>NC_059426.1:2992136-3317136 GCF_021028975.2 Sphaerodactylus townsendi
TTATTTATTTATTTATTTTATTTATTTATTTTATTTATTTATTTTATTTATTTATTTATTTATTTATAGCATTTTATTTATTTATGGCATGTTTATTTATATATACATTTTATAAAACCCGCCCATCCCGAGAAGGAGGCCCTCTGGTAAGTACACAAGGCCAGACACAATATCATATACGATTGTCCAAACAACAATACACAGAGTAAATAAGTTAAAACAAATTAAAACAATTTACAAAATTCATAAAATAAGCAGCATCAATACAATATATATACCAGTGAGATTATAAAAATATGAAAGTATGAAAGTATGGCGCCCGAACCCAAGGCCAGGCGCCTTGTGATTTAGGCAGCCATTTTGTAGTTATGTCAATATATCTGTTGGTCCAGGGTCTCCTATTATTAAGAAACACATGGGACACCATGAGCCATACTCTTCCTCTTAGGTTGGTCTTCATACTTATGCTGATCTGTTTATTTATTTATAATATTTATTAACCACCTTTCTCCCTTGTGGAACTTGAGGCTGCTTCCAATATGAATAAAACATGAAAAGACATGATAAAAGCCATTGTAAAGGCTGTAAAAATAACAGTTCAAAGCTGAGGCACAATCTAAATGAATGAGTCTGGGTTTTTTTAAGGACTTCGGTGGCCAACTACCTGCCACGCAAGGGTTGGGATGTCTCACAAGGTGGGAGGAGTAACTGTCTCAGCTCTGAAATTCTGGGGGTGAGAGGCCCATATGGACACGTCAGGCGATCAGCAGAACTCCACGGGTAGGAGTAGCTTTGAGCCTCACACCGTCTCAGCCGCCTTCTCAGCCTTTCACGTCCGTGAGTCACAAAGCTGCCGAATGACTGCGAGACGCCTCTGTCACTGAAGCGCGGAAGAGCAGATTACTTCTTGAGGCAGGAGCGGCTGCCAAGGGGTGCCGTGGGCTGAACCTTCCGTGCTAGCGTGGCTGTCCTGGGATGCTTCTGATTAGGCCTCAACATAAATACTTAAAGGCTTACATTTCAAGTGTTGACTTTCATATAACCTTTATGAATATAAATATGTACTCGTAAATTCAACACAGAGGGGGGAAAATTGAAAGTGAAAGGTCCATTGTACGTCTTAATGAGAAAAGGAAAATGGAAGGTGAGTAAATGACCCAGTTTCCCTTAAGCTGGAAGAGTCACAATTTTGCCTTCCCTTTGCCAGATGTCCCTTGAAACTCCCTGGTAAATTGCATTGTTTCATGAGGGGCTATCAGGCGGCAGAATTGGCGCTCAGCCTCGACTGTGTAGCGAGGTCTGTAGGTGTAGAGCTGCCAACCTCTTGGTGGCGTAGGAGCAGCAGTGGCGTAGGGGCTAATAGCAGGTGCACTCTGATATGGAGGATCCGGGTTTGATTCCCAGCTCTGCTGCCTGAGCTGTGGAGGCTTATCTGGGGAATTCAGGTTAGCCTCTACACTCCCACACACGCCAGCTGGGTGACCTTGGGCTAGTCCCAGCTTCTCGGAGCTCTCTCAGCCCCACCTACCTCACAGGGTGTTTGTTGTGAGGGGAGAAGGGCAAGGAGATTGTCAGCCCCTTTGAGTCTCCTGCAGGAGAGAAAGGGGGGATATAAATCCAAACTCTTCTTCTTCTTCTTCTTCTTCTTGGTGGCACTTGGAGACTTCCTGCTACTAAAATCAGAGGTGTAGTGGGGGAAAATGGCAATTGGGGCAAAATGGCACCCCTGCCCCTCCATGAACCCCCACATCCCGTGGTAGCTAGGCCCCCCACGCCCCACTTACCTGAATCGGCAGCGGTCTCAGGCATCCTGGTAGGGCAGGACCGAGGGGTGCTCAGCTGCAGCCTCCGCTGGGCCTGGTGGGGTGGGGTGGGGCCAGGCCAAGGGGTGCCCTCTGGCAGCCCCACTAGGCCACTCCTTCAACCTCCATCGGCTGAAGGAGCAGCCTGGTGGGGCCGGGGCCGGCTGAGGAGGGAAGGGGGTGAGGCGTGGGGGTGATTTCACTCCCCTCCCATGGGCTCCATCCCCTCCTCCCCCGTAGCGACCTGGGAGCCGAGTTGGTGCAGGGGGGGAGGTGGGGGCTCTGCCCCTGACCAAAATTGATCTTCAGATGGCCAAAATTAGCTCCCCTGGACAAAATGGCAGCTTTGGAGGGTCTTTACAGCCAATGACATTATGCACCCTGCTGAGGCCTCTCCCCTCCCTAAATCCCACCCTCCGCTGGCCCCCCCTCCGAAATCTCCAGCCTATCCTGATTAGACAACAAACCTGTGGAATCCTGCCTGCAATTGTATAATCCTCAGTTGTGAACAGGGGACGGCTTGCTTGGATTCCTGCATCCAGGCACTGCCGCCAAATGGAGTTTGTCTTCCAGGTATAGCTCTTTGTCTCCAATCTTTCCACTCTTACATTTAGAACTACAAAATTCCATATCATTCTTCCTTTTCTAAATATTGGCTTTAAAAAAGTCAATGATTTGCAAAATACTTGATAGAAATGATTTTGTGTCCTTTTTTCCTTAAACCTGGGAAAGTGAGGATTCCCTGGGGGGCCTCATGGTGACCACACAGGTGAGACAAGATGGGCAGCCAATGTCAGGTGATAGCTGGTCATCTCCACTTCCCTCTGGGTGGCAGCGGGGGCCCTGCACCTTGAACCTGGAGGTGTGGCTTTCCCCAGCTCCTTCCTGGCTAGGAGCCTTCCTCTTGTGGCCCACGACTCTTGCCGCGGGCTCTAAAAGGAGGACTGGAATCCTTGTAGCTGGCCCCTTCTTGCCAGTAGCGAGAGCCTAACAGATCCCTGAAGTCCAGTGGGTGGTTTGTTTGCACCTGAGCGTCTCAAACATGTCTGAAGGTTTGCTCACAGCTGCCCCTGCCACGTCTGGTGGTGACAGGGTTGCCAATCCAAGCTGCATAAATTCCTGGAGATTTGTGGAGGGTAGAATTAGGGGAAGGAGTGAGGGAGGAGGCTGAAGGGGCCCAAACCCCCAGACCCAGGGGCTTGGTTGCCGGGGGGGTGGGGGGGTGGGGCTGATGCTAGGCAAACGGTAGCTGTGCCAGCATTTCAATCGCTCCCCAACTGGGAGGAGAAAATGACGCATTTGTGTGCGTGGTAAATGTCTGTGATTTGGCATTAACTTTTGCTTTCCTGTGATCATCATTCCTGATATGACTTTATATCATTGTATATCTTATTTCACAGATCCATAAACTTTAAAAAGTTTGCCTTTCAGATTTTATGTCATTCCTAACAGGGGTAGCGGTGCCAATTAATAATCCAATTTTCTGCTCCATATCTATCAGAACCGCATCCAATCTGTAAATGACTGTAAATTTATGTTTAATGATCCACAAATAGTTATTCGTTTTGATCTCTCTCCAAGTTTTCTTTTTTCAAGTAAGGCACTATGATCGTAGCCATACAGGCAAATCCTTAATTAGAGCTGTTAGCATCCCTCACGTTTGCCATTTGCCAAACCTTTTTGCCACAAGGACACCTGAAAGTGCCTGTTATATTTGTGTCCCTGTTGATCTGCATTGATGGCTCCATTAGCCTGTGTGGGACTAGAAAGAGGTTCTTTTGAAAGGCGCCACCGAAATTTAAGGTGAAACGTCCTGCTGAGTCACAGCCAACTCATGGCAATCCCGTGAAGCTCCATTTGATGGGGTGCTCAAGACAAGAGATGAGTCTTCCTCTCAGTGACATATTTGCCTAGGGTCATGGGGTACCCCATGTCCCCGGGCGCCCCCCAGTGAAGGTGCAAACATTCCAGTTTCATTTGTGTGGTTTTTGTATTAGTGTTTTTTCAGTTTTTGGCCTGTGGGGGCACAGTTTTTAGGCTAGCAGCACCAAAATCTCAGGGATTTTTCAGGAGACCCTCCTGATGATACCACCCAAGTTAGGCGAGGTTTGGTTCAGGGGGTCCAAAGTTATGGACTCCCAAAAGGGGTGCCCACATCCCCCATTGTTTCCAAGGGGAGCTAATAGACAATGGGTATACACCTTTGAGGGTCCACATGGTTTCAGAGGGCAGCCATGTTGGCCTGCAGTACAAGAACCAGATTTGATTCCAGCCTCACTTCATAGACCAGTGAGACTTGGGGGGCATAAACTCTCAGCTCCCTTCAAAAGATACCTGAAGTGGTGCCTTCCACTAAGACATTTTCAGAGCAGGGTCCTCAACCTGCTGGAGCCTTCGGAATTCTGGGCAAAAGCTCCGTGTGGTCCCAGACTGGCAGCCAATGAGGCCGTTTCAAAATGGACGATCTGACCTACAAGAAACAATACAAATCCTGTCAAACTTAAGGAGATTTTTGAGCACATTGTACAGTAATGACTTCCCTATGTCACATTTTGACGACATTGCAACTGTCCTGCCTGCTATTCACAGTTCTTTGCTTAAGCTCAGACCCCTTTAAAAAAAAATCTTTGGAAAATGTTAGATTTATGAACATTTTACCCTATATAAAATGTTGATAAATGTTTTATACATTTCACACAATTTTACACATATTACTCTATGTGATATTTTTAACGACATTGTATCTGTTTCTCTGCTTAAGCTCAGACTTATTAAAAAAAATCTTTGGAAAATGTTAGATTTATGAACCAAGCCAGAATTGCTGTTGTCCCATCTTGGATGGGACAGTCCCATAATGCCATAGCTTTACTATGGGCCATCCACTCCACCATGAACCGTCTAGCACACTGATGGCGAACCTTTGGCACTCCAGATGTTATGGACTACAGTTCCCATCAGCCCCTGCCATGCTGGCCATGCTGGCAGGGGCTGATGGGAATTGTAGTCCATAACAACTGGAGTGCCAAAGGTTCGCCACCACGGGACTCTAGCATAACAGCTGCTCTTCTCTGACAAAAGATGTATTTCCTTGGACAACTGGAAACACGCTGTTGTAGCAGTGTCTATTGGCTCCCAACAGCCTGAAGGAAAATTGCTTTATTTGCCAACAGTGAGTTCAGCATAATCACGTAGGGTACAGACTCTTTATCTCAGCTAGTAAAAGTTTCACCTTGTGAGGAAAGGCCTGCTTTAAATCAACCACAGCGATATCTGCTGTTTTTGAAATATTTTTTACTGTGGGGACTCTTTCCTTCACCAAGCACAGGTCTCCTTTACTGAATCGAAATTACCTATTGTTGTTTTCACATCACATTGGCAAGCGGAGAAGGTGACAGAGGCAGGGGATCGCTAGGGAAATAATCAGGAAAGCAGGAGAATCTCCAGACTGCTCCAGCTCCAAGATCCCCAACTTCACAACCGTCTCTCCTCCACTGGATCACATTTGGAACTCCTGTCTACTGGATAGCCCATGACGGCACCATGTGGCGAGACAGGGAGAGTCACTCAATAGCTTTGGCAACGCGGGGCCACTTGCCCTGGCTGCTCACAGGGCAGTGTGGGCTGAAAGGAAAGGAAGGCACTCCCACGCTGGCTGGGCCCCTGCCCCTTTCTCCCTGCCCTCCAAAACCTATTTCTGGCAGCCTGCGTGTTTGCGGGTGTGCAGACACAGATCCCGTTTGACAGCCCTGCGAAGCTGAAAGTTCGCAGTTCACTTAAGCCATATTGTTATTTAACACTCTTATGTTGGCCTCTGTTGGTCCATAATAACAACTGGAGCAACAATGCAAGCAGAATGGAATGTATGGAAAGGAAGTTGTCCAGGACAGGGGCGTAGGGGGAGAAAATGGCTCCCCGGGCAAAATGGTGCCCGGGTGCCTCCCGCCCCCACCCCCACCTCTACCCCTTCACTTACCTTTTTCTGCCACCTGAAAATGGTCCAGATCTGGCGAGGTGAGGCGGAGCGAGGGGGGAAGGGGGCAGGGGTGATTTTCCTCCTTCACTGGCATGCACCCGGTGCACAGCGCCCCCTCGCCCCCTTATAGCTATGCCTCTGGTCCGGGACAGGGCTGGCGTCAGGGTGCTCTGAGGCAGGCCCATCATCACAGACCTTCCTCCAGCTGTTAACCTCACCTACCATACGTCCTTGGCTCTCTCCCTGTGCATTTGCTTGCAAGCACTCCACCACCCCTCCTCCCAGCCTCCTAGCACGCATGGGCCACTGCATGCAGGCGTGGCATCACGGCAGCTCTCCTTATCGACCACAGCAGCTGCACGCAACAGCCAGTGCTGGTGAGGAAATGGTGTGAATGTCGTGCAGGAGGCCGTGAGTGCAGGTGATGGGTGGGAGGGCTGGTGAGAAGGGCAAGGATCAACAGTCAGGTGGGACAGGTAAATGGCTGGAAAGGGAGCCATGAAAGTCCTACCCAAAGGTATGTGGTGCGCTGCTGAGGCCTGCAGGCCAGGCGTGTGTGTGTCTAAGTAGGTGGCAGTTGCCCCCCACCCCCATTAAACTTTCCACTGGAAGCACCCGAATATATGCAAGTAACTTTTCATATTTCCAAGGTTCAAATTTTAGATAACCACAAAGTGAAATCCCTGATGAAAAACCATTCAGAATCTATGGCCAAGGGCTCAAAATGTGATGCAGACATATGGGAATTCAACCTAGAAGACGCAGGGCCTTCGCTCGTCACTTGACTTCCCCAGTTCACACACAAAGCTTTGGCAACTTATTCAAATGTGTGGGTGTGTCAGGAGCCTTATGGTAACCCAGTAGAGTTGTCAAGGCAAGATATGTTCAGAGGTGGTTTGCCATGGCGTTCCTCTGCATAACGACCCTGGAATCCCTTGGTTTGTCTCCCATCCAAATATTGGCCAGGATCAACCTGGGCCGTCCAGGTCAGGGCAATTCATTAACATCCCCAAATAATTAAACTAGTTCAGATTTCCAGTGCTGGCTAAGCTGAATCTCTTTTCAGAGGTTTGTATAATATACCGTATATACTCGTGTATAGAAGCTCGAAGCCCGCTTTATATAAATTCGAGGGGCACCTGATTTTTACCACAAAAAAAACTGGGAAAACTTATTGACTCGCGTAAAAGTCGAGGGTGGGAAATGCAGCAGCTGCTGGTAAATTTCAAAAATAAAAATAGATGCCAATAAAATTACATCAATTGAGGCATCAGTAGGTTAAATGTTTTTGAATATTTATTTCAAAGAAACACAGTAAACTGGCTCTGTAGAAATTGGAAAAGAGGGTCAACAAGAACAATATAGGTATCAACAATAACTTTTAAAAGTACAAAAACCTTTTAGCTCAACCAGCAACCAAGCTAAAACACAAGAGTTAAAAATCCTTCAAAGAGCTGGATTCCTCATCATCATCTGTCATGTCCAAATGTAACCCAACTTAGATTTGAAGAGGGAATATTATCAGAGAATGAAAAATCTATTAGCTTCCTGTTTTGTAAACAATGGGGGGATGGGGAACATCCCAACTTTGGGGGTCAATAACTTTTGGGATCCCCTGACCCAAACTTCACCAAAGAGCACTGGCTGGTGAGTCATAGAAAGAGAGACTCTCCTGATGGGACCAGCCAGGTTTCAGTGAAGTTTAGTTCAGAGGGTCCAAATTTATGGACCCTCAAAAGGGTAGCCCCATCTACTAATAGCTCCCATTGAAAACAATGGGGAATGGGGGCACCTCCTTTGGGGGTCCATAACTTTGGACCCCCAGAACCAAACTTTACCAAACTTGGCTGGTATCATCAGGAGAGTCTTCTGAGGGTACCCTGAAATTTTGGTGCCACTAGCATAAAAACCGCGCCCCCTGCTGGCCAGCAAAGTAAAAACACAATTTTTTTTAATGACCCGCATATAAGTTGAGGGGAGCTTTTTCAGCATTAAAAATGTGCTGAAAAATTCGACTTATACATGAGTATATGCAGTACTTCAAAAAATTGTAAGACATAACATAAAACCAGTCTAACAGTTGTGAAAGTGATTGTGCTAACAAATGAATACATTACCTATGATTATAAGGAGTAAAGATGATTCAGAGTTCTGGCTAAAGAGTTATTGCCTTATTATCCTCCTGACAGGTTTTTGGCTGGACGTGGAGTGGGTTAGCCTTGTTTGGATAAATGGTTGGGACTGTGGTCTGTAATGTTGCGTACAGCTTATTATAAGTTTGATCCTTTTATGTAACTTCTGTGTCACTTAATGTCTCATGTTAATAGTTAGGCTGGGCTTCAGTTCTTTCCAGTCGTTCCAGACTTCTAAAATCCTAATGCGTTGTTTATTGAACGCCTCCTTTTGTTGATTGTCCTGACTCCCTGTGTATAATCCACCTTGAGTCCCTGTGAGAAAAGACTACAAACAACACAGTGCAAAATCTACCCTGGGAAATTTGGGAAGTGGACTAATGTAGCCTTTCCCTCCGAATGCCGATGCCTGTGGCCTTCAGAGGAGTTCCTCAGAACCGGTCGGAGTGTTTTTAATGCAGAATTTCAAACGTTACCATAACCACAGACCTTTTCCCTGGGTAGTGACCTGCAGGCCTCTCTGTATTCATCAGGGCTCATTTCCATGAAAGCCTCCATTGGTTCCCATTTCTCAAGCTGCAATTTCCTTTCAATGGAAGTGGGGATAATGAAATCAGGCCCATTAGCTTTCCCTTTGTGATATGAGGGTACCTCTGCTTCAGGCATTCGGCACCTGGTCATTTTGGTATGACTGTGATCCTTTGTGTCAGCTTTGGAATGGCCACATTTCCTCCGAGTTTGTCTCCCTCCCCCTCTCCTTGATTCAGAGTATCCAGATGTTTCACTTCCAGCCCATACGTGTTTCTATCATCTACTTAAAATTGACTGCAGGTGGAAATGAATATTTTAATTATAATTACGTCTGCATAAGTGACTGTCATTTTGCTCTTAAATACCTTTTTATCTCTATTCCTGACCTCTCGTGGAGAGAGAATGGAGAACTGTGAAAAGTATAATGTGAGCGTGCTTTTCAACATGGAAAGTCTGGATGAAAGTGGAGATAGCAGCAGGGAAATTGAGGCAGAAGAAAGGAAAATGGACAGAAAGGCTCCTTCGGCCCTCATGCGCTTATTTCCATCAGCAAAATGCCACAGTGGAGTCTGAACTCAGAGAAGCATCTGCTGTTCACTTGCAAGGGAGGGAGCAGGGCAAGTAGGGCAACCTCTTGGCCACTTGGAAATCGAGTGCCAGAGACGCCCGATCCTGGGAAATTCCTGCACTTCCACTGCTGGGAGAAAGAAAGAAAGAAAAGAAAGAGGTTAAGTGGAAAAGGCAACATGGTGCCTCAGGTGGAAGCCCCTGGAAAACACTCCAGACTCCTCGGGGGCCTCCACTTGTCTGAAGCCACTGTGGCAAACCCTGGAGAAGAATTTTGATAAGGTGTTGCGGTAACACTGGAGCTCACCCCGTCTGTGAAGCCTTCTCCTAAAACTGCCCAGAGGGGGTCACGCAGCAGCAGGCTCTATTGCTGTCTTTTTACGGCGTTTTGCTTCAGGAAACGGAAAGGCGGCCTCTGAGCTCCTGAACTGAATGGTGGCCATGCCAATCTGTTGTGCGGTTAGAAAAAGGTCTGATGTAAGTCCCCCTCTCGCCCAAGAAGCAAGAGCCAGTTATTTCAAATGGTAGTGGAAAAGCTTAAGTCAGGTTACAGAGAATTTTTCTCAAAATTTCCACAGACTCCATGAAATATCTTGATACCTGGTCCAGCCAGTGGCGGCGTGTGTGTGTGTGTGCTGCCCAGATCCACCTCTTCCCCTCACTGGCGTTATGAGAGTTTGAAGGGTCCTATTGGGCTCCTCAGCAAAGTGACTAATAATGATTCATTCTCTGTATTTCACTTTTCATTTCACTGGGGTGGTGAGCGCCATGAATCAAGATTTGGGCTCCCCATTTGCCCACTTAAGAGCAGGTGCACTCTAATCTAGAGAACCGGGTTTGATTCCCCGCTCTGCCACTTGAGCTGTGGAGGCTTATCTGGTGAACTAGGTTTGACTGTGCACTCCAACACATGCCAGTTGGGTGACCTCGAGCTAGTCACAGTTCAGAGCTCTCTCAGCCACACCAGGTGTTTGTTGTGGGGGGGAAAGGAGATAGTAAGCCCCTTTGAGTCTCCTTACAGGAGAGAAAGGTGAGGTATAAATCCTTCTCATTCTCCTCCTCCTCCTCCTCCTCCTCCTCCTCCTCCTCCTCCTCCTCCTTCTCCTTCTTCTCCTCCTCCTCCTCCTCCTCCTCCTCCTCCTTGGTGGGAGGAAACCAGTCAGCCAAATGGGAAGGCACAGTTGTCATCCTCACATGATAACACACATTCCCGTACCAACTGGAAGCAGTGGGGTTCTGCCGGGGGCCAAAAACCAAGTGCTCGGGTGTCACCTCAGCACAATGTCATTGCTTCCATCTTGCAACAGAAGATATGTCATTCTGCAGGGACAGTGATCCCCCGATAGATTCCCACCTCCCTCATTTCCCCCTGCTCTCTCTCTCTCTCTCTCTCTCTCTCTCTCACACACACACACACACACACACACACACACACACACACACACAGAGAGAGAGGGGAAGAGCTGCACTCGCATCCAGTATATCCTTAAAGCCCGGAATGAGTTTGGAGGGACCAGCTGAAGAGAGGCAGAGCAGCTCCCTGCACCGGAGGCTCAGACCACAAACATCTGGCTGCTCTCCAAGGTGCTGCTGGACTCCAGTCTAGCACAGAATCTATTGCAGCAGAAGGACACGGCCGTTTCTTTCTGTGCTTTAAAGAAGGAGGCCAGCCACAGAGCTGTGCCGGGGCGTACCAGCCACGGGGACATCTGGTGTCACATGTCCCCGGGCGCAGGCCGGTTAATCGTGGGGGGCGCAAAATTGCCCCCTATACCCCCCTGCTTCCCCCCCCATGCCACTGAGCAGCCAGGCTGGGAGCAGCTGGGCCAGGAGCCTGCCGCGGGCCGCCCGGGACCAACTGCTTCAGGCTACTCCTCCTAGCCCAGCTGCTCTTTAGCTAAGGTAAGTAGGGCACCGGGGGGGGGGGGGGTTGCGTGGGGACGCCCGGAGCAGGTGTTGCCCTGGGCGCCATTTGGCCGAGATCTCAGTCCCAGAATCTGCAGTCCTGGAACATGAGAAATAATCGCACGATTTGGGGGATTCGGACGAAGCCATTTTTGCCTCACTGCTCTTTTCCACCCGCCCCTGGTTCAGAGCGGCTGCTGGGTCAGGCAGTCCAGAAACGGAGGACTAGTTCGGGCTGCCCCTGGCCAGGAAGCCTGGCAGCCAAGAGGAGAGCCTATTGCTGGAGAGGGCTGCCAGAGGGCCCTTCAGTGCAAAAACAAGACAGTTTGCTGGGGAGCGCCTCTGGAATGTGACAGTTTGAAAAGAGCACTTCCTCCTCTGCGCTGCCCGGGCTGCTGACACTATAGCAGGACAGACACGGCGAAGCAAAGCTGGTCGCTGTCATGTTGCTGTTCCCTGAATCCATCCTTTAGGACACAGGTGTCAAGCTCGCGGCCCTCCAGATGTTATGGACTACAGTTCCCATCATCCCCTGCCAGCATGATGCTCACAGGGGATGATGGGAACAGTAGTCCATAACATCTGGAGGGCCGCGAGCTTGACACCTATGCTTTAGAAGCATCACCTATGCTTTCGGACACCTATGCCCCCCCTCCTTCTCTTCTCCACCTTTGGGTCTCTTGTCATTTATGAGACCCTCTCTCCCCCCCCCTGGGAGGGTTTTAATGAGTGTTAATGCAGACATTGTTTGTTATTGAGTGCTGCTTTTAAATTGTTTTAATGTATTTAAGGATTATTGTATATATGTGTTTATGTTGTTCACCACCCTGAGCCCTTCGGGGGTAGGGCGGTACACAAGACCAAATAAATAAACAAACAAACAAACAAATAATCAATCAATCAATCAATCAATCAATCAATCAATCAATCAATCAATCAATCAATCAATCAATCAATCAATCAATCAATCATGAGGTATGCAGGGCCAGCCTGGGTAGTTGTGAAAACATGCGCCAACTATGGCTGGGAGTGTTTGGGTTCTGTATCCTGTTGACTCAGGCGCAGTATTGTGGAATCCACAGATAAACGGGGCCAGAAGTTGGCTCCTTGGTGTACAGCAGGGGTCCCCAGTCATTTTGAGCTCGCAGGGCCCGTGGGCATTCTGACGCAGGGTGGTGGGTGCAGCTGAAGTGGCTGCCGCACAGTGGGCCCGGCCTCAAAACATCAAAGCATGAGGGTGTGCATAACTAGTAATAACTGTCCAGCATTTCAGGCAGAACCTCTCCTTTTCAAAGTGATTATGCTGTTTCAAAATATCTTCTTGCACACGCCTTCAGTCATGCAGTAAAAATACTTGCGCTGCAGTAGCTGCGTTGCCGAAACAATGTTTCTCCTTCAATCAAATCTCCAAAGGCCAATCAGAAGTTGCGCTGCCCTGCCTGGGCCCACCTACTTTCTGAAAACAATTGGTGGACACCAAGGAAATGGTCCGAGGGCACGTTGGTGCCCATAAGCACCATATTCTGGACCCGAAGAAGAAGAAGAGTTTGGATTTGTATCCCCCCTTTCTCTCCTGCAGGAGACTCAAAGGGGCTTACCCCTTATATCCTTGCCCTTCCCCCCTCACAACAAACACCCTGTGAGGTAGGTGGGGCTGAGAGAGCTCCGAGAAGCTGTGACTAGCCCAAGGTCACCCAGCTGGCGTGTGTGGGAGTGCACAGGCTAATCTGAATTCCCCAGAGAAGCCTCCACAGCTCAGGCGGCAGAGCTGGGAATCAAACCCGGTTCCTCCAGATTAGATACACAAGCTCTTAACCTCCTACGCCACTGCTGCTCTGGATTTTTTACCCCGTTTTACTCTCCTGTAAGAAGACTCAAAATGGCTCAAAATCACCTTTCCTTCCCCTCCCCACAACAGACCCCTTGGGAGGCAGGTGGGGCCAAGAGAGTTCTGAGAGAACTTTGACTGGCCCAAGGTTACCCAGAAGGATTCATGAGTAGGAGCAGAGAAACAACTACAGTTCACCAGATAAGAGCCCGCCAACTCATATTGGGAGGGGGGGGGGATCAAACTCCATTCTCCAGATTGGAGTTCAAGTGCTCTTAACCACGGTGCCCGGCTGGCTCTCTTGGCATCTGGCATCGTATCGGTTCTTGAGATCAGGAGATCAGGGGAGCAGCTTTGATCCTTGACAAATGGCAGCTGGAAGGAGCATTTTTTACGGCATAGAAGATTAACCTGATCATTTGAAATGTTGAATAGCGATCGAATGTGGGTGGGCCTATTGAGCGTAGGCAGTTTGTATAATAAAAAAACGTTTGTGATGGTTTAAAATACTTTAAAAAACAGACGACATAATATGAGAGATGGAATGTGAGAGTCAAAATGTTGTAATATTAAGAACTCTCTATATATTCAAAGTGTTTGCTTGCATAACTACATAGAATGTCTACTTTTGAGAATCTTTTTAAAAAATGTAGTGACTTTTAATTCAAATAATGCCATTATTCATGTGCATAATTTAATCCTGCAGGCTGCTGTTAATTAGTAGTGATTACTCAGGTACACTTATGGTATGCTTGGTTGTAGGGGTGAGCCCGCGAACCCAGCAGAGTCTCAGAAAGTACACAGGAATGCCTGCGCCATCTGTCCCCTTCTGGGTGCACACACACACCCATCACGAGATCCCCCTGACTCACAGGTCGCCTGAGTCATGGGTCACAAGACCCCCAGATGTGGAATTGACCTAGACAGAGACGTTTCTTCCTGCACGTGCACTGCCCCCACAGGCTATGAATTGCGCAACCTTCTCCCGCTCTCCCGCCTTCCCCAAACCCTAATAAAAGGTGCCAGGGACCACGGTACAGCAGATTAGCCAGATCCACGGATCGCACTAGCCTGCCGCTGGCTTCTCTCCACCGGATGATATCGGTGCGTCTTGTCTCTTCATTGCGTCTGCCGTAACGACTTCACTTGGTATGCTAAGAAGCAGCGGCATTACTGCCTGCCATGACCACCGCAGGTGGGCATTCATCACCCATCAACTCCCTCCTGGTGCTCCAAGCCCTGGGGTCCAGATCTACCTCTTCCTACCTTCCCTGGCTTTGCAGCCTCCCCTCCCCCGGCCCAGACTCAGATCTGCAGAGGAGGCAGGATGGTGTCCTCCCCCCCCCCAATTGACATGCACACCTCCCTTCACTCCAGCAAGCAAGACAGCCTTGTCACCCAGAATGAGGAAGGCAGCTGGTCCATCGGGCGGCCTGGGGGCACCCCAATGTCCTCTCTGGGGGGGAGGGTAGAAGAAAGGGGGGAAAGGAAGGGAATTCCAGGGCGCAAGGCTGCCAGGTCAAACCTCCCCCTGGTGGCCTCAGGGCACCCCAGCATCCTTGCTGGGGGGAAGGAGGGAAAGGAAGCAAGTATGCATTAAGGTTGCGCACAGATTTTAATTGCTGAAAATCTTGTTAGGATTGAGGCACCTCTGCAACTTCAAATTGGCAGCAGACGTAACACTGTCGTTAAATGTTACAGTGGTGGGACGATTACTGATCTCTTTTAAAAGTCTAGAAAAGCCGTCCCGTGATGCAGAAAACAGGGGGCAGGTAAAGGGTGCGGAAAACTTCCACGTGGCTGCATTTGCAGTTCAGAAATGCAGAGCACGGAAGGAGCCAGGATTCCATTTGGATTAGTTACCCTTCCGCTTTGCATAACCGGGGAGGGGATTCGGAGGGGATGGGGGTTTCCAGAGTTCTACGGGCACATTCATTGGGTGGTGGGAAGCGCCGTCCAGCTGTGGCCAATTCCCAGCAGCCTCATTTCCCCACTACGCAAATATCTGCTGATTGTAAGTGTGCATTAATAAGCACCATGTAAAGTTTCTGGCTTCCACTCCACATCTTTTGCCTGATAAAGGATTCTGTGTAGAAAGCTTTCATATTCTTATCTTAGCAGAGTTGAATGCAAAGCAATTGTCACCCTGCCTTACCTACTTTGTATCGTTTTGTAAATGAGCTGACTGTGTGTAGCAATTGACACTCAGCTGTTTAATTATTATGCCATAAACATCATTATCACAGAGCATTTGCATACATTAAGAAGACAGATGGCTGTTTTCTAGTAGCCAAGTTGAAGTTTGCTGTTTGAAATAACTAATCGGGATGGAAGGGGCAGTCCATATGCACAATGACAACATTATAGAGCGTGAAGCAAAGATGACCAGAGGGCGGGAGGGAAGCCAGTGGCTACCACATCACTGCTAGGAAGAAACTGGATTGTGCCGCCGACTTCTCAGTATTTGATTTCACTCTCCACCGCGTGTTTTGGTTTAGCACTGGTCTGAGCATTTCAGCCCTTGGAAATCTGAGTATATTGCTGTGCAAATGTCATCTGTCCTTCCATGTGTGGGTTAAGTTCCTTCCAATTTATGGGTGTCAGGAGGCACTCCAGTCAAAAATTGAGACTCGTGGAAGGTTCAGGAGCTTTATTGAACTGTCGGGACCTTCGCTGCAAGAGGGCAGAGCTGGGACCCCGGCTCCTGCAGCCGGCATATATCGCCCGAGTCTCCTGCTTTTCCCCGACTCCCCCTTCCCACCTGTTCCCACAATAGGATGAATAAGAGAAGCGCAGTATTTAGGTCAGTGTTGCTACGTGTTCCAAGATTCAAGGATGCGCCCTAGTCTCACTCCTGCCCCAGGGAGCGGAGGAAGAGGGAGGCCCACTTCACTCGTTACAAGCACGGCGATTGAAACAGGATGGCCCGTGAACATACAGATAGCAGCAAGTGCAAGTGTGCCCTTGGAGCCAGCCCATTGATGCCAGGCCTGACGATGGGGCCCTATGAATTAATGGCCTCCAAAGCACCCCACCATTAACAGCCTCACTCAGGTGTTGCACAACGGGGGCCGTGGCTTCCCTGGTAGAGTCCCTCCATCTCACGGGGGGTCCTCCTCTTTTCCTGCTGCCTCCCACTTTCCCTAGCATGACGGTCCTTTCCGGGGACTCCTGGTTTCTCATGAGGTGGCCAAAGTGCAAGAACCTCAGTTGAGCCTTTTTAGCTTCGAGGGCAGAGTTGCCAACATCCAAGTTGTGCTGCCCTCCAAGTGGCTGCTGGAGATCTCCTGGGATTACAATGGATCTGCAAGCAAAAGAGATCAGTTCATGTGGAGAAAATGGTCACTTTGGAAGGTGGGCTCTATATGGTGTCAGACCCCACTGAAGTCCCTCCCCTCCCTAAACCCTGCCCTCTTCAGGCCCCATTCTTTCAATCTCTCAGTATTCCCCACCTGGAACTGGCAGCCCTGCTCTAGGGAGAGTTCAGGCTTCATGTGATCTAGTATACATTTATTTGTCTTTTTGGTGGTCCGTGATACCCGTAAAATTTTCCTCCAACACAGAGGCGTAGCTGGGCCAGAGTACACACTCTGTGTTTTCCACCCCCCACCCACACCCCCCCCGTGGTGCCCTGCCCCCCTGCCCCCCACACTTACCTTACTTCAGCCTGGAAAAGCGGCTATTCCCTTCAGGCTGAAAAAAGCCTGGTGGGAACTACACTTCCCATGAGACCTTGGGGCTCGCAAGGTCTCCTGGAAAATGTAGTTCCCGCCAGGCTGTTTCCAGCCTGAAAGGAACAGGTCACTTCTCCAGCCTGCACTGTTTCAGTAAGGTAAGTGTGGGGGCAGGGGGTGCCGTGGGGGGAGTGGAGTGGGGCAGCGGGGCGATTTTCTACCCCCCGAGGCATGCACCAGGTGCAGCGTGCACACCCCTTTCCGCTGGTAGCTTCGCCTCTGCTCCACACTACCTTTTGAATGGATCAACTTTCTTTCTCTCAGCTTTCTTCATTGTCCAACTTTCACATCCACATATTGTGATGGGGAATACTATACATGAATTAACTTGATATTGGTCACCTGCAACACATCCTTATCCTTACATATCTTTTCTAGCTCTTTCATGACTGTTCTTCCCAGCCTCAATCTCTTTTTATCCTTCTGCAGCCTTTTAAAAAACGCACACAATAATTATGATGATAATTTGGATTTATGGCATATATTTGTTCACATTAGTTATTCTGTGCAGGCAGCTCACAAGTTGGCCAATGGAAACTGCACAGATGCCTCTGTAATTTCTTGTAATCCGCATTTTGGCATGATTGTATTTATAGCGCCATCGCTCACCAGCCAGTATCAGCAACTATATGCAATCCCTTGCACATTTAACAATAGTTTTAAAATCCTTAATAAAAAACAAGAAAGCCTTTAAGTGACATCACATTTTACTTTCAGTGTCCCTTTGACATACTTGCTGGTTTTCTGAGATGATTTGGTCTGCAGTAAAATGCACTTTAGCAAGCAGCAATGAGTGGCAGAAGAGACTCGCAGCAGCAGAGAGGCACAGCCAGGCTTAGAGCTATCCCGTGTGCCATGACACCACCAGTAAAGGGAATGAACAGGACTGCTGGCTGATTCCAGGTTTTCCTTCTCTTTACCCTTCATTTTAGGACAGGTATCATGCTATCTCAAGTAGGGCACCATATCTAGCTTTGGGTACAAGCCAAGTTTGAAACTAGAAGTCTAAACGATTCAATATTCGTAAGCCACTGTGAGCATTTCTGTTATTCAGGATAAAAATGAAATGTTGTTACTACTACCGGTGATGATGTTGCCTTGTCAATAACTAAAAAGGGGCCCCTGTGTGATCATCACAGCTGAAACAAAAGCTCTCCCAGGTTATTTTTTTTGCCTTAGATATTGAGATTTAAGAAGAAAACAATTTCCTGTGGTCAAATCCTCCCCTGCTCTTTTTGTGGATGTCGGTGACAGCCACTCTTCCCTATTTTAGTTGGGGTTTTTTTTTACAGCTTTCTCTGTTGAGTGTCAACAATGGGTCTGTTCAGACATGCCATTGAAGGCAAATGGGTAAAGACCAGGTTCAGCCGTACTCACCTGAGAGTAATTGATCAAAAATTCTAATAACTTAGAATATGAACCCTCAACAATCTGATAAGGATCACGAACATTATGTATCCTTTGATATGGTATAAACGTGATCAAATAGATGGACGCAATTACACTGACACCCTCTGAATTCTTTACCATGCCAGGTGACACAGGAATAGATTCAAGCAGTTTTCCTACTGGTGTGAAAGGAAGGGGAACTTCTCACTATCAAAATGGATATTCAGGTGATCCTTGACATACACTTGGTGAATGGGCCTCTAGAAGAGAGCGGGATTGGGTGAGACAGTGGAAAATGCTAGCTGGATCCAATCTGGTATTCTTTGACATGCGCATGCACACACATGCACTCACACACACACGGAACTCAATCGCATCCCACAGTTTCTGGAGAAGATCCAGAGAGGCAGGGCTGAGGGCATGTCTGTAGCGAGAAGGAATCAGGACTGGGGTGCTGCCGGACTGCCATCGCTGGTGGTGCAGCTCAGAAATCTGTTTCAGTTACACCCGTGTGAATTGAACTGGGGAGTCTTTATTTTTGCACTGTTTTCTGTGTCCTCACAGCAGACGAATGAATTTTTGCCATCATGTTTTGCATCAGTGGCATTAGAAGGGTGTCTAGTCCATGAACGAAGGAAAATGGTGTAACAGAAAGAAGGCCATTAGGGGACAACAGTACGGTCAGTGGGAACAAGGAGAAAGTTCAGCATGACTGTGTAGGAAAAGAAAAGAAACTGGGGTGCTACGCAGCAGGTCACCTGCCTCCACAGGTTGTGTTTGGACAAAGTCCAGCCACAAAGATTGTCAGCTCTGGATTGGGGCATTCCTGAGGGACCTCAGTGGCGAATAATTCCATGGAGTCCACTGTCCCAAGAAGCTATTTTCTCCAGGGGAACTGATTTCTGTAGTCTGGGAGATTGGCAAACCTGTGAAAAGTCCTTGAGGATTTCCTGACTGCAGGCCAAAGCTGTTTTTCTGCGGCAGGGCTCATTGGCTGCTGCAGAGGAAGAAATTTCTTCTCCGTGACTGCTGCGTCATTGTCCTTCCTGCGGGCATTGCAGTAAGTTCTTCATCAACATCATAATGTGGGGAAGAGGGAGAAATGGGTTGAGAAGGTGAAGTCTTGTCCTAACCTTCTTTATTTAATTACTTTGAAAAGAAATGCCAGCAGTCGTGTACCTGCAGCACAGCATAACTGGCAAACGCACAGATAACCAGAAAATTACCTATATTGTAATATTCATCGTAGCATGAACAGATTTTCAAAAAACCCAACACAGAACCCTGCTCCAGACCAGAACAACCTCGAAGTGGATTTTTTACAAGTGAGATACCACATTTGAAGCATGCCAAATGTTAAAGCGACAGATGGCAGGAAGTTTCCTACATGGTAACCTTTGTAATTTTGCTCATAGGGAATTCCATCCAGGGAAAGAAAGCAAGTCAGGATGGGGAAATATGGCACACGCACTAAGATCTAGTGAGCAGCTTAAACAAGGAGCCCTTAAGAAACCAGCTCTTTGCAGGTGTCATGATTCTAGGGCGGGAAGCTTTCGGGAGGCCTATGTTAAAGTTGCTAGAAGGCTGATATTTCCCAGGTACCAACCTGGCCTTGTGATTGGTAAAAGAGGATTTGCAAGGAAGACTAGGGCCAATCGGGGTGAAGAGGTGGTGCCTGGGAAGAATACATAAAAGGGAGGATGGTGCAGTCCTTCCAGAACAGAAGGTGGCTGGACACAGCAAAGATGGACATATTGGGGGGTTTATTAGTTAGTTTACTGGCCTTTACTGTTCTCAACCAATGAATATACCAATTGTATCTAGGGTACAACAACCGTATGAAGAATGCCGACATGTGCAGTATTTAATAAAGACAAAAAAAATGTTCCCTGGAAAATTTACACACGCGTGGACTGTAATCGCTGTACAATTAATGACAGAGCCGTTCCAGGAATCAGTTTTGACGAGCCACCGGGTACCCGCTCATTTCTTGGTAATACGCCCACTTCTTCCATCTTGCTCCTTGATCCTGCTACATCTTTAAGTTGACCTAAATGATCTCGTGCAGATACCTGTTCGTAGAACGATACTCTGGTCTGTCATAAAGGTGTCCATTGTCAGCAAAGCTCCAACGGGGTTTGTGGCTCCCAGGAAGCGCCTCTGGAACGTGGCAGTTTGGAAAGAGCCCTGCCTCCTCCGCAGCATCTCTTTGGTGCTGGGGCTGCTGGCAATGCTCAGACACATTAAAGCAAAGCAAGTCGCTGCCACATTGCTGTTCACTGAATAAAACACTTTGAGAGAGAGAGAAAATTACAATTGAACGTCTTCCAAACATTCGGAGGGGAAAGCAGTGCAGAATTCCAACTGGAAACGTTTTATGTGTCAGCCTAACAATATTTTATTTGTGTTGTGCAGAATGGACCAGAGTCTTTTCTTGGCCCCACTTTTGCTGGGTGAACAGGGTCTGTGTCTCAAGAGCAGGGGTCCCCAAACTACGGCCCAGGGGCCAAACGTGGCCCCCTGAAGGCATTTATCCGGCCCGCCAGGCATGGCAGCAATGGCTCCATTCATGTGCAGTGGGGGCTCGAGGGAGAGGAGGAACCGGCCCCAACAGCTGTTGATTGCAATTACATGATGGCACCCCCAAATCTCCATGAATTTTCTGACCCAGAGTTGGAAACCTTACATGTGGCAACGCCTGCTCCGCCCTTCCCTCTCAGCTACTCCATGTGTTGCTCTCAGGCTTTCTGTTCCGGGCCTCTCCACCATCCTATTGGCATCAGCCAGGGCTGGCGAGATAAAACCAAGCTCGCCGCTGGCTGCTAGGGAGGAAAGAACCCAGGAAGATACCTGATCCTGGGTTAGATGGAATGCTTCATTGGGAAAGTTCTGCTTTTTTTTTTTTTACAAGGGAAGGTATTCCACAGCCTCCCCAACAATATTTGGAGCCCACCCTGTACTTGACATACTTTGGTCACTGTTCTAAAAATAGACCGTGACAGAAAGGCTGAAAGGTGAAATCAAACATTTTACAATCATTTGTGCATAGAAATTTGTTCATAGTTTTTTTTAGTCCGGCCCTCCAACAGACTGAGGGACAGTGAACTGGCCCCCTGTTTAAAAAGTTTGGGGACCCCTGCTCAAGAGGGAAAGATGTTTATGTGCTGTGAGCAGGGCTAGTTAGCAGCTGTGTGTTTTCTTTACTTTCTAGTGTTCACCTGTTGTTTTTTTCACCTGTTGACAGATGTATCCCACATTTAGCATGTATGCTTAGTAAAAAAAAAAAACCCTGTAAAACCGTGTTGCATAGCCTGGAAAGGGAGGAAGGGGCGGGAATAGCAATCTCTTTTTCTCTCACTCACACACATAATGTGAGATGGCGCATAATCAATAGCTAGCCTGGACTTTAGGCAGTCTGTCTAACGTTGAAACTTGTCCTATATTAATATTTTTCAGTATTGACATATTCATAACTCCCAAGTGGTGGCTGTAAAAAAACAACAAAGTTGCTAAGTTTCAGGCAGATTTTATTTACTTGGGGTACTGTCCAGGCCAGCCACCCCTTGCAGGTTGGCAGCCTTTTATCCCTGGTAGGGGGCAGTTGAGAGTGGCTCATTCAAACAAAAGGAAATTTCCCTCGCTCCCTCGCCCTCCATCTCCTGTCTCTGGGTGTGGGCGGGTCAGGGTAGTGGTGGTGACCCACAGCACATGACTGCTCCAAGAAGCAGGGAGCATAAAGTAATAGAACGCCAGAATTTCCGTGAAGTTGTTGAGACCTCAATGCGCTGAGTCAGTTGAAAGGAGGAAAAATAAATATGACACTATCTGAAAGCAGGGTGAGCTTCGATTATCATATTCCCCAATGATAATATTTTAAACGATGCTGTGAGTTAAATGTTTCTCATTATGATTGTTTAATGGAGCAACTTGACCATATTACATTTCCTCATTAAGCAATTATATGAATGAGTCATATGAATAAGTGCTTTATGGGGGGGGGGGGAGTTTGATTCTCTGTTCTGTATCACCCTATTTGTTGGCTAGTTTTAGAATTCAAACTGGATATGATACTGTCATCATTGGAAGCAAACCTATCCTGCAATGAAATGCTAGGGGTCAACAGTTCAGAATACCTTGATGAGGCTATACTTATTTATAATTTAAATCATTACATCCTGCTTTTATTCCCAAAGCAGTTCGCAGCAGCAGCAACCGCAAAACACATTTTTTTCCAATACAAACCAATAAAGCAAAATAGCCATGGATCTTGAGTTGGACAGAATTCCACCCTGGATTATACCTGCAGGCAGGAAGGAGATAAACACACAGTTGAGCTAGCAGCAAGACTGCCGCCCCCCCAATCCCCCCCCCCCCCAACACTCGGCTTCCGTTCCCTGCTGTATATATATTTGGCATCTGTGTGCCAGATTTGGGGCTCTCTCTTTTTTATTAATATGGAATTTAATTTTTGTAAATTATTTAGGAAGAGTTTCTGTAGAGACAGAAAAAGAAGAAGAAATTCATTTATAAAAGTTGAAATGTCTCGTGTATTCTCTGGACTCCCAGAGAAATAACTTTACAGATAGGTAAGAAATGTGATACATCTCAGAATGGGGTGTGTGTGTATGTGTGAATGAATGAAATGGTATTGTCTTTGGAGGGATTAAAAAATCCCAACTCTATTAGTCAAAGATACTCTTCTTAATGTCTGATATTTTTCTATCATCTGTAGAAAACTCATTTGGCCATTTCACAGTGGCGTGTGCTTAGCGTTCTTTTTAAGCATTACGGAATGTGGAACATTTCCTTTGGCCCAGAATACCTGAGAGAGAGAGAGAGAGAGAGAGAGAGAGAGAGAGAGAGAGAGAGAGTACATCTGGAAGAGAGAGAGGTACATCTGGAAGGTCATTATTATTAATGTCGGTCTTGGTATTTCGCCTTGTTTTCTGGCGAGGATCAGGCGTAAGCTGCAATCTCTGTGCATGCTGAAAGAGTAACTCTGTGTAAATAAAACATCGGCAAACAGAAAAAAGTCCACTGTACGCCAGACTTTAATCTATGCATCTGTTTAAAAGTTCATCCGAGCAGTGGGAGAACCCTCTGAAGCAGAGCTCTGCCGAGTGGTATTAAAAGGCAAAGCGAGTCCTTGCCTCCCTTCTGAGTCCTGTGTCCTTCCTTCCTGGAGAAAGGGGCTGGTGGTGTGGAATGGGAGCCTGGCCAGCGTGCCCAAAATGCAAAAGCTGACTGCCTTGCCTCGCCTAGCAGTGCCAGTCGGGAGGCTGCGCTGGCTTTAGCAGAAGGGGCTGGCGCTGTCCTGGTCTCCTTTGTCTTGCCCGCTGCGTGGAGAAAGAGCTGACCTGGCATTCCCTCACCCTCCAGAAAGGCTGAAGTGCATTTTAATTTCCTGTAATAAGCTGAAATGATTTGCCCTGGATTCAACTCCATCTTTTAATAATATTTTAAGGAAAATAAATATGAAAGTGGGAAGGGCACTTATATAATTTTCTTTTCCCTTGGTTTTTCTAGGGGGGAGAGAAATACAAAAAACTGTACTCTTATTTCCAGTGTTTACAGCTTACCGACTGGGACCGTTTCTGTTGTTCTCATTTTAAAGAAATAAGCGTGACGCTGTTTTAAAATTCACTGGTTTATTATTTGCTTTGCTTATATCCTGCTTGGAAACTTGCTGGATGATCTTGAGCCAGTCACCTGCTCTCGGCCTAACCCACCTCACAGGGCTGTTGTGAAGATAAAATGGGGGACAGGAAAACGTTTAAAGTGCTTTGAGGCACTACTGAGGGAGAAAGGAGAGGTATAAATGATGTAAATAAATATAAATGTCTGGAGAGGAATTCTGGATTCAGCTGAATAGAGGGCTGTTGGCATTTGGTGTATAGTGGTTAGAGTTTTGGCCTATGGTTTGGAAGACCCAAGTTCAAATCCCACTTCTGCCATGGAAGTTCAGTGGGCAACCTTATCTATCTATCTATCTATCTATCTATCTATCTATCTATCTATCTATCTATCTATCTATCTATCTATCTATCTATCTATCTATCTATCTATCTATCTATCTATCTATCTATCTATCTATCTATCTATCTATCTATCTATTTTTTTATTTATTTAAATTTATAGACTGCCCAATCCCCAAGGGGCTCTGGGCGGTACACAGCACCATCTGTATGTAATATATAACAAAAGGGTCACAAATGGTGACCTCATATACATCAAAAAATCCATTAAAAACCATTTTAAACCATTTTAAACAGCAGTCAAAAGCAGAAACAATAATAATGAAGGCCCGTGGCGTAACCCACCCCTTTAAAACCACCCCAAAAAAGGAGAGGGAGCGGCCGGACTCCTTCCCTAAAATAACAACAATAAATATACAAAAATAAATTATGAAAAAATAGGGAGCCAAGGAGCAAAGCAAAGAAGGGGAGGGACGCACCTCAGCTTAATTGGCACCCAAAGGTCCGGCTGAACAACTCAGTCTTACAGGCCCCCCAAGGAATTCACCAAAGGTCCCTTGGGCCAGGATGTGGCACTCTCAGTCAGACCCACTTCTTGAATTGCAGTTGTGAGAATAAAAAAACAGGAGAGGATAATGATGACTTAACGCTCCTTTAAAGTGCAAATGCCTGACTGGAACAAATAAGGCCCCCAAAGATTGTGCTGATCTACGGCAGAAGCAACCACAAGGAAATGGCAGAGGTAGCTTTGCAGGAAATGTGGGATGGGAATACCTACGGACACTTTCCCAGAAAAGTTATGGCTGCTTGTGAGGAAGGGAAGTAAGGAAAGATTGTGTGCATGGCTGAGGAACCTCTTAAATAAAGTCAAAGGGGAGAAGCTAAGAAGACACACACACACACACCCCCCCCCAATTAAAGCCAGATCCAGCAGGTGGTGCTGCCGTTGTCCTGAGTGAATGGAGGACGAGCCCAGCATTAGTCTGCTGCAGGGCTGGGTAAGTAACGCCTTGGGCTCCTGAGGAAATCCACCATTACATTTATTTATTTATTCCAGACATTTTATATCCACTTTTTCTTGTGGTTTCGAGGCAGCCTCGACAACAATTAAAAAAAACATTTTCCGATTAGAACTGGAATAAAACTGGCAAACCCAAAGTCTCTCTCCGCTCCCCTTCCCTTGAAAAAAAAGACCCATTTGAACCCCCCCCTCATAAGCCCGCGAGAAAACAGAAAGGCCTTTGCACAGCGGAGGCCATGAGCATTCTACTGAGGGCCCCACCTTCCTGGAGCTCATGCCACAAAGCAGGAGGCGAACGGAGGGGAGGCCTGGGTCTGCGTAGGGTAGACGCTGACCACCCTACTAGCGGTGGGATAAGCAGCAGACAACCCTAAGCTGGCACACAGGGACACATGGAAGGAGACGGTTTATGCATTCCAATTGTGAAGGGCCTCAAAACTTTCCAATGGAGGACCCTCTACAATAACCTCTCTAGGTCGATTCCCACGGACAATTAATCACACATGGTACTCATGCAAAGAAACGCTGTTTCAGGCATGCCTCCCTGCCACCGTTTGAGTGATAAAGGGTTTCTTCCTGGTTCTGGTAAAGCCATTCTCCTCCCATACTGGCGTTTTAAGCTGTACCTGCTTGGAAGAGCAAACTTTGCCACGGTTCCTCTCCAGTCTTGAGGGGAGGGGAGGGGTACCTAATCTTCACCATTTTCCTGCCCTAAAAGGTGGGTGCAGATCCTGTTGACCAACCAGCGGTCACCGGACTTAGCCGGCGCGCAGCAACGCTGACTGGTTGTCTTAAGCCTTCGGGTCAGAAGAGCGCATGAAAGCAATTGAAAAATGCTGGCGGGACCTAATAAGAATTAATGTGTTGAAACACTTCTTCACACAACGTAGACAAGTGTTTGGAATATGCTGGCCACAGGAGGTGGTGATGGCCACTCACCCGGGATAGCTTTAGAAAGGGGCTTGGACAGATTTATGGAGGGAGAAGTTGATCTATGGCTACCAATCTTGATCCTCCTTGATCTCAGGATTGCAAAATGCCTTAGCAGACCAGGTACTCGGGAGCAACAGCCGCAGAGGGAGCAACAGCCGCGATGCTTTCACCCTCCTGCAGGTGGAGTCTCTAAAGGCACCTGGTGTTGGGCCACCGCGAAAGTAGCAGAGTGCTGGACTAGATGGACTCTGGTCTGGATCCAGCTGGTTTGTTCTTATGTTCTTAAAGCCGCCAGGGAGGGAGATGGGAGAACGCAGCACGATAAACTTGCGTGCGCGAGGATTGAAGGTAGCTGCTTAAACGATTTGCCACCCGCCAATTCTACAATCAAAAGGCAAGGGTGGACGTGCTATTATCTAACGCTATGACGATGATCACCGCCGCGATGCGACTACCGCTTTGCGGGAAAGAAGGGACCCGCCTAAACACCGCACGGCAGCCAATCGGGGAGAGGCAAAACACGGGAACCAATTTGTTGTGGGGGAGTGCTGTACTTCTGGAACCCCATGGTGACGCTACATGTCTCTTTGCAGAATAAATCGGTGGTGGGAGGTTGAACCCGGCGATGAAAGGTGCCATGATTTTAAAACTTGGTTTAAACTGTATTAAATTTCCAGTGGGGAATCGACCTTAGGAATCTTCCATCTCCCAGGAACAAAAAAAAAATCTCTGGGTAGGGTCCGTCAAATTCGCTTCTGTGCAAAACCCACACTGCCGGGCCGTGTATCCCGCTGTATTCCTATACTGATGACTTGAGAAATATCATGGGTGCCTCCCTTTGGGCATAATGCGACGGGAGGGACGATGTGGCAGCCATCAATAGTTGCAGCCAATAATTACGCAGCCATCAATGCCTTGGGGAGCTAGTTTGTTCCCTATTCAGCGGTCCTGGACCATGCTGGAATGAACAATGGGCTGTTTTTGCAAGAACCAACCACTGCTGGAGCCGATTTGTCCCTGGCGATCTGCATGAACTTTGGACTTTTTCTGATCTGTTTGGTAAGGACTTTAAAGAGGTTTGAAACACTATCCAGATGTCTTCCTGCAGCTGCGGTTTCACAAACACCTTTAAAACTTTAAGTGGCTTTACAGTGTCCTGTGTGTCAAACTGGGATTTCTTTTCTCCACACCTTCAATATCCAACTTCTAGCTGGCTACCTGTCCCACACATCTGACACCTGGGGGACACATTTCCTGCCATCTCTTTGTATTTCTGGAAATTGTCTGAGTGGAAATTTTCTGCTTACGGCCAAACAAATGATTAATGATGATAATTTTGATTTTGAATGGGTTCATTTATCTATCTAAATAAGCTGTAATAATCAAGAATGTCTTTATGCAGCAGGTAGAGAGTCTGTGCTGATTCAGGATCTGTCAAGCGTTTTCTATTATTTTACAGCTACTCAGTGTTCAAAGGCTGAATTCAATCTGTGTGTAGCCTCATTCCCAAGATGGCTTATCTGGTACAAAATGCTGTCCCTTTCCGTGGAATTATAGTGGATTTACATGATCTTTCTAAACTAATAATATCTTTGGGGAAAAAACGCCAAGGAGAAAGCAGCCACATGGAAGTGTAACGGAAACTGTTTATTAAATGGAGTGGTTCTTGGCTTCCTTCAGTAATCAAATGCAGTTTTTGGCAAGAGCTGATTAAAATGTAAGCATTTAACAGCTGGGAAAGGGGGCTATGCTAAAAACATGTCTCTTTTAAAAGTTCTTTTGCATGCACCTGTGAACGCTAGTTTAAGCAATGTTTCTATACATCCTTCTGCTCAAAGTAGGTTGTGGTACCTGGCAGGAAGGTACGCTTTACTAGAAGTGAAGAGAGGCCTAGATTGGTGTCACTGACTAAGCTAAGCAATGGCGCCCCAGCATGCACTGGAAATTACAGCACATCAAGATGTTGGTGAACACAGACAGCTCTGGTATTTGAGCAAAAACTCAATGAGGTGGGAAGTCATTTTTTGCCATAGAGTTTTGGCCCCAAATACTAGAGTATCCTGCTAATATGCATGCGGTGCAATGGGATGTCACTCCAATGCATTATGGAATTGGCTTTGCCACTTTGTGGTGATGCCCGCCTAGGGTTTCCCTTGTTGCCATGAAGCCCCTCCAGTTCATTAGCAGTGGGGGAGGGGTCCTAGAGCATGGGGATCTCAAGGGCCTGGCAGCTCTGGGTTAAGGGCTTAAAGCAGCACCCAGCGCTTCATTTGTAATGTTGGTCACCACCACTACCCGCACCCACACTACCCTCACTCCTCCAAAAGGCAATAAATAGTTGTGGTGAACATTTTGGGCACCTCTCTGTCTCCCAGGGTTTGTCTCTGGCTTAGAGTCAGATGGAGTTTTGAAACTACCAGGGAAACAATTAAGCTAACTATCTCTGGAAGAGCTTGATCCTAGGAAGTTGAGGATGTTGGTACCACGCCCGTCCCTGTATTTATAAGCTGCCAGCTGACCCTGTCATTAGATGATGAATATAGGTGAGGGTTTATTTTCCTGGATTGTTGATGGATGATCTAGTGGAGATCCTCCTCGAAGCTCCTGAAAAAGCTGCTTCCTTATATTCTGAAAATAAAGCCACCAATTTATCCACATTTGACAACATTTGCATTAATATATATATTGCATTAAGCATATATATATATATATATTAATTATATTATATATTTGTACTATATATCTATATTATATATATTATATATTATATATATTATATATTGCATTAATCATGCAATATATAATATATATATATACTAGTTGGTCTGCCACTGCTGCTGTGGCTTCATTGTGGTGAAATGGGAAAGGAACAGTAGCAGCAAATCAATTGCAGAGGCTGGGGCAGTACATGCTCATGCAAACATGCAGCCTGATACTGTGCTATGTCAGCGATGTGTGTGCCCGCATTCCTTGGGAATGGAGGCACCTCCCCACATCTAGGCTATTGGTCGCGATCCCACTGGGAGTAGTTTGGTTGGTGGGTAGCTGGGTGTCGCCTGAGGAAACCTCGACGGGTGTTTAATGCAGCCATTCAAAGTATGTCATGGTTGCTGTAAATTGAGCTACCCTGAGTAATGCGGCCTGGTTTTCTTTAACTGTAACTGCAGTATTCAGGGAATCTAGGGGTGCCTGGCCCCTCCTCCCTTCCCTTGCAAGTCAGCCTCACTCTCTTTCCCTCCTCCCCTTCTCTCCTTGCATGCCACCCTCCCTCCCTCCCCTTTCCTCCGCTAGGGTGGGTGGGCTATATCAAGATGTAGGGCCCTGCCTCCCTCCCCTGCATGCCAGCTCACTGTCTCCTCACTTCTTCCCTTGCATGCCTCCCACCGCCCCTTCCTCTCCTCCCCTTCCCTTGCATGCCACCCAGTGGTGGGATCCATTAATTCTAGTAACAGGCTCCCATGGTGTATGGATTCAACTGAAGTGTAGCGCCCAATGGGTTGGGCGGCACGCTGGGGCTGGCTGGCCATCTGTGGGCGGGCATTACTGGGCGGGCTGTGGCAGATGCCGCTGTGCCGGGTCCTTGCGGGAACGAATGCTCCAGGCGCAGGGCTGCTGCCATTGGTGCACCTCCTGCTAGACTGTTTCAAGTTCTGGCACTTGAGAGAAGGGGCGAATCTAAGGCAAAAAATCACGCACAAAATCACTCACTAGTAACCCCCCTGCACACAAATAATTAGTGTAACCCACTGGAACCTGTGAGAAACTGCTGATCCCATCTCTGATGCCACCCCTTCCCTCTCAGTGGCAGTGGGAGGTTAAGAGCTCGTGGCTTCCAACTGAAGGGAACCGCTCTGATTCTCCGCTTCCTGTCAGCCTGAGCTGCATGGTGTTTATCTGGGAATTCAGGTAGCCTGCACTCCACACACTCCCAGCTGGGTGACCTGGGCTGGCCACAGCTTCTCTGAGCTCTCTCTGTCCCACCCACCTCACAGGGGGGTTGTTGTGAGGGGGAAGGGCAAGGAGATTGTCAGCCCCCTTGAGTCTCCCAGGAGAGAAAGGGGATATAAATCCAAACTCCTCCTCCTCCTCTCTTTCCTCTCTTCTCTCCTCCTCCTCCCTCCCTCCCTCCCTCCCCCTCGTGTGTATGTGTGTGTATGTGTTTCACTCCACCTCGAGTTACTGCCTATGTGCTGTTTCCAACTGCTCATCTTGGCCATCTGGAGTGAACATCTAAGGGCAACGTAACATCTCTAAGGGGGTGACAGTTACACATTGTGGCCCCTCCCTGTCCTTTCACTAGGGAGCCAGGGAAAGGCGCTTACCTGGGCCAGGTAAGGAAATTCTTCAGGGTATGTGAACATCTGAAACACTCGCCTGACTGACTATAGTAGCTGGGAATTTTCTAGAGGAATTGGGCCCAGCAGTTACTGAGGTACCCTGGTTTATAGCTCCACTTTTAATTCTGCAAGGGATCGGTTGCAGCATTTTTTTTATCTGCATTTGTTGACTCGCTGTTGTGATATTTTCAAAATATAGTTGTTTATTCCCTAACTTCCTCATATCTCTTGGCTATAATCTATTTTATATGTTTTGGAGAAATGATCCAGATTTTCCTCTAGTACAGCTAGTGCTTTCAATACACCCTTTTGGAGACAGGGATATTAATGACCTCATCAGTACTGATAGGGTTGCCCGTCCAGCTTCTAAAATAATTCTGAGATTTTATGGATGGAACTCTACGGCTGCCCCTGTTGATGGAGGGGGATTCCTGAAGCCTGGACAAGACCTGGCAGCCAACACGGCAGCAAACCCCATGGTAGAATACAGTGGACTACCTTGTCGGAACACACACCCAGGAAGGACCATTCGAGCCACTGAGAGACAGAGAAAGAATAGTTTGTTGTTGCTCAGAAAAGCAATGTTAGGAAAGCTTAAAACAGACATGTTCTTTTTTTTTCTTTAATCCAGCCGCATCCCGTCCCACAGTGGCCAGCCGGTTGCTCCCAAAGATCAGCAACAGCGCAGTGTAGACCGGGTAGTATGTGCTGCTTTGCTGCCAGAGCACCTGCCCCGGGTCTGTTGTATTGCAGGATGGTTGTTCATGCCTCCCCCAATGGCAACAAGAGATGCCCAAAGTGGCCTCCCCTAGTACCTGGTAGGCAGAGGCTGACTGTCTTGAATGCTGAGGTGGCTCCGCCCAGCAGTGTGAAATGGCGTAAGAGTAGTGGACTCTAATCTGAGAACTGAGTTTGATTCTCATTCCTCCACGAGTATGGACTCTTACCTGGGAGAACTGGGTTCTATTCCCTGCTCTCCACCAAAAGCCTGCTGGGTGACCTTGGGCTAAGCAGGCTTTTTCCTAATTCCCTCTCAGGGCTCACCTACCTACCAGGTGTCTGTTGTGGGGACAATGAAGGGAAAGGGAGTTTGTCAGCGTCTTGGGTCTCCTGACAGAAGAGGAAGCTATGGTATAAATCCAAACTCTTTCTCTCTCTCTTCATCAGGGCTAGAGCCACGGGCTCATTCAAGACATGCAGAATAAATACCAAACTGCTTTCAGTGCTCTTTGAAGTTAAGCGGGAATGGCAAAATCCACTTTGCAAACAGTTGTGAAAGTGGTTTGAAAATGCATTATTTTATGCCAGTATGAAGGGAACTACAGTTTCAAAACCCTTTTACACCATTTTCACAGCATTTTCACACTTGTGTTTTTGGCCCATATGAATCAGCCAATTGATAAACAATCCATGGGTTGGTTCCACCCCTGTTAAAGTTGTCTAAGTGCCTGTGGTCCTGAAGTAGATTTCCATTTTAAACACTTGCTGGAATAAAGAAATATTTCCTTTTGTCTGTCCTGGAATCTACTGGTCCATCAACATAACTGGATGCTCTCTAAGTTCTAGTATTTTAGAGAGTTTTCCTACCCATTCTCTTTGCCCTGTGCATTATTTTAAAACCTTCTTTTCATGTATCCCTCCCCACTCCTAGTTGGGTTCATTTTAAAGCTTGGTTTTGGGTTTGGGGTGTATGAAGACCATCTTCTCCCATATTTGTCTGTTCATGTTTGATGTGCCTCCCTTCCAGGCTGAGGGCAGTTCACACAGCATCTCTAAAATATAAAACCAGCTCCTGTAAACATAAAAATCGGCTCTAAAAAATATTTAAAGAGCTATGAGGTATGTTCCTGCTAGGGAACTGAGTCAATGGACAGAGGTCTCCTGATTGTCCCATCAGTCATGCACAGTTTTCACTCTTCTACTTTTGGACCCTGCTTTTGAAACACAAACTGTTGATATCGGTTCTATTTGCCTCTATTGTACAGCAATAAAAAAAAAATATGAATCAATTTTTACAGTGTAAGTAAATAATCTAAGGATGAATATTTATGCACATTTTAAAAAAATTATGGCCCTTTTAAACAACTGCTCCAGACCCCCAAGAGTGAGATGAGCTTCATTGGTGCTGCCGTGGCAAAGTAGGGCTGCCTTAGGTCCTTGTCCACTGTGAGTGTAACCCTATCTGTGGGTTCTGTGGGGCAGAACTTGGAATGAGTTCGCAACAACAAATTTTAAAACAAAATTGGTTTACTTTCTTAACATATAACATCAACATTTAACATCACACTCCCAGGTCCTGTTCAGGGTTGCATTTTCTAAGTCCTTATATTTACAGTCTACTGATACTGCCGAAGTCCACCTCTTCTTGTAAGAGGGGTTATTCCTGAAGACTCCTAAGGTCTTGATGAACAGGGATTCAACATGATGAATGCTCTAGAGAACTCTCTACCCATTACAACCACAAAAAAGAAACCTGGAAACAATAAACTCCAACACATTTACAACATAGCAAAACCAAACAACAACCACCTTCCCAGTAGTTCCCAACAATATTGCAGCTTTACCCTAACAAGGTGTTACAGGGTTTATACAACCAAGGTCCCAGTCTGGTAGCCTGTCTCCTCCAAACTAGCTCTGCAGCCTCCTCCCGTTTCTTTGAGTCTCCACCCCTACTGGGTCAACCCATTCTGAGCATAGGGGTTACTTTGAGCTCTAGCTTACTGGTGCTGGTTTTCAGGCTCCCCTCCCATTGTTCCCAAAATCCTGTCCACTGAAATGTCATCGCCTCATGAGCATTGTGACTTAAGCTTCAGTGCTATGAAAATGTTGTGCAGTCTTTCCTATAATGTTTTCTCTGTAGAACCTCCTCGAGCAGTAAAATAACATGGGATCCAGTTTCTCCCAGGTGGAACTGGCGTGAACTTCCGCAGGCATCCCCTGGACCACCTGTTTCCAGGGAACCGGGCTGGAAGGAGTCTTGCTCCTTTGTCCTTCGGTATTGCAAGGCCAGGCCCAGCCTGGTTCCCTGAGATGGCTCCTTGTGTGCGCAGTGAGGTGCTCATAACTAATGACTGTGGTCCCTGGGCTAACGCACCCACCCCAACAAAGTAGCCTTCCAGCCAATTCCTGGCAGGCACAACTGGAACTGTGGGTCGAATCAACAGCTTGAGGTAAATCTGCACAAAAGAAACGCTGTTTCCTCAGCCTTTGGATCTCTCTTCTGCCCATTTTCTCGAGTAGGAGAACTTTCTCATTGCCCATCTCCTGTCTGCCCAATGTTGCTTTAACACGCACTCAAGAGTCAGGGTCTCCCTGAAAGGCTCCTGCCCTGATCCCAGCTGAGCATTTGGGGTGGACGCTCCTTTGCAACCTCTTGTTGGAAATGACACGCCTGTTTCCCTCAACCTTCACCAGCTGTTTGGGTAGAACTATATTTATCTTGAAGCATGTCCAGCTCTACGCCGCTTTCAAATTCCAGCATAGGTATTGAGAGTTATTTCACAAAGCGAGATTTACTTTACGTTGCCAGGAGCTTGTTTTCCCAATAGGTGCACACAGAGGGATTGTCGACTGTGCACAAGTCCCCATGTATCTCACCTTTGCAGTAGTGTATGGAAAACACACCTGGTAACTATCTGACAGCAGTGGCAGAGCCACTCTGAATCCAAGCATGGAGGCAACATTGGGAGGGGGAGTTCTGGATTGTTGCTGACCTCTGACTTGGGACACCTTGGAGATTTGGGGCAGAGGGAATTTGGGAGGTGGCTTCCTCTAGGGTCGTAGTCCGGATCCCTCCTCAATCTGAGATCAGTCATAATTCTGGAGAACTCCCTCTAAGCCTGACTTCCGCCTTGCTCAGCTTGAGTTTTCCAGTCAGCTAGGGTGAAGCTAGGTGCTGTGGACGGGAGGGGTCTGGGCTGGTCCCTGGCCCAGCACAGCCGCTCATCCGATGAACAGGTACATTTTCATGTCTGTCCACAGCCTTTCCCTGTTTACTTGAAGCAGCTCACTTAAGAACCATTGCCTTATTAAGCTCATGCTCACCTGTGTTTGTTCAGTCAGCTTACCTCTAAGGAGACGCTGCGAGGGCAGTGCAGCAGTAGGAGATGAAAGGTGAACACATCAGTCGAGGATTAGCCGAAGATGTCCCAATTAGCGCTTGTTCTATCAAGAGCTCCCTAAACAGTACATGAATGGATGAATACCTCAGGATGACAATTAAGTTTTGCAGCTAGAGCAGACCCGCACATAGCAATTAAAAACATAAACTGCTTCTATGCCAATACATCGAAGTTAAGGAGCTAAGTTTGATTCTTCGATTGAACTGCAGAATCCTAGCTGGCTGGAACTGAGGAGGGAAATCTGCATTTCCCTTACTTCTGCATTCTGTTTCCATCCTTTACGTTCTCTTTTTTCAGCAGCAGGAGCAATGTGCGACATTTTGTGGCAGTGACGTGAAAAATAAGGTTGTGGGAGGTGGAGCACTTGACTCCCGATTATCTTCTTTGCAGTAATTACACTGTATCATTGATACATACTCGCTCCCCAGTATTTTGTGCCTTTGTGTCCCTTTACCCATGTTAGGGGTTGCCAACTCCTGGTTGTGAAATTCCTTGGAGATTTGGGCGGTGGAACCTGGGAGGGTAGTTCAGCCCCTCCCCTAAGTGACAATTTCTGCAGTTATCTGAGGGGAAAGGGATACTATCAGAAAGAAGGGAATGGAACTCCCTCGAAAAAAAATCTAAACGGTACTGTTGCTTTTGTCCCAGAAATCTCTTGCTCTCGCCACACACAGTAGCTTTCTTTAGATCCCTGATTTCCAAAATCTCTATTATTTGTATTAGTGGAGGCTGACTGAAGTTTTTTTTTTTTTTTTGGGGGGGGGGATGCCTGGAGAATCGAACTCTAGAGACTCCATTCACACTGGAAGCAGCGAAAAATGCAACAATAATTTTGTCATCAATACAGTGGTGGGTGGGGAGCCAAAATGGAAATTAGGGGAAAGTATCCGTTGGCCAATTGTTGCCCACTTGGAAGCTGGATTTGTGTACAACAGTTTCGCTGGAGCAACTGACGGGTGAAAAGGGTGGGAGTTATGTATTGGATAAAATGCTCCCTAGTTTGTGCAGCTGTCTGCTGTAAGTGGTCTGCTTGAGAGTCGGTAGAGGGCTTTTTTCTTTGCTACAGCCTCTCTATTTGGACCTCAGATTCTGCTAGAAAGCGAAGCAAGCGGTGCCAAAGCGAACTTTAACACAAAATGAGAGCAATGCGGCTTCTTGATTGATTGTGTCACGAGGGCCCTGGAGGGGGCACGAAGGGAATGAGGGATTGGGAACGGGTGCACTCCACTCTCAAGAGTAATGGGCCTTAGTAACAGAAAGCTCCCAGTTAAGTAATGGAGCTGGAGTCTATCTACGTGCCTGACCATTCTGGATGACTACATTGGAGCAAGAGGTCAAGCTGGAGCCGCTTTCTCTCTGCCATTTACCAAGGAGGCTTCCCCTGAAAGTGACTTCTGCAAAGGGAATGGCCTGCCTAAAAACAAACCCGTATTTCAAAGGAATGTCTCCCAGAAGTTATTGTTTAAAACGCGTGGGTGCAGAGGGGGCATGATTTGAGGTTGGGGTGCTGCTCCAAAATGAAGTGGGAGTTAACCCTTTCTCCACTGTAAGCTAGCTTCTTCACCAGACCTCTAGGGTCGAGTGATGGCTTAATCCCATGGCACGTGGGTGCCAGGAGGTGGCACTGGAGCCCTCTCTGTGAGCTGCACACGCACACAGAGGATTCTGCCATGGGGAAGCGTGGAAAATCACCCCCCACACACACCTAGGCTGGCCTTTTGGGCCACTGGAACATGACGTGCACGCACTCATGGTGAAAGCAGAGAAGGGACTCAGCGGGCCTGGTGCCTGTGCTCAAAGCTCAGGTGGCTGGGCTGCCCGAGGTGGGGGGGTGGGGGTGCAGAGGGAGGCGCAGAGCTGCTAGAGAGGCAGAGGGGGGGAGTGGTGCATGCCGCGGGACTTGTTGAAGGCTAGAGCAGGCTGGCCCCTGCTCGAGTGGGTGGGGGAGGAAGAGGGAGCCAACCATTTTTTTTTTCTAAACTAAAAACCTCAGCATTCCAGGTTAAAATTGTCGGGTTGGCCCTTTATGTATAAATAAGTGGGGTTGGAGTTTGCAATTTGGGTACTCTCGGTCTCAAAAAAGGTTCGGGCTTATCACTGCTCTAAGAGTGCTCTGGTAGGGGACCCTCACCCTGGCTCCCTACTCTCACTAGCTTTTATGGCGATGAGGGAGAAGGAGAGACACAGAGGAAATTATGCAGGGCAGAGCCACAACCCCTCCCTCCCCGCCTGCAATCAGAGACCCCCAATCAAACTCCCTTCTGTTATAAACACTCTCCAGTCTGGAGAAGCCAGTCATTAAAACCCACTGGTCAGAATTTTTTGGCATTACTCATTACATTAAGGGAGGGAACCCAGAGCAGGTGTGGGGTTTCCTGTTATTCTACTCAAAGTCAGCATATAAATCACAGCAGCTTTAGTATTTCCTTCTTTCTCCCGTGGATGCAACGGTCTCTCTCTGCCCCCCCCATTGGCTATGAGGGTAATTAGAGTCACATCTGACTCCTTCCTGGAACAGCCCACCCATGACTTTATAACTATGGAGCCCTTTGGAGGGGGTAGGGCGGGTTTACCAAACTCTAATGAATGAATGTGGGAATGAAATGAAATGAATGAATGAAATGAATGAATGAATAAATAAAATAAATAAATAAATAAATAAATAACCATTATTATTGACAGGTTGAGAGTTAGAGCATGTGAGGTTCCAGATATATAGCGATGTTAGTAGCAACGGTATTCTCTCTGATTGTAAGCCAGATTTAGCCTGCCATCTGTGGCTGAGATTCTTCAGAAGGATCTGATGAACATCAGATCCCTCTGAAGATGCCAGCTACAGATGCAGGTGGAAACTATCAGGAGAGTAATGCTAAGTAGAACATCGGGCCATACAGCCCGGAAACCACATAGCACCCCCAGTGATCCCGGGCGCGTGAAAGCCTCTCGGCTACAATACATTACCAATGTGTTTTTTTTGCAGTGAGCTTTAAGCAAACCCGGTCCAGTTTTCTTCATAAAGGGATATCCACAGCGATCTGTACTCGAATCGTACTGTGAAGTTGCTAAAGATTCTTGAGGAAACCCTCTCTACATACCTTAAGTAAAACTCCTTAGGCCAGCTCTTGGCCAGTATTTAAGTCTGTATTTACGCAGAGCATTTTTATCCCCTTCATAAGCACTTCTTGCCTTACAGTGGTAGCTTTGTAAGGTGATCCACCAGAGGGTCCCCTCGCGGTGCCAACTACAATCATCACTGGGACCAGTCAAATGAATGGCAGCAGATCAAGAGAAAGTTAGGTGGCACCAACCAGAGCCCAGGTCTTTCACCATGGCCAGCTCTTTCTCCTGAGGGAACAGGCTGCCTGGGGAGGGGAAAGTGGGAGTCCATCCTGGACGTAGTAGACCTTTGTTGGCCAGGAGCTGGTGACTGGTTTTGACCCAGCTGGCATCTTTTAAGGAGGTTGCAGATTTGGACTCAGGGTTTCTTTTTTAGCTTTGGTTGAAAGTGTTTTAACTGTTGTTATTAAGTCACCTTTGAGCCAAAGTGGGAAAGGCTTTCAACTGTAATTCTTTTTCAAATTTTTTTTTAAAACCAACAGCAAACTGCTAATCAGGCCTCTCCTGTGTGTCACCTAGGGGCCAGGGACCATGCCTCTGGTCTCCACAGCTGAATTAGATTTTAAGACCAAGTTAGAAAACACCCAAAGAAAACAGTTTTGAAAACAGGAAGATAAAGTTTCTACTGGACAGCATAAATTATCTGACTCAGGGTGTCCCCTTAAGGCAGTAAGAGGCACACCCCTTCATACAAAGGGACCAATTTTATAGGACGAAAAATACCAGATGTCACACAATCATCACTGCGAGATTTACACGTGACATAATCCATACACTCTTTCAATGCGTTGCAAGCATGTACCTTAAAAAAATCCCATTGGATAGAAATTGTCTCCTGGTCACAGGTAAGACAGCCCCTTATTCCCACGTGGTTTCTATTCCTTCTGATTACTCAAAACGCTGCATGCTGTTACCTCTACCCATATGTACAAAGGGCAAGGTGTAATAAAAACTAGCTTGTTAGTTCTCAAGAATAACTTGTTACACTGCTTGGTTTGCTCCTCTAGAGAGAGAGAGATGCTGTCCCTTAAAGGTATGCAGCATTCCTGACATTTCCTTAGGGATCATAAAGAACTTTTCTTCTTTCAATTCCCACAGTTTGAAATGTTAAAACATGATTTACAAATATTGGATTCTAACAACAATTATGTACCTTCGAATTCTAAGACAATAGAGGAATTAAGGGGATCAAATACAAAGTAAATGTGAATCACTCATTATCATTTCTGTGTTCATTCAACATAAATAGAAAAACACTTTTTCCTTTTCATTTAATTAATCTACATTGGTTTAGCTATCCCCCATTGCTGGTCTCTAACCCAGAAAAACAACAAGGTTATATGCATTTATATGGTTTTCTGTCACATAGTAACCCTGTAAAGCCATGTAAGACCTTTAAAGATGTTTTATCTGTACTTCTGCCCTGCATCTTCTACTTCGAGAAGCTGCTAACACATGCAAGGCCTGCTGAAAGTCTCTCATAATAGAGAACCACTTTGATTCTTCAAATCCTTTTGGTTCAGGCAACTTCCATGTTTCTTTGGATTAAATACAAATTTTATACATTCTGGTATCCATCTCCACACACCTGTAGTCCCTACGTGAGCCGGATACCCCAGAGTGGTGAGTGGATTTCCTTGAGGGTTCCATCGTGACATGATTGTTCACTTACTTCCTGTGTCGCCTGGCTTTTTTTGCAGAGCCTCCAGGCAGATCAGGACTGTTCACTTTGTTCTGGTGTCTGTTCTGTGTGGCCCGACTTCGACATTCCACTTGGTAAGAATGTGTATAAACTTGAGTGTATTTCTCCTGAAGAGCTTTCTATGGCCGGACTCAAGCCTTTGGGTTGTTGTGGGCTTTCTCTAAGGTTTGTGTGTGTGGCCGGTCATGGTCCAGACCTGTTCTCTAACATTCTGCCTCCATCTGTGACTGGTATCTGCGATCTACCCAGACCACGGGCCACACAGCCTGGAAAAAAAGCCCCTACAACAACCAAGTTATAAAGTTGGATTTCTAGAATATGGCACGACATGCTTGTTCGGTTATGGTTTCTCGTAGTTCACATGCTCCTTTGTTTTCTCCTTTAGTGGATTAGTGTACCATATGGAAACCTGATTTAAAATCTAATTGCATGAAAAAAGAATCTTCAAAGGGAACACCTGGCCCCAGGGACGTGACCTCCTCTCGCTTTTTTTTCGTGAGATTTAATCTGTGCATTAACACACATTGTTGGACTTCAAGACAAGATGGGGAAATTATCATGGCAGTAAACCATGCTCTACGCAACCGAAGTCCCTCAATCAAAATGAGAGAATCAAGAAAGTCAGGGCTTTGGCTGCTAAGCTAAAGAGGTGTAAAATGAATCTAGGCAATTTAGAACCCCAGGTCTTGGGTCCAGAGAAATTGCTTTAATTTCTTCCTGGATTACTGGGAACCCAGTATTTGAAGTACATTAACTTGGAACAAAAGGGACCACATATCACAATCCTTTGATAGTATGCAGAAAACCTTAACAGGTAAAGGCTTTAGGGAAGATTAGTCACTCTTTAGCAGTGGTGGGATTCAAATAATTTTACCAACCGCTTGTTTGCTTTACAAGCACCATTTTATAGAAACAACTGTTTCTGCTGCTGAAGCGGTGTAGCAGAACCGGCATTGAATCCCACCACTGCACTTTTAGGGCTACAAATAAGAAATTCTTTTGCACAAAGGAAATGTAGTATATCGAGATATGGCACCATGGAGGCATCCAGGCCTGAACTACCTTGGCAGCTGGAGTGAGGTGGGCCTGGAACTCCTGGTAGGTTGGGGAGGCAGTCCAGGGCTCAGAGTATCAAGAGTCCAGGAGGGCTGAGCCATAGTGGCATCTGGGGTGAACCCCTCAACCTGGAAAGAGCCTGCCTGCCTCGCTGTCTAGGGGAAGAGGGAGGGGAAATGGAAAGTGAGGAGTGGGAGCCTGAGAGCTGGGCCACAGGGAACCCAGGAAGTGCTAAGCCAAGCAAAGATGGCAGGGAGAAGAGGTGGGGTGATGGGAATGGATAAAGCTGCTGTGGACCATGAAAGACTGGGAGGGGGAGCAGTGATGGTGTGACATAAGTTCCAAAGAGAAAACCATAGAGTTTCCAGAGATTCCTAGAGAGGGATTGACACCACTTTCCAGGTTTTCTCCTGAACTGCTGGAATAGGTATTATTTTTAATTTTCTCTCCCCTGCCTCTTGAAATGGAAGCAGGGAATTGAGGACACAGAGCTCTGCCTCTGCCTCCCCCCTGGGGGCTGGGGTCAACAACCCTGGGAGGTAGGCCCCCAGCCTGCCACCGAAAAGGGCACCAAGAACAAATCTATCCTGTGGGTGGGGTGTCAGGAGGGGCAGGGTGTGTCAGGGAGGGCAGGGGGGTGTCCTTTTCCGCGATTGGGAAGGGGACCTGTCAAAGTCGGCTGATACGACTAGAGCCAGCCTGTCTTCCTCCCTCCCCGGATCCGCTGGCTGATAGCTGCGCTGGGCTGGCATCCTCCCTAGAAGTGTGAAGTAGTTTTCCTGTTCTTGTGTGTTCTCAATGCTAGGTTGCGAGGGGATGTTCCCTACTCTCCCCTTTGTTATTTTCCTTTTTCATAAACTGTGGTGCCTTGTTGGGCCCGGCGTAGGGATCATGGACATCCCGGGGATTAAAGGCCAGTCCAGCCCTAGCTCTGTCTCCTGCAGAAATCGCTCAGTGCCTTCCTCGCTATGCTTTGGTTATCCAATATAGTCTACAGTTTGGAAAACTACAGTTGCTTTATTTTGGGACTGAAGTCTTACAGTGTGTGTGTGTGTGGGGGACATCTGTTACAGGTGCAAACTCTTGGGACCAGACAGAAGAAGGCAAGGAGAGGTTCTTGTAAACTGGAACGCCCCTTTGGACTGTGTGGGAAAGCAGGAATGCAACTCTCTGTGTACTTGGTGCTTGTGGAGACCTCTCTTGGATGTAGCTTCACGGGCTAATGAGGCCTCCTTTCCATTTGATTCTACTCAATGGAACCGCAAGCTTTCACATTGCACACAGAGCTGTTTCTGGGACTCTATTGTTAGAGTTGCTACTTTGATATTCATGTTCCAGCCTGGATAGGCCAATTGTTTACCAGGACAGACCTGAGGGAGGGGCTGTTTTGTGGGAAGCCAGTGTTCCACCTGGTCACCTCTAAAGGTGCCTTTGGCCATACAGGGCTAAGATGGATGCCATCTCCTGAGTCTGCAATCTGTAGTGCTCCATAGGAAAGGGAAACGTGCCTTGGGCAAATCATTCAGTCTCACATTGGAATCCATGGCTACGAAGCTACAACTCCTTTTCTGAAGCTCCTCCGATTATTGCTATCTGGAAGACCTGGAAGACAAATGGCCGGAAGTCTCTGAGAAATGGCCACACTCCCCTGGAAAACTGCAATAACCTGCTCTCTTGGCCCCAAAAGATATGCTAAATGTCGGGGCCAGCCTTCATATTAATCAAAGTTTCCTGACAGCTGTTCTTAACTCAGTAGTCAGATCACATCTCCTAGGGAAACACTCTCCCTTACTTTTAAATTGCAGAAGAAGAGTCTGGATTTCTATACCTCCACCTTTTTCTCTCCTGTAAAGGGCACTCAAGGTGGCTGAAAATATAAACTCTTTTCAGTTGACCCCTTCAAGACATGTTGGGGTTATCAGCACCTTCTCAATCCACTTTCACAATTGTTTGCAAGTGCGATTTTGTACTATTCCCTACAGTAAAATCCAGCTCAAGGTGCATTGAAAGTGGATTGAAAGTGCATTATCTCTGCATGTGCGGAAGGGGCCTTCCTCTCCCACAACAGACATCTTGTGAGGGTAGATGTGGGTCTGAGAGAGTTCTGAGAGAACTGTGTGACTAGCTCAAGGTCCACCCATCAGGAAAGTAGAAGTAGAGTGGGAAACAAATCCTGGTCTTCACCATTAATGCCAGAGGGAGTGGGGAATCAAACCTGGTTTCCTGCTCTTAACCACTACACAGCACTTGGAGAGCTCTGGAATTGTGTTTTTGTCAATTCCCATCTCAATCCTAATCCACCTGCTGGATGCTCTCTGGCTCCCCTGACCTCATGAGCAGCATTGTCCCTCCCCTGGAGGACAGGAACTTGGTTTAGGGAAGATTAGCTCTCTCTCATATTGCTGGAGTGCCAGATTTTCCTATATCACTGGGCTGCTCCACACTGAGGCAGTCTGTGCCCAGTCTTGTGATGGACTGACCTTCTTGGCCTACTATGCTCGCCCCTAGCCACTGCTGTACCTCTTCTTGGAATTCAAACTTTCGGGCTTTGGACTCCTGCTGTTTCTTTGGACCTATTCCTCTGCAAGACGTGTAAAAATCCTATTCCTCCTCCCCACAACAACCTCGATCTTTTCAAGACCTATCCCCTCACTGCTTTCTAAATCCTAAGAATCTCTCTTTGAATTCCCTCTTTGTGTGTGTGTTTCTACCATTTGTGCATATGTAAGCTTTATTATTTTATTTTTTCTAATTCACATTGGATACAAAGGTAAGACATTTTGGTGACAACACACTTTTTCTAGAGTTGGCACTGGCATGTGAGCAGAAGCTTCCGAGGCTGCACTGAAGCTGGCATGAGCAAGGTATGTTGAAGAGGACTCTTTTTTATTAGGATCTAAATCCAAAGGAAACACTTCTTCCTCGCGAACGCAGTGATGGCCACTCACCCGGATAGCTTTTAAAAGGGAGCTTTGGACAGATTTAAGGTGGGAGGAGAAGTCGACTCCATGGCTACCCATCTTGATCCTCCTTGATCTGAGATTGCAGATGCTTTAGCAGACCAGGGTGCTTTCAGGGAGCAACAGCTACATGAAGGCCATTGCTTTCAGCCATTCCTGCACCTGAGCTCCCAAAAGGCACCTGGTGGAGCCACTGGAGAGTAGTAGAGTGCTGGACCACATGGGACTCTGGTCTGATCCAGCAGGCTTTGTTCTTATGTTCTTATGGTTCTGGTAAAGACTCACAATTTTTTTTTTAGAATCAGTTGCATTTGGTTTGCACAATGGGCTTTAAAGTGCTTTGTCTCCAACATATCTCTGTGAAGCTAAGCAGGGTCAGGGTATTTGGATGGGAGGCAAACCAAGTCAGACCACCAGAGTTACAACATAGAGTCTCGCAATGGCAAACCAATCTCCTAAATGTCTCTTTGCCTTGAAAATCCTATGGGATCACCTATTTGTCCAATCGCAAATCCTTGGTCTGTTGGTCTGTTCCCTGGATGGCTCCGAAAAGCTAGCACCATCTCACCAGATGTTGGAAAGCTGGGCAGGGTCAGCTCTGGTGTTAAAATTTGGATGGAAGACCACCAAGGAAGTCCATAGGGTGCTACACAGAAGCAGCCAATGGCAAAACCAATCTTGAAAACCTGATGAGGGCTGCTTTACCATAAGTCCATTGGACCTTAACGGCAGCAAAGCAAAACAAAACAAAACTACCTTTTGAAGAAGCTACATTAAACCCAAAGGCATCTAATGACCTTCACTCATTTTTTTTAAAAAGATTTTGTGGGAGAAGTTATAATGGTGGGTGTGGGAATTTTCATGTGAGGCGCTTGGTATGTCAAAGGGCTGCTCAGCCTGTGGAGAGTAATAAAGCTGCATTTGGTAGGATTTGACTTTTCTCTCTCACACTTCAGGTTAATTAATAAAATTCTGCAGAGCTCTAGGGGGGGTTTCCTTGTGAGTGGATGAAGTTGACTAACTGCTAAAACCACATTTCAAAAGCCCTTTTGAAAAGTTCACTGGTTTCACAGATTCTTTTTTCATCTTGTTGTAAATGGTAAGTCACTTCTCTTTGAATATTTACGCCACCCCATAAGTAACTGGAACTTAAAATGCAAGAAGCAATTTTTTGATTACATAGAAAACCTGGTCCCAGTGCTGAGAGAGCATGTAGAGAGATTATGTACCTTAAACTGTTTGGAACCAGTGAACAGTTTTAATGAAAATTCTACGAACTAACCCGCCTATATTATCTACATGAAACCCCTGAAATTGGCAGTGTAGAGTTTGGATGAAGAAGTTTAGAGCTAGAAAAAATGTTGCAACGTGCCTCCTTTAAAGTCCCAGTGTGTCAGAAATAGGTCACTCCCTCCTCCCTCCCCTTCCCCTTCCTTCCCCTTCCTGCCTGCTCTGCCTGCCCGTCAGTCTGCCTAAAAGTCTACTTCTGTGTCTATCCTAAATTCCTATTTCTATTTCAGCTTCCAATAAAGGAGTAATACAATAAGATTAAAATATATTAATACAATTTAAAACATTCCAAATAGTCATCCAATAAATTCCCTATCTTACAGAAATAGAAAATAAGACATTAGAGAAAAGGTGGCCACTCCCACAAGTGGGGAAAAGCAGCATATGGAATGGGAATGAATGAATGAATGAATGAATGAATGGGAATGAATGAGAAAGGGAAACGGTTGCTGCCTCAACCATAAAGAAGCCTGGTGGAATAGCGCCATCATCTTGCAGGCCCAACAGAATTGTATCAAGTTCTGTAGGGGCCTGGGTCTCCCTCTATTGAAGCTGCCCAGCAGGCTGGGGCCAGGAGGCAAAAAACGCCTCTAAGCTACTGGTGGGAGGCCAGTCAGAAAATGCCCTAGCTCTGTTTCTGTCCAGCTGTACCTAACTTCTAAAACAGTCAGGTAGAGAAAGATTGAGTGGACTCTCCTTTGAAGGTTTGATTCAGGACAGGAGACAAAGAAAAAAGACACCTTAAAAAACACTTCTCCAAATGATCTTAGCTAACTTCAGTTATTAAGCCATTTTATGAAGGGATAAATTTTAGCACTTGTAACTTGTTGTCTCAGAATTTTATTCGGGCTTACCTTTGGGGTGTAGGTCATGCTTGACTCTTTTAACTGATCACCAATCTTGAGCTGTCAATTAATTCTTTCTCTCTAGCTTGATGAGTAAGCAGTTTGAGGCTACTTTGGAAGTTCTCTTCATGGTTTTGGGTAAGTTTCAGTAATTCAGCTCTAACCTAGAGATGCCACTAAAAAAGTTTTGTTGCAGGGGGGCAAAAAAATTCAAGAGCAAGAATTTAGGACAGTCTGTCTGGGAACAGAAGTTTGAAGAATGCACAGGGAACCCTCATGGGGTGTTTGCTAATCGAAAGTGAACTTTTCTCATTGAGGTTTTTTTTTCTACCGTTCCTAGCTAGGGCTGCCACTTTTCTCTTACAAAGCAAAATTAAAAGCTGATTATCTTGAAATTTCCAGCCATTCTCTCTTCTTCTTCTTCTTCTCTCTTCTTCTTCTTCTCTCTTCTTCTTCTTCCTTCGTCTTTCTTCTCTCTTCTCTCTTCTTCTTCCTTCGTCTTTCTTCTCTCTTCTTCTTCTTCTTCTTCTTCTTCTAATACTGAGCCGAACCTAGGAGACCAGTTTCTCAAAAAAGCACTTCTGCTTACTGTGTTTACTTAGTAAAGCACATACTTCTACTCTGGTTTAGCTGTTACCTACCTAGCAAGATTAATCCTCTTTCCACATTCTTGGTCACAACCAGCCTTGTTTGTGGCTGCAACCCAATAATCAGATAAGTAGCTGGTGAGATCTAATGTCATTGAAAAAATTCTAGCTGCTGCTTTGGGACGGTAGCCATCCACAAAGTCATCTTCCCACTCAGCACTCTCCTTCAACACCTGGAACCACTCTCAGGCTAAGCATTTTTTCATGCAAGAGATTGCATAAGCGATGCAGTGCAGTTAGTGAGAGAGATGTTGCCTTGTGCAAACAATCCCAAGTGCAGAAAGAGAAGAAAAGGAAAGAGTCTGCTTTATACCCCACTTTTCTCTACCCAAGAAGTATCCAAAGCGATTAGGAATTGCCTTCCATTCCTCCACCCAACAGCAGGCACCTTGTGAGAGGGAGGTGGCGGGCTGAGAGAGTTTGGAGAGAGGAGAAAGGGAGGATCAAGGGAGGATCAAAATGCCATCAACCTGTGCTCCAAACCACACCTTGGAGTGTAGAATTAGATGTATGTTATTTTGGGGGGTGGGAGAAAATAACTTGAGACCATGTGCCCCTGACTTTTCTTTTCCTTCTTCCTCTTCTTGGATGCTATGGACCTATTTAGAAGATAAACTGCCACTGCAGTGGCTTAGGGAGGTTAAGAGCTCCTCGTAGAGTCTAATCTGGAGGAACCGGGTTTGATTCCCCAGCTGGTCACTTCTGCCCTGAGCTGTGGGAGGTTTCTTATCTGGGGAATTCCAGATTAGCCTGGTGCTTGCTCCCACACACGCCAGCTGGGTGACCTTGGGCTAGTCACAGCTTCTCAGAGCTCCTCTCAATCATGCTTCCGCCACCTCACAGTGGTGTTTGTTGTGGGAGGGGGGGAAGGGCAAGGAGATTGTAAGCCCTTTGAGTCTCCTACAGGAGAGTAGCAAGGGGATATAAATCCAAACTCCTCCCTCCTCTCCCTCCTCCCTCCTCCTCCTCCTCCTCCTCCTCCTCTCTCTTCTTCTTCTTCTTCTCTTCTTCTTCTTCCACTGTTGTGTTTTGTGCAATTCTGGTTGTGCAGGGAAGTGAGAAGCTCTTCCTGGAGGAGCCATGTTTCTGGTCATGGGAGGGAAGCAATGGCAGGCACTGCCATCAAGCAATCAAATATCACTTGATTATCTCTCTCCACTATTATGTGAGGCTGGTTCTGAGATATCGATTGTCTCTAAGTCTTGCTTGCCAGGCAGCCGAAAGCAACGTAATTCTGGCTGGAGTGTCCAAAGAGAGCTCTCTGTTTGGGAAGAAGTGCCAAGCTACATTGGGTCTGAGCCACGGTGCATACAACAGATAAGTGGAAGAGCCTGTTCAGTCCACTGAAGAACTCCGCTGTTTTAAGGAAAAGCTGGGCAAGTAATTTTACCAAAGTGGGTTTGTTCCCACATCAGGAGAGCCATTAACTCTAAGGTGTCTTTTCTTTCCTTTTTTTTTGTTTTCAGAACAAGACATACATTCACTATTCGGGGAAAAAAATGTATTGGCAGGCATATAAAATGTTCCTGACACTTCTGGTGTGGGCTCTGAAAATAAAATAAACAAGGGAAATGGAAATGAAAAAAGCAACTTTTCGCCACAATCTTCTTTACGTTCTCTATGAACCCGCTTTGGTCAGAGTCTCCTCGATCACTTCCAACACTGCGATAGCAGAGCTAAAACAAAAAATTTCCATCTCAGGGCTTGCAGAGATGAGAAACTTTTTTTTCATGGATTGCTCTTCCTGCAGTCAAGGGCACGGATTGTGCCATTCTGATTGTGCCACCTTCGGGTGCCATTCTAGGACCCTTTGTGGCCAGTATGCTGGCATTAGCACTGTCACAATCTCATGCTAGGAATCCTGTGCTTTCTCTTCACACAGCAGCAGGCATTTTCGAAAGACCTGATGCCCCTCAGCATTACCTGGACCTCTGGGGCAGCTGCTGTTGCCATGCTAGTAGAGTTGGCTGTGCTGTCAGCACACTGTGCATAAACACGCTGTTTCTCCTGCATCACCTCAGTTGTGCTGCCCGAGGGGCTTAGTTCCTCTGGAAGAAGTTTGCCAGGCTGGTTTGAGTTTGGCTTAAAAACCCATTAATTTGGTATTTGGATTGGGGGTCCAAAAAGAGAGACCTGGGTGAGGGGGGCAGCAATGGATTTTCACCCGGGCTCCTTGGGGGGATGGTTTAGGGTCGGTATCATTAAAGACGACTACATTATTATGTTGCTGGCGATATGGGTGCTCTGGTTTTTTGCACAAAATCTCTATGGTTAAAAAGGCATCTACCATAGAGTTTTGTCCAAATACCAGCCCATCCCACATCCCAGCAGCACAATAATGCCACTTCTGATGTGATGGAGTTCTTGGCGACATTGCTGTGACATCGCAGCTGATTGGTGGTGGGAGGCCGTGTCCGGGGGCGAGAGATCTCTGACAGCCCTGCAGAGGCCAGATAATTAGATCTGAAATCTAAAATATTGAGGCTCAGCAAGATTGTAACAAAAAACCTACAACATTTAAAATGGTTATTTCCACCCATAAAAAATATGGAACAAAGAGAACAAACATTACAGGAATGTGTCCTATTTTCCCATTTTTGTTCCATGAGAATTCTAAGTAGCCTAACTGGTTTAGTTCACGAATTGTTTAAATTGGTAAAGCATTGCATTTATTAACATGAGCTTTGGTAAGGCAAATTTAATATCTTTAGTTTCTGCTGAACTACTGGAATGTGCAACAGGAAAAAAAAACTCTGAAATGGTATCTAGTTAATATGATTAATGTTGTTAATAACTCATAGGGAATGGTAAATTTGCTTCTAACTCTCCATAGAATTAGATAATTCCTTGGAAACTGGTGCCCAATCAGCTGTTGGGTTTTGCAGAATATCTTATGACCAGGCTAGTTCGCGGAAGACAAATTGTGACTCTTTGTTAAGCAGATGAGCAGTTTATTCACTGCAATTCACTATCTGTGATGGTGGACAATGAAGAGTTTCTTGATGCTGTCAATATATTAAATTTTCAACATGGCCAAATCTATGAATATTTAACTCTAGAGATTGTAGCAATGAAGAGACAAGACAGATCTTTCTGCAAACCTGAATAACACTCTAAATTTTAAGGGGGTGGGGGAGAAGTACAATAAATAAATAAATAAATAAATTGGAGGTGTTGAACCCCCCCCCCCCCATAATAGAAATATCTCCTCTGCCTTTGAGAGAAAGCAGTGGCCATTGTGGGGGTTGCTAGGCAACCCCACAATAGTACCAAGCTTCATGTCTTGTTTTCTGCCAGCAAAAGGCAGGCCTTTCCAAGGTGGAGGCCCTCCCAGCCCACCCCTGCTCCCCTCCCTCCTGCCTTCAGTTGCAGTGCCGTGCAACTGAAGTGATGTGGCTGCAGCAGTTTGTACACACTTCTGGTCCCAAATGGGCTTCAAGAGCAGCCCCATTTTTTTTAAAACAACCATGCAGATGGTATTAGTCTAATCTAGAAGAAGAAGAAGAGGAGGAGGAGGAGGAGGAGGAGGAGGAGGAGTTTGGATTTATATCCCCTCTTTCTCTCCTGCAGGAGACTCAAAGGGACTTACAAACTCCTTGCCCTTCCCCCCACCCACAACAAACACCCTGTGAGGTGGGTGGGGCTGAGAGAGCTCCGAAAAGCTGTGACTAGCCCAAGGTCACCCAGCTGGCATGTGTGGGAGTGCACAGGCTAATCTGAATTCCCCAGATAAGCCTCCACAGCTCAGGCGGCAGAGCCGGGAATCAAACCTGGTTCCTCCAGATCAGAGTCCACCTGCTCTTTGCCCCTATGCCACTGCTGCTCCGCTGGTATTAGTCTGCTGGTATTAGTCTAATCCAGCGTTGCCACAACATGCACTGCAACGGCGAGGTCTTTTCTGTTACGAGAGGCCCCAACCAACGTCTTTTCCAGATAATCTGCTTGTCTGTCCTGCCCTCCGCATTATAAAAATATGACACTTTCGTTATTGGGACTACATAACAGTTTCCTGGTTGTTATGCTGCATCTGCTCGTAAATGAATTTTTAAAAAGTTGCCGGTGATTAATCAGATTTCATCTGGTCCCAGGACTGAGGGGGAAACGTGGCATCAGGTACCGCCCTTACTTGTGCTGGAATGTCCAGCAAATTTGAATGCAAAAACCACCATGGTTTTGCCACATTTTCACCCCACCTTTGAAGTATGGCAAATGGAAGATATTCTTTCTAACTGAAACATGAAATCACCGCTGTTGGTAGCAGTTCTGCTAAACCAGGGGTAAGCAACCCCTGGCACACCTGCGGACAACAGCACGCCAGCCGCCTAGTCCCGATCTCTGCCCAAGCACCCACAGCACTGGCAGCACAACTGAGGCCACAGGAGTGAAGGATACAGGAGTGGCTTATGCTCACCATCACATCCAGCCACCAGCAAAGCCTGAGGGGAATCCCTTAGATCAGGGGTAGGGAACCTGCGGCTCAAGAGCCGCATGCGGCTCTTCTGCCCTTGCACTGCGGCTCCATGAGTCGAGTCGCTGGCCCCATCCTTGCCCATGGGCTTCCCCTCTCGCCCCGTTGGAGCGGGGCGGGCGCTTTCCCGGCAGCCGGTAAGGCCGAACAGCTGGCCCCATCCTTGCCCGCCCTGCAGGCAGCAGGGCGGATGCATCCATGCGCTTCTCAGAATGAGCGGAGTAAAAGGTGAAAAAACCCAATATATACAGTGTTATCTTTATTTTAAATGTCAAAAATTATTTGCGGCTCCAAGTGTTTTCTTTTCCCATGGAAAACAGGTCTAAATGGCTCTTTGAGTGTTAAAGGTTCCCTACCCCTGCCTTAGATGCTGCACAAGCTTCTGGGTCTTGGCTACATCCAAGTACAGCCCTGGTATTCCCTTCCCCCCATTTTGTTTGCCAGCCACATCAACATTTCCTCAGGGATACACTTTGGCCTCCCCCCCCCCCCTTTTACTTGGGCTCATTTACTTGGGCTCACTCTGCACATGCAGAATAATGCACTTTCAAACTGCTTTCAGTGCTCTTTGAAGCTGTGTGGAATAGCAAAATCTACTTGCAAACAGTTCTGAAAGTGGTTTGAAAACGCATTATTTTGCGTGTGCGGAAGGGGCCTTGGAGCCAAAATAGTCGCTCTCTGCTGGTTTTCAATCTCTAGGCACAGCTGCTGTGGTTGTTTCTGGAAACTACCACATATTTAATCCAGCCCTTTAATCCAGCCCTCATGCCTTCCAAGCCCAACATCACTATAGCACCAGCAACATCTAAAGATAAACAACGTATGTAGGCATTCCATGGTGACGTCTGAGCTGCATGTGACCTTCTGGTATAAATTTATAACTTGCTTTTTGACCATTTGTTCCTCCTCAAACACCATGTGGTATAACTGTAGTTTAGTTGTACATCATGTCCCCAATGGTTTGTCCCACTTCTTTAGCCAGCCCTTGATCCTCAGTTACTGCAATTGTCATCATAACAGAAGAGGAAAGTATCACTTCAACAAGAAGAGATTGTGCAGACTTGGTTTCGAGTTTTGCTCTTTGTTCTTGATCACAAGTCATCTTTGTGCTGTATCCATCACATTTCAGTATTTTGTAGATAGACTGCCCAGGATAGACTGTCCCAAAGCAAACTCCTGAGGTGTCTTTTGTAGTAGTAAACTGTCTTCAGGCTTGGCCTTCAGTAAATTAGGAGAGCAGGAGGAAGCATATCTCCCCACAGTAGTATCTGGGATTCCTGGTGGAGCTGCCATAAACTTGAAATACACAGGGTGGGTTATAGAGAAATTTTTAAAGGGCTTTTCGAGCCAGTTCCCCATGTTGTCTGCAGCTTCCTTAATTAATTTTATGCTGCCTTTTCACCCAGCTTAGGATTCCCAGGGTGAGAGAACAATTCAAATATTAAAACAAACTTTTGGAATGCATAGCATGAAAATGATTAAAATAACAATTAAACAAGTTGTGGTGGGCTTCCGGGCTGTGTGGCCGTATTCATGGATCTTGTTCCTAATGTTTCATTTGCATCTGTGGCTGGCATCTTCAGAGATGTATCACAGAGAGAAGTCTGTTTCACACTGTGTCTAGTGAGAAGGGAATGTTTTAGTGGCTTATATATTTGTCCATGTCCCAGAGTGGGGAACCAATCAGTAAGTGTTCGGGTGGATTAAAGAGGTAGTAGGTGTGGTTGAGTGCATTATTATGGTGGGATTATCAGTCCATTTTTAAAGTACTGGTTAAAAAAATGGACTGATAACCCCACTCACAATAATGATGCACTCAACCACACCTTGCATCTACCAGATCACGGCCACACAGTCTCGAAAACCCATTCACAACCAGTTGAACTGGGCTGTCAAAGCCGACAACAATTCAACAATTAAAACACATATACAGACCTGAAAGTCCATGAGGGGAAATACATATGAAAGAGATAAATATTAGCAAATTGATGGAAGATAGGGATAGAGTGGAAACAGCACCCTGCCCATACCTAAGAATTAATATTCCATAATTTTTGGTGCCACGCTCCAGACTTGATGGTGCCCCCCCCTATTTTCCCCATAAAAGATTTCTGCAGTAGGTGGTGTAAAAACAAAGAATGTGACCACTTTGCAAGTATAATGTTTTCTCTTGTTAAGATTCCAAGAGGTGTTAGACATTTCAGAAGAAGACTGTTGATGATATATTCCCATATCAGGACACCTGCACTGAAGCATAACCATTCCTTCTGATATTGCAGCCAGGTCAAGGCACTGTTGCTGGATTTTATGGTCTTCCACTGGGTGTTGTCAAGTTTTCATTTATATTCATTATTGGCAGGAGACATCTTCATGAATTCCAGGGTGATCTTGCATCCTTCATAATAGGTACCTGATCGAAAATTCTGTATTGTTGCTCACGGAAGTATTGCTGGCAGCAGTTTTCAGATCAATTTAGATTAGCCATTCCCATATACATCAGGAATAAGAAACTGTATTTCTGCGTAATCTGATAATTTCAGAACTAGTGTTCTTTGTGGGGAAAGAAACAGTTTCCCAAGTTATAATGTAGAACTGCAAAACCTTTCTTGAAGTCCAGGAGTGATGTATTGGCTTTCATTTCATTTCTGGTATTTTCAAATACCTGATGTGGTTCCATTAGAGAAACGGTTGCTGTTCCCACTTGGTGTAGTGTGAAGTCATAATTTTTCTCCCGCCGTTGTGAGATCCCGCATTAGCAGGAAGCCAGTTATCAACTGCTCCCAGATCTCCTCAACTTCTCTGGCTGCATCATCAATGCAAAACTCCACAACCCCTAACACTGGGATTTCGAAAGGGCTCTGTGTGTGTGTGTGTGTGTGTGTGTGTGTGTTTGTGTGTGTGTGTGTCCAGCACCCCAAAAATGTAGCCGAGTTGTTGGAATCTATTCTTAATCTGTGTATTTGAGCTTGATTTTCCTGTACTTCCTGTAACTTCAAATTAAATATGGGATGATGTTATGAATGTAGACAGAACTCCACAGGAAAGTAATAATGACAAGCAAAAACTGAAGAATTCCGTAACTAGGGCTATTTTACTTTTACCAGTTTGCTTTAGGTTTCACATCTGTACTTTGAGAACTTTACTGGGTACAGGATATTGACTGGAATCAGTGGCTCTTTGGGATCATATCACTCCACTCTTGACCCCTCCATATTTGCTCCCAATAACCATACATACATACATACATACACGCACGCACGCACGCACACATGCATGCTTGCATGCATACACACATACATGCATGCACATACATATACACGTACATACATATACACGTACATACATACATACACACACACACACACATACACACACACATACACGCACATACATATACACGCATATACCTACCTACTGTAAGGAATTCCATAGAAGCAGAACTAAAAGGCTCTTTGGTGAAAAAGACCGTTTATTCAGACATCTTAGAAAGCTCAAGTACACGCAGTGGCAGGAATGACACTTCCCGCCAGAAGCACAGGTTATAACTCTATCCATCCCATCCCCCTCCCGGCTTCCCATGGGAACGGAGACCTCATCTCCCGCGCAGAGATAAAGTCTCCGCCGATGAAGCTGGCCCATCGCCCGGGCTGTGGAATGTACTCAAGGATAGGCGGCTGCCCTTCCCATCAACACCATAGAAACCTTTACACTCTGCCTCCCTTAAAGAAGACCCTCCCCCCAGGTTTATGCGAAAGGCTGTGGAAAGCAGAAATAAGGGTGGGGGCGCCACATTTTCGAATAAACCCATTGATTATACCCAGAGGAATATCCCAAATCTAAGAGACTAAATATTGCAAGCGTTTGCCATGTATTAAAGCGAGTCCAGGATGAAGCGCCAATTTCGTAGTGCTTGTGGGCCATCAATAATAGTCGGTGGGGTCTCTCCGCTGGTCAAGCAGGCATCGGAAGCGGAGCCTTGAGTAAACTGGAATGGAAGACAGGATGAATGTTACTAAGAGAGTTAGGCAAATCCAATCGGCAGTGACATCATTAATTACTTTAGTAATCTGAAAAGGTCCCAATGTAATCTTTGCCTAGTTTGGAAAAATTTATGCACGCCTCTGAGATTTTGGTAGACAAATACACCTGCTTCACACTAGAGGGAATCCGGCGGTGCTTGTCCGCTTGCAGCTTTTGGGAGTCTTTAGCCTGTTGTAAGGCGGTCTGGACCGATTTCCACCCCTCGGCTAGGGATGAAATCCATTGTTGAAACTCTGGAGGATCCAATGCTGTCGCTGGTGGATTCGCGTAACGGGCGGGAAGGAGCCACCATTGTGACACAATTTCAAGTGGGTTTTCTTTGTACTGCTAAGGAACCGCATTGTTATAGGCATTCCAGTAAACGGAATGAGCTCAGCACTAATTGTCTTGGTGGTAGTTGGTGTAACAACGTAAATACTGCTCTAGGGTTCTGTTCGCTTCTCTCCCACTCACCGTCACTTTGAACGTAGAAGGCGGACACCGGGCTGCCCCTAACAACCCTAAAAAAAGCCTCCAGAACTTTGAAATGAATTGGGGTCATGGGTCGGAGACCACCTTAACGGGGCGGAGTGTAGACGGTAAACATGTTGAAATGAACAGCCGCGGCTAACTTAGGAGCCGGAGGGGATGGAAGCACATGGAATAAAATGGGCTTGTTTAGAAAATAAGTCCACCACTACCCATAAGACGGTGTTGCTGCTGACTTTCGGTAAATCTGTAATAAAATCCATGGAGATGACTTCCCAGAAGGAGGCCACCGGGAGGTTTCAACAGCCCATGGGGCTTTCCGAATGTTTTTGGCTTCTGCACAGACAGAGCAACCTTTAATATACCACCTCAATGCGCATTAAGTGCGCCACCAGAACTGACGGGCGGGCCAAATGCAGAGTTTTCAGAAAGCCAAAATGTCCAGCCGAAAGGGCATCGTGGCAGACTTCAAGAACCTGCTTGGCGGAGGGGAGGACGTATCAACCTCCCCTCCGCCAAACTCCATTCTCCAAACGCAATTAGAATCACCTTCCTCCGCTTGGAGGCTCGTGCAGCCCCGCTTCCTCGAAGTTCCCGCAGGAAAGCGAGACGACTGGGAATGGGTGGTGAAGGAGGAGTGGACGTCTGAGATCGGGTGACAGCCAGCCCCAACTGGGAGGGGGAGAGAACAGTGCTGGAATGTCTCGCATAAGGCAGCTCCACCCTCCTCGGTAGCTGAGCGCCACAGCCAGTTTATTGGTTTCCTCCGGGAAAAAAATGGACTGTGAAAGAGAAACGAAAGAAATCGCCCAACTGGAGTTGTTTTATGGACATCTTGAGGGGTGGAAAGAGCGGCCAGGTTTTGTGATCCCAATTCAAACCTGAAAGGGGTGTTTAGCCCTCCAGCCAGTGGCGCCAAGTGGAGAGTGCTACTTTGATGGCGCAGTCTCTTTATCTCCCACAGTCCAGTTGAGTTCAAAACGAGAATTTCTTTGATAAATAAGGGCACACAGAACCAGCCTACCATCTTTATTTTTCTGCAACAGGGCTGCCCCTCAAGCTTTGTCCGAGGCATCCAATGGAACCACAAACGGGAGGTCTGGGTCAGGGTGCTTTAGGATGGGTTCGGTGGTAAAAGCAGACTTTAAGAGCTGAAAGGCTGTTTGACATTCTTCAGACCAGGAAAGGGGGCCCCGGCTTGGCGACAGTGGATCTTTGCCCTTAGTGTATGCAGTGAGGTCTGTGAGAGGGAGAGTCAGTTCAGCAAATTAAAAGGAAGTCAATGATAGAAATTAGCAAAACCCAGGAAAGATTGGAGTTCTTTGCGGTTGGTGGGGGCAGGCCATTGGAGGACTGCGTCAATTTTAGCAGGATCCATTTCTAAGCCCCTCGGCGCGATCCGGTAACCCAAATCGTCCCTAGAGGTTTGGTGGAACCAGCACTTGGAGAGCTTGGCCAACAGAGTGTTGTTGAGCAAGCCGCTTTAATACTTCCCCAACCAATGCTTCATGCTCTTCCATGGTTTCCAGTGAATAAATTAAAAACGTCATCTAAGTATACCTACAACTCCCTTGTACAATAAATCATGGAGAACTTCGTTGATAAGGGCTATAAAAGCCCCGGGCCCCACTTAACCCGAATGGCATTATTAAGTATTCAAACTGTCCAAACTTTGTGTTAAACGCAGTCAAGTGTTCATAGCCTTCAGCAATTCTGACCCTGTAGTAAGCTTCTCTCAAGTCTAATTTAGTAAAGATGTGCCCTTTGCCCAATGCATCTAAAAGGTCCCTTGATCAAAGGCAAAGGGTATTTATTGGACAGGGAGACTGCATTGAGACCTCGATAATCTGTGCAAAGTCAGTAAAGACCCATCTTTCTTTTTACAAAACAAAACGGGAGCAGCGTGTGTGTTTGGTAGCTCACAGATGAACCTTCACGGAAGCGAGGTTCTTTGTCCAAGAAGTTCCTTCTCCTCATTGGGACTCATATCGTAGATTCTACCTTTGGGCAGTTGCTCCGCTGTATAACAATTTTGCAGTCAGTGTCTCTATGGGTGGCAACTGATCGCATTCTTGCTCCTGAAAACTCTGGCTAGATCTTGCACCGTGGGATGCCAATAGAATTGGGAGCAATCGCTGATGAAGCCAGGGAGGGGTGTGTCAGGAGAAGTTGGGTTTCCCCAATTCATGTGATCACCGCAGGGAGCCAGTGAATTCTAAGATCCTTTCTTTCCAAAATGAACTTTGGTTCATGTAACAATAACCAAGGCATGCCCAGAACTATGGAGTACGACACTGCTTCAAAATAAAACTAATTTTCTCCCAATGGTCGGCTAACGGAGGAGAACCGGTTGTGTTTTGAACTGGGCCGGTCCTTCGTCCCCGAGAGGGCTGCCGTCCATTTGGGTGAATGGTATGGGCTTAGCCAGGGGAATTTGGTCCAGACCTAGCTCCTCTGCCACCTGGGGCCACATTAAGCAATGGGAGCAGCCAGAATCCACAAGGGCCGGAGGCTATAATGCGAGTATGCTTAGCGGGGTTGGCCAAGAAACGCTTTGACAGTAATGGAGCTGCCTTCACTCACCGCGTCAGGAGTCGGACCCATGTCCATGTAATGAAGAAAGGCAAACCGCCGTTTCCTCCCTCAGGGTCGCCTTCGATGACCGCCTTTAGATGAGCCCGGCTGGCTAGCCCCGATTTATGGGTGGCTTGGCAGATGGGTGCGTGGCTGGAAGCGGTTGGTTTTGGTTTCTCGGACAGGTGGCTAGATGACCTGGTCCTCCGCAGTAAAGACACAATCCCAGTTGGCTGACGGCTTCAGAGGTGGTCTCGGTAGGGGCGGCTGGGCTTGGCTTGGTGGGCTTATGGCAGGTTTTACGCATGGCCTCGCACGAAGCCGCATTCCAAGCGAGACGCCACCTGGGGATCCCAACTGGATCCAATCAGCAATAGCGAGGAACCCGAATTAAAACACCGCTTCACGCAGCTTGCCCGCCAACAGCATCCGAGAAGTATTCTCGTGATTTCAGCGCTCAGGCCACTCAGGAGGGAGTTCCGGCAGCCGCCGCATCGCAACCACGGGCAAATTCTGCAAACGAAGCTGCCGTCCTGCTGGATAGTTTTGATGGTGCGGATAGCTTCATTTCGGGCGCCTGGATTCAGCGCCATTTTAAGGCTTGGAGGAATGGGCATCAGAAGCGAAAGTCTTCTATCTTGCAAATCCAAAAGAGTCACAAACCAGTCGGTTGTTGCTCCCATCCAGGACTGAGCCGATGTCCTGCATTTTTTTTTCAAGGCCAGACCGTATAAATCATCATAGTCCTCCATGTGGGCATCGAAGTTGTAAGTAGGGGAGTTTGGAAGCGGTCCCATCAAACGGGTGGCAGGTATCGAGGGCCTGTAGTAACCCCTTCCACGGCTCTTGGCGCCACTGCAGGCGGATGCGCAGGTTGAGCAGGTTAGGCGGGCAGCGGTTGCCGGGGCCGGGATTGGCGGTATTAATGCCGGTTGGCGCCCGTGGGAGCTGGTCCGAAGGTGGCAGGGCCCAACAGCGCTGCCCTCTGGCGCCCGGCAGTATCAGTGACAGCGTAGACTCCAACTTGGGGCTTCCTGGTCTGCTGCTTCCTCAGTTCCCTCTCCAAGGCAGCCAGCTCTCTCCTGGCGGATCAATGCATCCTGGTGCGCATGCAGAGCTGCTTTTCTCGCTCCTTACTTAGCCAGTTCGCCCCGCTTAATAGCTGCAGTAAGCTCACTTTGGCGCGGCGCAAGGCTCCTGAGAACGCTGCTGTAAATCCAGTTTGGAGCCGCTCCAGGACCTTATCATGGACTGGACAGATTCTGGGCGATATTGTCGTTGAGCGCGATCTTTGGCACGGGTCCAACTCGAAGTTGGACTTCTTTGGCGTTGCTGTTCCCGGTCCCTCTGCAGGTTTCAGCCTAAGCTGCAGCGCTGTGCCTGCTCTCCTCCCATAGCTGGCGCTCACGGGTCCATGCTTCTTTGGGCATCTCAGAAGTCGGCCCACTTCCTCATCCCAGCTCTCTTTCGATGGGAGAGGGAACAGATCCGCTGGGAGTGCAGGCTTTCTTCGGACTCTTCTGCCGCCTGGAAGCGACATCAGGAGACACCGAAGCCACCGGGTGGCTCCCCGCACCTCAGGTGCAGCCGCTGACCCGGATCAGGGGGGGTCCGGATCGAAGACGGGTAATGGATACCCTCCCAATTCCAGGTTTAGTCCCAGTGTCCTTCGGACGGGCCCCAGATGCTGTGCCACGGTGGTTCCCTTTGGGAGTATCACCAAAATACGAAGTCCAGGAATCGCTCAATGGACTCCTGGGTTGCCGCAGATGAAAGGTGGTCAGGCCCGCCTCCATGACAGGTTGCATCTGAGGTTTGTAATCCATACCTAAAACGGGTAGAGATCCGATCCACAGGCTGATCCATAGATAGCTTCCCAAACGCACTTCCATGTAAGTCACCATGGAGTCGCTGCCACGTCCCTCGCTCCAACGGAGTAAAGGGGAAGACTCGTGCTGATACGAGGACGGAAAGAGTCACCAGCTTAGACCCGCTTCTCCCACCGGGTCCTCCAGATCCAGAAGGGAAAGGTCGGAGCCCCTCTTGGGGCTACCGCCTCCTTCCCCAGAAACATCCAACCTCTCCATGCCGAGACACCAGAGGTCCACTGCACTAGGGATGTAGATGAATTAAGATTCCTGCCACAATGTAAGGAATTCCATAGAAGCAGAAATAAAAGGCTCTTTGGTGAAAAAGACCGTTTATTCAGACATCTTAGAAAGCTCAAGTACACGCAGTGGCAGGAATGACACTTCCCGCCAGAAGCACAGGTTATAACTCTATCCATCCCATCCCCCTCCCGGCTTCCCATGGGAACGGAGACCTCATCTCCACAAGAGAGAGTTAAAGTCTCCCTACCGGATGAAGCTGGCTCATCGCCCGGCTGTGGAATGTACTCAAGCAATAGCGGCTGCCCTTCCCATCAACACCATAGAAACCTTTACACCTACCTACATATCTACATACCTACATACCTACATACCTGCATACCTACCTACATACCTACATACCTACATACCTACTTACCTACCTACATACCTACATACCTATGTACCTACATACCTACCTACCTACATACCTACATACCTATGTACCTACGTACCTACACACTTACCTACATACCTACCTACCTACCTACCTACCTACCTACCTACCTACCTACCTACCTACCTACCTACCTACATACCTACCTACCTACCTACCTACCTACATACCTGCCTGCCTGCCTGCCTGCCTGCCTGCCTGCCTGCCTGCCTGCCTGCCTGCCTGCCTGCCTGCCTGCCTGCCTGCCTGCCTGCCTGCCTGCCTGCCTACCTACCTACCTACATACATACATACATACATACATACATACATACATAAGCCTTTATTGGCATAGTCAGGAGCAAATACATGAATACATAATAGATAAAAAAGGCAAAAGGCCCCACGGGGAGCACAAGTACGTTCTACTGAGAACTCTCAACTATCTCCGCAATTAAATTGGCGACCTCTTCACAAAGACCAGGGTCCGAATTATTTAACAATAGAGATAACCTAGTTAGATCAGGCAGCCCAGATTGGAAGAAAAAATGTAAGTTGGTACATTTAGATCTGATGTTATCAAATCTGGCGCAGTGCAAGAGTTGGTGAGTCAGGGTTTCAACCACATTAAGTTTGCAACTGCATAACCTTGCGGATTTTTCTAAATTACTGAACCTACCGCTTAATAGGGCAGAGGGCATAACGTTAAAACGTGCAATGGTAAGTGGCTCTCCTTGCTGGGTTTGTTAAAAGTATATGGTGGTAGTAGGCCACGTCTCTGCTCAGATGGAATTAAGAGTTGTGTTGGAGAGCAGGTTCATTTGGCTGCTAGATGTAAATTTGCAAATTCTAGATCTAAAAGCCGATCTCTGAGCCTATTGTACGCTTCTGAGTAGGACATTAGGTAGAGTGATTCAATAGGCAGGCCGATGGAAATAATCTTCTCTCGATTAGAGAGAACCAGGGATTAGCCTGCGTGTCCTGTAGTGTCAATGAGACAAGGGAGCGTTCGGGTGGCAGGTAGTGAAGGTGGAGCCAAAATCTGAAGGCTCTAAGCCAAGCTTTATGTTCCAGGGTGTTTTGCCCCAGTTCTAGACACAGGGCTGCATAAAGGTCGCAGTTTGGAACTCCCATTACTTGGTGGTCCAATAACCAAGTGAACAGAAGGCCCCTGGAGGGATGTTCAAGCAGCTTTTGTGCTCTGTTTCCTACTTTAGAGAGGGGAAAACCTCTGATCTTTCCTCTGGCAGGTCAATTATCAGCTTGGAAAGGGGGATTTTGAGCTGAAAAGTAATTGGCGGCCAAGAGTAATGTTGCTTCATTCTGACTTGCGTTCAGCTCAGATAAATCTGAGTAAAAAAGAAAAGTCTGCAGTGTGGTGACCCAGCACTCTCTGTAGTATTGTTGTTTAAACCTCGGTGCTGCCACTATGAGACTCTGTCAAACAGTTATATGTCTCTAAGCAACTAAGCCAGGGGTAGGGAACCTGTGGCTCGAGAGCCACATGCGGCTCTTCTCCCCTTGCACTGCGGCTCCACGAGCCGAGCCGCCGGCCCCATCCTTGCCCGCCCTGGAGGCAGCAGGGCGGGCGCACCACCTGCTCCGGCCAGCTGGAGCCACACTGCGGGCTTCCCCTCCTCGCCCACCCGTTGGAGCGGGCATGCTTCCGGCGGCCGGGCGCAGGCCGAGCTGCTTGTCTCATTCTTGCCCACCCGCCCTGCAGGCAGCAGGGCGGACACATCCATGAGCTTCTCAGAATGAGCGGAGTAAAAGGTAAAAAAAACCCTATATATATAGTGTTATCTTTATTTTAAATGTCAAAAATTATTTGCGGCTCCAAGTGTTTCTTTTCCCATGGAAAACGGGTCCAAATGGCTCTTTGAGTGTTTCCCTACCCCTGAACTAGGCCTATTTTTTTAAAAATTGCACAGTGGTGCCAAGGTGACACCATTCCTGTTTGCCACAAACCTCCTGGGGAGCATGTTTTGCACTGGTTCCACTCTTCCCTGGAAGGTGGTTTTCAGAAGGTGGCGCTGGGGAAATGCTCCTCAGACCCTCGGCCACTTGTCCTCTGCGGTTTAACACAGCTCGTCTCCCATGCTCCTTAACAGCAGCATGAAACTTCTGGATGTGGACTGGGCCATCACCAAATTGCGGATGACACGCAGCTCTCTCGCTTCCAGCTGATCCCAGGGAGGCGGTTCTGGAGTGGATATAGGCCAGTGGTGGCGAACCTTTGGCACTCCAGATGTTATGGACTACAATTCCCATCAGCCCCTGCCAGCATGGCCAATTGGAAATTGTAGTCCATAACATCTGGAGTGCCAAAGGTTCGGATATAGGCTAATAAACTGAAGCTTAACCCTGACAAATGTACTACTGCTGAGCAGAAGGTCTAACTCAGGGTGAAGGTGTCACGTTCTGGGTGGGGTTGCAGCCCTCTTGAAGGAACAGGTTTATTGCCGGGGGGGGGGGGGCAGCTCTTGGACTCAGACCCACTCCACTGTGGTCAGGAATGCCTTTGACCACCTGAGTCTGGTTGGTCAGCTGTGGCCTTTCCAGGGCAGGAAAGATCTGGCTACTGTGGTGCACTCCCTGGTTAGAACTTCATTAGATTACTGCAGTGTGGTCTACGTGGGGATGCCTTTGAAGGGTGTTTGGAAGCTTCAGATGGTACAGGTACAGGATGGAGGGGGTCCTCCTGGGGATCATTATAATTCCAGTCCTGGCCCCAAATCCAGTCTTGGCTCCCAATTAAGATGCTTGGACCGACTTGTAGAGTTTGGGATCAGCGTGCCTGAAGGGCTGCCTACTGCATACAAATCTTCCTGACTGCTAAGGTCGTCTTCTGATGTCTGGATTGACAGACCATCAAGTGAGCTTCATTTTGATCTGATATCAGATCAAAATATTCCCAATTTTCTTTCTAGGATACCTAGTGAAATGGGAGAACCAGGTAGACTTCCTTTCCTTCTGGACAGTTCTGACAATGAAACTTGTGAATGGGTAGCACGATTTTGACTGGAGGTGATGCACAATCAATCATTTACATTCTATCTTAAACCTTTGTATTTGTGTACCTTTGATCTCAGGTTTTTTTTATTGTGTTATGATGATTGTTATGCCAAATAAAGGCTTATTATTATTAAGTGAGCTTCATATAGAGTTGCCAGCTAAAGAACTTCCTGTGGGCAGGTGAAGCATCACACAGTGTCACATGATCACATAACAAATTGTCATCACCTGTTGCCAGGACAATTCCCTCCCGCAAATTCTGTGGGTTTATCATAGAATTGCCATAGAATTTGTGCGTGTGTGTGTGTGGGTGCTAGAGTGTCCTAGTGATGTCATAATGTCCCTTTCCCACCCATATTTCTTCCTATTGCTGTACTCGGCAGCAACAAATGTCCGGGATGGTCCCCCTAGCTCAGGCGCTGATGGGAATTGTAATCCATGCACACCTGAAGCACCAGAGTTGGACACCTCTGCCCGAGCTTCATCATCAAGCAGGACACGGAGGCCTGGCCTCCCCGGGGCCTTTCTGCATTCCATCTGCACGCCACTCTGATTTGCTCGCTCAGTGTGGGGTTACGGCTATCGGAAGTGCCTTAATTGTAGTTCCTTCCACGAGAATACTTGGCTCTCCACATTTAATTTTTAAACAGTTATAAATGCACTCTTATTTAGACAGAGCTTCAGGGAATGCAAAGAAATTTACTGGCAATAAAACACCATCTGTTTCTCTGTTGCCAGCTTCACCCGCAACTGCAAACATTCGTGTATAATTTATGCCATCGAGGTGATAAATCTACACAAATAGTCATGTGTCATGTTCTGGGCAGGGTCACATGTTGTAGTTTAAAAACACAGAGGCACACTCTTTTGCACCGCCCTTTGTGTTTGCAAAGGTAGCAGGTGCTCTGTATGAATGACAGTACAAGCCATCAGGTCAAAGGAAACACCTCCAAAGGTTGAGGCTGCTCCTGCAGCACGGCACAGTTGTTAAGAGCAATGGACTCTAATCTGGAGAACCGGGTTTGATTCCCCACTCCTACACATGAAGCCTGCCGGGTGACCTCGGACCAGTCACAGACCTCTCCGAACACGCTCAGCCTCACAAAGGCTCATTCCGCACATGCAGAATAATGCACTTTCAAACTGCTTTCAGTGCTCTTTGAAGCTGTGCGGAATGGCAAAATCCGCTTGCAAACAGTTGTGAAAGTGGTTTGAAAACGCATTATTCTGCATGTGCGGAAGGGGCCAAAGTCTCTCTTGTGGGAAGGGAGGAGGGAAAGTGATTGTCAGCTGCTTTGAGACTCCTTAAATGTAGAGGAAATATAAAAATCAGCTTTTCTTATTCTACAAGCCGGCTCATCCTATTTATTTATTAAAACTTGTATGTCTTGCCTTCCCCCTTGGTTCAAGGTGGCTGGGAATAATACTTAAAATCCCAGCAGCTAAACAGTCTGAAACCCCCCTCCCTCCCCTCTTAAAAGTTTCTGCCAACCCTTCAAAAACAGGCAGGCCTTGCAGTGCCTCCTGAAGGTCTCCAAGGAGAAGCCCCCGCTCATTTCCTCAGGGAGCCCATCCACAGAGCTGAAGTATTGATCAGTAGCGAGTATTGAAGAGGCTTCGAAGCACCATACTTAGCAAAGGCAGTTCTGAAGTAGCTGGCACTCACAGTCCCCTTTATTCCCCGTAGAGAACCCCCCCCTCCTGTTTTCCCAAGAAGAGTTTGTGAAAAACAATCTTTGGAGCTGAGGCACCCCAAGGTTGGCGGCAGATAGCAAGAGGAAACCTGGCTTCCTGCCCTACAAGATAATGGACAGGAGTACCAGGGGAAGCCTAGTTGTCTACAAAGCGTGTGAAGCCATAAAGTAGAGATCACGGAAAGAATACACAGATGGCAGTGGATACACATAGCAGATTGGTTATACATATCTTTCTTGATTCCCAGCATTAGTTTGTTACTTTAAGAAGTTATACGGATCTGGGAATGTATCTCAATCACCTAGATAGCATCCCCTGACAGGTTGTGGTGGAGCCTGAGCTAAGGACAGAAATTCTAGCAGCATACGCCCTGGCGCTTCACTGCATCTGTATTGGCTGGCATCTTCAGAGGATCTTCAGAGGATCTGCAGGCGAAACGTGAGGAGAGAATGCTGCTAGAACACGGCCATACAGCCCGGAAACCACACAGCACCCCAGTGATTCTGGCCGTGAAAGCCTTCGACAATACATCCCCCTGACACTCGGGCTCTGGTTATGCTGAATGGTCCACCCAAAGGGAATGGCAACAGGTGGCTGCCTGCAGCTGGCATATGAGAATATATGGAAGGAGAGAGTCCTTCCAGCGTGTCGATCCCAGGTTGTGAAAGGCTCCCAAGGTCATAACAAGCACCTTGAATTGATCTTGGAAACAGCCCAGCAGTCGGTGAGGCAGTTTCAAAATGGCTGTCGCTTTCTGGACCAGTTGTAGTTTCTGGGTTGTCTTCAAGGGGAGCCTTGTGTAGAATAAATTGCAGTAATCCAACCAGGAGATTACAGAATCATGGATCAGCATGGCCAGATCAGCTGAGTCTAGGTAATAAGAAAATTAGCAAATCAAGAGCAGCTGATCGCCGGTGCTCCTGGCCACCAGCCCAACTGGCTCTTCCGAACAGCAAGTTCTTCTTGCTCAGGGAAACGGTCATTGTCCTCTCCCATCCATATGCAAGTGTGAAAAGTGCCATCAAGATGCAGTCGACTTGTGGCAACCCCGAGTAGGGGCTTTCTATTTCTATTAACATTTATTCCCCACCCTTTACCGCAGTCTCAGGTTGGGTTTCAAGGCGAGGGGTTCAGCAGATGTCATTTGCTCCCTTCTCTCTCATCTGGGGACACCCACTGGCTGGCCCACCCCACGGTTCTGCCTTCCTCCCCGCCCAACTTCCCCAATCCAGCCAAGATCCCCCCCCCCCAATTCCTGCTGTCCACCTTCAACCACACCCCACACATGGCATGTATTCACAACCAAGAAACATGGCTCTTTGGAAACATTTCGAATGCCTTCCTGGCCCTCAGAAAGAGAGTCCTCTGCATGTGTGGAGGTCTGGCCATGATTTTCCACTCTCCCAATAAAATCGATATATTTTGCTATGGCAAATAAGCGTGCTGAAGTTTTTCTAATGTTGGGGGGGCGGGGGGCGAGGATGAAATATATGCAATGGCCTACCTTCTTATCAATCCTTCCTTCCTTCCTTCCTTCCTTCCTTCCTTTCTTTTCCTTCCTTCCTTCCTTCCTTCCTTTCTTTCGTTTCTTTCTTTTCTTTTCTTTCTTTCTTTCTTTCTTTCTTTCTTTCTTTCTTTCTTTCTTTCTTTCTTTCTTTCTTTCTTTCTTTCTTTCTTTCTTTCTTTCTTTCTTTCTTTCTTCAGAGACCTGCTTTATGTGTCTCACAATTAAAACTGGTGATCCTGCTACGTGTCGTTGTTCCTTCCTCCCCCCTCCGTGAGACCATTTTTTCCAATGAGATATCTTTGAAGCTATGATAACCCGATATGAAGAAGAAGACTTTATTTACAGTCAGTGACCAGATATATTACAAAACTCCAAAATATCTACAAACCCGATATGAGAATCTGCAATATGCACATATTTCATGTCATTGTCGCTTTGAAGATCCCTCCTTCCAAAAAAACTGAAGGAAAAACGAGACGTACGCAGGATCGCCAGTCCAAACTAACTTTATTCATGTACTTCATACAGTGAAATCCCTTGTGGATGAGCTGCAGACAGAGGAAACCTCTCTCGCAAACCTTCAGCAAATGGGGGGCGAGACGGAGAATCGCAGGCAGGTGAAAATGGCGGGCGTGAGTGAGTGGGAGCTAGTGGGAGCGGGAAGTGGGAGCAAGGAACGTTTCCCCTGGCAACGCTTTTTTGGGGGTCTGTGCTACGCAGACAAAAAAAGAAAAGCCAAAACAAATGTCTGCAAGATGTTTTATTTGTGCTGTGCAGAATTGACCAGTGGGAGCTTTATCCAGAAGCGTGATCTGGCTGCAGTGACCCATGATCCAGATTAGATTACATTTAGTAGTGCTGTAAGTGGGCTGCCTTTGAGAACTGTTGGGAAACTTGAGCCTGCCCAAAATGTAGGAGCCAAGATGTTTTGGTGGGTCAGATCTAGGGATCATCTCACCCCTGTGCTGAGAGATCTGCCCTGACTTCTTTTTAACTTCAGAGCTCTGCGTGGTTTGGAGTTAAAGTACCATCTTCTCCCTTGCATTAAGCTCAACAGTTTAGATCTTCCCAAAGTCTGCTCTCTGTCTGTCCCTCCCCGCCCCTTCAGATGCTAGGTCCGTGGTGGCGAACCTTTGGCACTCCAGATGTTATGGACTACAATTCCCATCAGCCCCTGCCAGCATGGCCAATTGGCCATGCTGGAAGGGGCTGATGGGAATTGTAGTCCATAACATCTGGAGTGCCAGAGGTTCACCACCCCTGTGCTAGGTGGTAGCAAACAAATAGGCTTTTTCAGTGGTGGCTCCAGGCTTTTAGAACGCCTCTCCCCCCACACCCCCCTCAAGACTCACCTGGTACCTGTCAAACTGTCCTTGAAGTGCCAGATGAAAACATTTCTTTTTACCCTGGCTTTTAACTTGGTTAGTTTTGTCGTCTGCTATCATTTTAGGGTTCTGAGTACCGTTCTGTGCCGTGTGTCTGCCCTTGACTTGTTTTCATGGCATGTTTACTAGTAATAATTTTATGCTGATGTGATTTTACTTTTATTTTTCACTTTGTGAGCCACATCCAGCAGGTGTCTGGAGGGGCCAACTGGGCATTTTCTAAATAAATTACGGAGAAAAGGGAGGCTGTTCGCCGGAGAAACCTTGTGTGTGTTAATAGCTGTAGTTGGTTCCATTGTGAATATTAGGAAGTTTGTGCGATGAGGGAGCTCCAGCGGGGGGCCTGTGGGCGTGGGGGCACCTGCTGAGGCCTTTCCCGCTGCTTGCCAGATGTTTTGAGAACGTTGTGTGGCCAGGTGGTGCCGGCAGAGAGTCTGGTCGGCCACGGGAGATCCGACAGATGCTGCCAAATGAGTACCTTTGCGAGCTGAATAGACTTACTTGTGTGTGTGCAAGAAAATGTTTAAACAACGTACCCATTTTAAAACAGCATCTTTTTAAACAGAGCTCATTGCCTCAAATGTTGAAGAGCTGCAGAGTTCTGCATAACCTCACACTCAGGCGTTTTGTGTTTGGCTCTGTCTTTTGTGACAGATGTTTTGTGGTTGTGACACCACCGCCTGGTGTCAGATTTCTAAAGGTGTCTCCCTGCAGGCCGGCTTCTGCCCTCCCCAGCCCTGGAGGGGGGGGGGCAGAAGCTGGTCTGTGGCCACAGTGAGCAGCTCAGCTGGTGAGCGGTGCCCCGACATGGGGGGAGCCACCATTGTGCCAAGCTCCAGCTGCCACAGGAGAGGCTGAAGCTGCACCCTAAGGCTGGGGACCTGGGGCGTGGGTGTCGGCCAGTCCCAGCTACTTCCTGCCACTTGCCAAAATGGCATGCACTTGGGGACATGGGATAAAGTAGGGTAGAAGCTGAAAGGAAAATAGAACAGTAACACCTTGTGGAGGAGGAGGAGTTTGGATTGATATCCCCCCTTTCTCTCCTGCAGGAGACTCAAAGGGGCTTACAATCTCCTTGCCCTTCCCCCCCTCACAACAAACACCCTGTGAGGTAGGTGAGGCTGAGAGAGCTCCGAGAAGCTGTGACTATCCCAAGGTCCCCCAGCTGGCGTGTGTGGGAGTGCCCAGGCTAATCTGAATTCCCCAGATAAGCCTCCACAGCTCAGGTGGCAGAGCTGGGAATCAAACCCGGTTCCTCCAGATTAAATACACGAGCTCTTAACCTCCTACGCCACTGCTGTATTATCAAAGGTTTTCACAGCCAGAATCAACTGGCTGTTGGGGGTTTTCTGGGCCGGGGTGGCAGCCGTGGTCTGGTAGCTTTTCCTCCTAACGTTTCACCCGCCTCTAAGGCTGGCATTGCAAACATTACCAGACCACGGCCACGCAGCCCAGAAAACCCCACAACAGCCAGATAACACCTTGTATTTAAAATCCTGCCTTCTTAGGGCTGCCAGGCTCTTGATGGGGCTGGAGTTGTCCTGGAGTTAAATTGATTTCCAGGCGACCAAGATCCAGCAACCCCCCCCAGAGAAAACGGCTGCTTGGGCTGGTGGTCTCTCTGGCATGATACCCCGCTGAGCCCCGTCCCCTCCTCAAACCCTGTTCCCCCAGCCGCCACTCCCCAGATCACCTGGAGTTTCCCAAGCTGGGGTTGGCAACTGTGCACCTTGCTTTGGACTCCTTGCCCGCAGTGCCATGTTCCAGATGCCATCTTGCTCCCAATGTCTGGTCTATGGAATAGAGGCACGAGTTGCCATCTCCCCAACGCTCACTATAAAGGGAGTTCTGCACTCCAGATCCGAGCTTTTTGTTTCAGAGCCTCTCTGTAATACCCATAATAATCTACTAGTCACAATTAGACGTAGTTCCGATTCCTCAAATGCTTGAATTATCATTTTCTTTGGTAATTGAGTTTCCCTGTAGAATTCCTCTACTCGGATCACCCACTCAGAAAACTAAGCATATTAATTTGAAAAACTGCGGGAGCATGTGGCCATAGAACGGCAGTGGAGTAATTGCGAGGAAATCTTTTACAACAGACTTATTTTCCTCTAATAAAGCCTTCCCTGATGGTTCGAGGCATGCTGTGAATGTGATACAACTCTGGAATGTGTGTGTGTGTGTGGGGGGGGGGCTTGGTATGTAGACAGTGAGAGACCCCAAAAAGCCCATCATGTTTTCCATGCACCTTTATCCTGACGATATTTGATTGCTTATCTTGCTATGTTTCTTTGAATGATAAATGTAGTGAGTGACACAGCTCAGACCAAGCCGAGACTCTAAATCTGCAGTAATCTGTTTATGCTGGCTCTGTGCACAACGGAAGTTGCCTTGGATCTCCCAGGGAGAGAAAATAAAGTAAATAAATGAATAAGAGTCACAGAGGAGAGGCTATGGCCCAGTGGAAGAACCTCTGCGTTACTATTTATTTATTTATTCACTCACTCACTCACTCACTCACTCACTCACTCACTCACTCACTCACTCACTCACTCACTCACTCATTTATTTATTTAATTCAATTTATATGTCGCTCTTCCAAACTGCTCAGAGCAGCTCACAACATTCATACAGCATACAGTTTCCTCTAAAACGTTGACAACTAATTCAATAAAATTACCACTATTGAGCACAAAGCACACAATAAAACAGACTAAAAACATGCGACCAAGAGAAGTCCTCATATACTCCCACACTCTCAAGGAGAATCTGGCGATAGTACAGATGACAACGGGACGGGACGGCCTCAACCAAACGCCTGGTGAAATAGTTCAGTTTTACAGACCCTGTGGAACTCTTTCAGGCTCATTCCGCACATGCAGAATAATGCACTTTCAAACTGCTTTCAGTGCTCTTTGAAGCTGAGCGGAATAGCAAAATCCACTTGCAAACAGTTGTGAAAGTGGTTTGAAAACGCATTATTCTGCATGTGCAGAAGGGGCTTCAGATCCCGCCGGGCCCTGATGGAAGATGGTAAAAGGCATTCCAGCAAGGCAGGGCCAGAGCAGGCCAAAGGACTCGCATTGCCAGTGGAAAAGGGCTCCACCTGAGACTCTGGAGAGCGGCTGCCAGTCAGAGCAGGCAACACCATCCTTGGTGGACGTGTGGTCTGATTCACGTGTGAAAACACCTTTCTTTGTCAGGTAGAGCCTCTGCTTGGCTTGTAGAAGATCCTGGGCTCAATCCAGTGGCGGGATTCTAATAATTTAACAACCGGTTGTTTACAAGCACCATTTTAACAAGCGGCTCTGCCGAAGTGCTGAGAACCAGCTGAGTCCCACCACTGGTTCAATCCCTGGCGTCCCCAGTTACCTGGCGTGACCCTGCTGGGCCTCTGGAGAGCTGGTGCTAGCCAGAGTAGGCAACACTGCCCTGGATGCACTGCGGATCTGATCCCGTCAGAGGCAGCTGCTTCCTGTGTTCAGAAATATCCCAGGCTGAATCTGCTGTTGAGGGGCTTTCCAGTAATCTGATTAGTAGTTTTCTGGCCACCCCATTTTTAAAACTGGCTCTGGCTGGCTGTTCATTCTTCGCCATTAGAAGTATCAATCAAATTATTTGACATTTGTGGTCTTGTCACAGGCCTTTCAACCAGGCAGGGCAGTCTTGTTACCTCTGAGCCCCTCAACAACCCCCTCCCCCAGTTAGCACCCTGGCAAGCCTGCAAGAAGAGTGACAGGCTTTCTGTGTCTGAACACCTGAATGCTAGAAGGGCCACTGTCTACTTGATGCACCGCACCACGTTTGATCACGGTTGCCCTCTGCTTGATGCACCGCACCACGTTTGATCACGGTTGCCTCTGCTTGTAATAGCATTGCCAACTTTGATTTCCGAGAGATTCTGAGGTGGAGATTTTTTCCATCAAGTCACAGTTGGGTTTTCCAGGCAAGAAACCTTCAGAGGTGGTTCACTATTGTCTGCCTCCGGGTCATCCAGAAAGTTTCCACGGCAGAAGTGGGGTTTGAACCGGGGTTTCCCAGATCCTAGTCCGACACCTTAACCACCACACCACATGGACTCTTATGCAAAGAGAATGATCCTGAGAAGGTCCTTGGAACCCTTCCCTGGTCCACTCAGTGGGGCTCCCTCTCAGGAAAGGCTCATTCTGAGGAACTGGTGGGTTCCGCACAGCACATATATAATTTCTTTAGGCATTTTGGGGAAGAGCCTCTCACAGCTCTCTTCCCCAACATGAGTTCAACCGAGTGGTGGGATTCAAATAATGTAACAGCTAGTTCCAGTGGTGTGATTAAAATAATTTAACAACTGGTTGTTTACAAGCACCATTTTAACAACCAGTTCGATCAAACCTGCTGAATCCCACCACTGGTTCAACCCATCATATTTTTCTCACCCCAGGTTTTTCAAAGATCACTAAACTAGCAATTCTGCTCCCCCCCCCCCCACAACCTGGGTTGAGGGCAATTTAGTCAAGAAATGATTTATTTCTCCCGCCCAAACCTCTTGCCTTTGTGTCTGCTGCTCGTGCCCACCATTTTGTGTGCGGCAGGAGGTTTTCCATGGAGATTCCCTACAGAGGTTTCCTCTGCTTGCAGCCCATCCATTTGCTATTTTGCTGTCAAAAGTAGATAGTTCGCTTAGCCTAGCAATTTCATGCATATGTCACTTTTCTTTGCTTTTTTGAGGGGGCTGTCTGCAAAGCTACGGCAACATGACTAGAAAAGCTGCAGTAGAAGAAGAGGAAGAGTTTGGATTTATATCCCCCCTTTTTCTCCTGAAGGAGACTCAAAGGGGCTTACAATCTCCTTGCCCTTCCCCCCTCACAACAAACACCCTGTGAGGTGGGTGGGGCTGAGAGAGCTCCGAGAAGCTGTGACTAGCCCAAGGTCACCTAGCTGGTGTGTGTGGGAGTGCCCAGGCTAATCTGAATTCCCCAGATAAGCCTCCACAGCTCAGGCGGCAGAGCGGGGAGTCAAACCCAGCTCCTCCAGATTAGATACACGAGCTCTTAACCTCCTACGCCACTGCTGCTTCATGCTTTCCGTAGTTTCAGGGATAGTCCCCTCAAAACAAAAAAAGAAAAATGACACGTCCACGGGATCGCTAGGCTAAACAAACTTTATCCATCTACTTTTGACTGTGAGATAGCAAACAGATGGGCTGCAAGCATAGGAAACCTCCGTGGGAAATCTCCATGGAGAATCTCCTGTAGCACACAAAATGGTGGGTGCCACCGTGAAACTAACCTGAGCTCCATGCATTTTGGCTGACAATGCTTGTGTTCTCCCGTGCTGTGGGAACACAAAATCCCCAAACGGATCTTTTTATAATGTTCTAAAGATGTTATATTTATGCTGTGTGGAATCCACCACGGTTAAGGCTACTTTGGAAGTGGTAGATTTATTCTTCTGAAAACTCCAGTCACTGACCCACTGACCCACTGGCCCGTCTAGCATAGCCCTATTCATGAACTGCCTGGGAATGGTTCTCCAGTCAGATTTTGGACATCTGAAGCTGCCTTCTACTGACTTGCACCCTCGAGCCAGCAAGGTCAATCTTGTCTTTGTGGGCTGGTGGTGGCTTCCCAGGGTCTCAGGCAGAGGTCTTTTGCATCACTGATTGCTGGATCCTTCCAGCTGGAGATGCTGGGAACAGAACCGGGGGTCTCCTCCTGCATGGCAAGCAGAGGCTCTGCCTCTGAGCCGGGGCCCTTCCCTTTCGGCCGGTGGCCTTTCTCAGCCCTGCCACTTGGAGTGTCAGAGAACCTGGGAGTGTCTAATTCAAAGAATCAGCTGAGTCTGTCCCTTCTTGATTTTGGAGGCCGACACAAGCAATTGAATTCTTCAAAATAACCAATAATCATCAGCAGTGGAAAGGATTATTTTCGCTAGACATTGGAGGATTCGGATATTTCCTAATAAAAAGGAATATCTGTGAAAAGTTTACGATGCTCTGCAAATGGTAAACTTAACTGTGCTGCATCATTTTGGGAATGAAAAGTATGAAGAAGAAAGTCGGTAACATTTAACAAGATATTTTAATTTAGTGGTAGAGTAATGCAAAAAATAATACTGTGGTTTGTTAATCATAAATGAGGGCATGCCGGGTGATTTTCAAACTGAATATTGTTTTGCACAATTATCATTTATGATTTTTCAATCAATAATATATGATTGAATATATATATTCAAACCATATTGGCACAAAATATACAAGTTTGACACACACAGAAAACTCTGAATCCTCTCATGGTGTAGATCCACTCCATGGTGTAGATCCACTCATGCCAAGTGTAGATTTATTTATTTATTTTAGTGTATGGCATTGAACTTCGAGGATACCCTTAAATAAGTAAAAATGTACTTCATTCAAGGTTGTTGCTTTCATAGCACATTTGTGAGGTCACAGCTAAAAATGAATAGGTGTTGAAATAATTTTTCAGGAAATGAGTGACTCAGTTGAACATGAATGTGTGACCAGTGTCCAGCAATGCCTGGCTTTTGGTCTGTACTTGGCTACTTAGCAACTTTCTTTGATGTTATTGGCAAGGTGCTGATTTGTACATTCATCATTCAAGCTACTGGGTTTCTTTGCAAAGAGTGGATGTTATTAATATTCCCCAAGATCCTGGGTCAGAAGTTGAATATCTATTTTCCACTCCACTGAAGTTCAAGAAGAAATGCCAAGGCATGTGAGGAGCTGAGCTTGATTTCCAGCCCTTGTCATTATAGCGATATTATGTGTGTTGACACAAAGGTTGGTCTCAGGTTGCCTTTCTTATTTTTAATGCTGCACAAAGACATGCAGGTTGACAAATTGCATAATGCGTTTTCTGTTTGAAGGTTAGTTGCCTTCTAGGGAGAGAGACAAGTCGCACATGTTCTTATGCAAGCCTGAAGCAGATCAAAAGAGACCCCCGCGCAAAATGTTTCCGAAGACCTTGCTCTGTCTCCTGTGGTGCATCACTTTGGGAAAAGGTATATTGTTCCTAGTGTGTGTGTAAAGTGCCACTAAGTTGCAGCTGACATATGATGCTTTCAAGGCAAGTAAGCAGCAGAGGTGGTTTGCCATAGCCTTGTAAGTGCAAATCTTGTAAGTGCAAAAGGGCATCAACTGAAAAGAAAACCTGGATCTCACAGCCAATATAGAAGAGGGGTTGGTGTTCATGCCCTGGTTTTCTCAACCATAAGGAGTCTCAAAGCAGCCTACAGTTGTCATCCATTCCTTTCTAGCGAGTAAGCGTGATGTAGTGGTTAAGAGCAGGTGCACTCTAATCTGGAGGACCGGGTTTGATTCCCTGCTCTGCCACTTGAGCTGTGGAGGCTTATCTGGTGAACCAGATTAGCTTGTGCACTCCAACACATGCCAGCTGGGTGACCTTGGGCTAGTCACAGTTCTTCGGAGCTCTCTCAGTCCCACCCACCTCACAGGGTGTTTGTTGTGGGGGGAAGGGCAAGGAGTTTTTAAGCCGCTTTGAGTCTCCTTACAGGAGAGAAAGCTGGGATATAAATCCAACTCTTCTTCTTCTTCTTCTTCTTCTTCTTCTTCTTCTTCTTCTTCTTCTTTTTCTTCCCCGCAGCAGACACCTTGTGAGGCAAATGGGGCTGAAAGGGTTTAGAGAGAACTGGGACTAGCTGCAGGGCTAGTCACAGGCCGCATATGGACAAGTGGGGGAAAAAACCAAGTTAGTATCATAGAATCATTGTGCACAGCCAAAATAAGAGGATGCAAAAAAAAATGTCTTGGGGAGGAACTCCACACAGCTTTTTCCCCAAGACGTTCTCAGGACAACCTATTTCAGCCCAAGACATCTTACTCTGAAGACTTAAAAGGAGGACTTTTTTGCTTCATCTGCAAGACGTCTCTTGCCTGGGTGTTCAAAGTTCATAAGCTCAAGAGGGGCCTCTGGTCAGTTTCCTCCTCAGGTTGCACCCGACATTTTGTTGTGCTCCTGAAGGGATTCCCCATGCCTGCATTTGCTAAAGGTTGCCCCAGGGTGTTTGCTCTGGAGGCTCTGATCCTGAGCACCTTTTCAGCCTGAAGAATACTTAGTTGTACTCAGCTTGTCCTGCTGATTCTGGAAATATATAGTTTTCCTAATTAAAAAATTTTTTTTTGATGAGGTGTCTGTGAAGAAACCCAAACATGAATAGGGAAGTCTTAATTGCTGGGAGGACCGCTCTACCTCCCATTGAAAAGCGTTGGGACTGCGGAGGACAGGCTTGCCCAGTGCTTTTCAAAGGGTGGTAGACCAGTCATCCAAGCACCGAAGATTCTCTTCACAGACACCTCATCAAAGATTTTTAAAAATAGGAAAACTATATATTGCTGGAATCGGCAGGATGAGCTGAGCACAACTATGTACTCTTTGAGCTGGAAAGGTGCCCAGGATTGGAGCCTGCAGAGAAAACATCCTGAAGTAACCTTCAGCAAATTATAGAATCATAGAGTTGGAAGAAACCCCAAGGGCCATCAAGTCCAACCCCCTGCCATGCAGGAACACACAATCAAAGCACTCCCGACATATGTTCATCCAGCTTCTTTTTAAAAACCTCCAAAGAAGGAGACTCCACCACTCTCCGAGGCAATGAATTCCACTGATGAACAGCGCTGACAGTCAGAAAGTTCTTCCTAATGTTTAGGTGGAATCTCTTTTCCTGCACCTTGAATCCATTACTCTGTGTCTGAGCCTCTGAGACAGCAAAAAACAAGCTTGCTCCCTCTTTGACATGACATCCCTTCAAATATTGAAACACCTTCTCTTCTCTAGACTAAACGTCCCCAGCTCCCTAACCTCCTACGCCACTGCTGCTCTGAGGAGAGGTCTGCTACTCCCTATAGTGGTGTCTTGACAGGCATCCATGGGGCAGAGAAGTCTGAATCCCCAAGAGACTTTGGCAGGCCCTCCACGTGCATTTCCAGTCACATCCTTTGAACAATGGAAAGCTTGCACGCTTCTTTGACACAGCCCGTCCAGCAGGCAGATTCTGTGGGGGCTCCCAGGTTCACTGAACTATGGGGGCTCCGTTGGATCTGCTGCCCAGTTGCTTTCTTCAGCTGCCACTGGAGAAAAAGCAGGCCCTTCTGCGGTGTGGAGGAACAGTCCTCTCAAACAGAAGCCAGGATGGGCTCTTTACATTATTTTCCTAATGAAGAAGAAGAAGAAGAAGAAGAAGAAGAAGAAGAAGAAGAAGAAGAAGAAGAAGAAGAAGAAGAAGAAGAAGAAGAAGAAGAAGAAGAAGAAGAAGAAGAGTTTGGATTTATATCCTCCCCCTTTCTCTCCTGCAGGAGACTCAAAGGGGCTGACAATCTCCTTGCCCTTCCCCCCTCACAACAAACACCCTGTGAGGTGGGTGGGGCTGAGAGAGCTCCGAGAAGCTGTGACTAGCCCAAGGTCACCCAGCTGGCGTGTGTGGGAGTGCACAGGCTAACCTGAATTCCCCAGATAAGCCTCCACAGCTCAGGGGGCAGAGCGGAGAATCAAACCCGGTTCCCTCCAGATTAGATACACAAGCTCTTAACCACCTACGCCAATGCTGCTCCTTAATGAAGCACCCTTAATTATTTTTCCTTAAACCCCCCCCCCCCCCCCCCCAGTGGAACATGCTTCCTAATTGCTTTCAGGGCTAACTAAGTTCTATGATTAAGCTGGAAGAAATCTGCAGAATCTCCAGCCCTAAGTCATGGGACATCTTCTTTTAAAACAAGAAAACAAATTAGCTTGGATTTCCCAGATAACTGAGATGCGTTAATTAGTGTTTCCGCCGCCTCAGCCTTTGCCACCATCCTGCTATTAGAAATATCGCCGGTGTCCAAACTCATGTTTTTTTACATCTATTAGGAGAGAGAAGGAACAAAAGAATGACTGTTGATGATAATTTAGGCTGGCATCGCAGGGAAGGGGGAGGCGAGGCGGAGGGTCCCTTGGCAACGGAGATCTTGCCAGAGATCATGGTGAGGCAGGACTGGAACAATGCGAAGGCCTGGACCTCGCTGCCCTTCTCCCCAGTTGGTTCGTTCCATTTCTGCCGTGACCTGATGAGATATGCTAATTAGTGCTTTGATTCCCCCCCCCCCCCAACTGTGTATTCTGCGCAGTGGGTCTTCTCGCAAAGTCGCTCCCACGTTTCCCTCTTCTCAGAGAAGTTGGGAAAAGCAGCAGCGATTTTCCATTTGCAGGCTTTGTTTTATATTAATTCATTCACGTTACGATTTTCCAAATAATTGGCATAAAAATCAGCTTTGCACGGAAGAGAGGTGGGAAATATTGCGTCAATACGTCTGTCTGTACTACAGCCAGACAAGCAGTGAAATCATTTCCAATAACCTCAGGTATGTTTTGTCCCCCAAATTTCACGTGATGTTTGTCAATGAATGATTGACGGTGTGTGATGTCATCACAGAGGAGACTCAAACCAGCTCCATCCCCACCCAGTCTACATTTTCCAGATTCTGGCCCCCTGGAATCCCACCTCGGGACCAATCACAGTCCCTTCTTTTGCAGGGGTGGGAGGGGGCAAATAAGCTTCCTCCCCTTCCTTCATCCCTCTGTCGAGAGAATTTGACCCCCAGACTTTTCAGGGTCCCTCTGCAAGTGACTGAGACACTCCTATCCAGACTCCCCCCCCCCCCACTTCTTATCTAGGTCCCAGCCCCAAATATGTAGGAGTGTAAAGAAATACGTGTTTTTGCACTTATAATTAATAGCAGTTTTAGCCCAGATTGTGGGAAAGCGGTCTTGCTCCATAGGATTTGCTAGTCTGCAACAGATCTGTAGTGATCTGAGCCATATAGGGCACTCATATTTATTTTTCCCTGTTAACAACCGCCTCTTGCCTTAGTTCTAATCAACAGGGAAAGAAGTCTGGGACCCTTTTCGCAACCAGAAGAGCTCCTCGCATTTTCCCCTCTGGCTGATCTCTGTTCTGTGAGGTTGGCTTTACCGACAGAATTAATCACCAATTTGGAATACACAATCATTACTGCCATATTTGTATTGGCAGGACTTTAATATTTAAAAACCTTCTGTCGACTTGTGGAATCTTTTGAGGGGAACAGACGCAGCGTGAGCCGAGGGCTCGGCTGCTACTTGCATGTGTCTGTATTTCTCTCTCTCTGTCATCCTTCATTATTTAACGATATATACATACAAAAACATCTCTCTTGCTTGAGACTCGCAGCTCTTTTCAGAGGAAAGGGGACGGCACCCAGCTCAGCCGCTTTTCATGTTCTGCATGCCAATGATTCGATATCCATTAAGCGCTCCGCTCCCAAGTCCAGGGACGGCTCGCCTGACTTCTGCTGGCCTGGCAGGATCACTATAAATCTTGGAAATAAAGCTCATTTCCTTCTGTCTCATACGCCACTGCTTCTAAAACAAAAGCTGGGGTGAAGATTTGCCCTTATTTATAACTGCCCGACTTCAGTTGACACATTGGAAGAAGTCCACACATCCGTCTTGAGGATTTCAGTGGGCCTGATTCACACAGACCAAGGACGTAGGTAAGGGGGGGGGGGGTTTCTCGGGTTCAACTCCCCCTATTACATGTCTGAAGCTCTGCCCCCATTTGTGTTTTTTTGGTATTTTAGTGTTTTTTGTTTTTGGCCTGCAGGGGGTGCGGTTTTTAGGCTAGCAGCACCAAAATTTCAGGGATTTTTTTGGAAACTCTCCTGATGATACCACCCAGGTTTGGTGAGGTTTGGTTCAGGGGGTCCAAAGTTATGGACTCCCAAAGGGGGTGCCCCATCCTTCATTGTTTCCAATGGGAGCTAATAGACGATGGGGGCTACACTTTTGAGGGTCCATAACTTTGGACCCCTTGAACCAAACTTCACCAATCCTGGGTGGTATCATTAGGAGAGCCTCCTAAAGATACTCTGAAATTTTGGTGCTGCTAGCTTAACAATTGCACCCCTGACAGCAGGTACCCTCCAAATTTCTCCAGATTCTCCTTTTTAAATCATAAGAACATAAGAACATAAGAACTAGCCTGCTGGATCAGACCAGAGTCCATCTAGTCCAGCACTCTGCTACTCGCAGTGGCCCACCAGGTGCCTTTTGGGAGCTCACATGCAGGAGGTGAAAGCAATGGCCTTCTGCTGCTGCTGCTCCTGAGCACCTGGTCTGCTAAGGCATTTGCAATCTGAGATCAAGGAGGATCAAGATTGGTAGCCATAGATTGACTTCTCCTCCATAAATCTGTCCAAGCCCTTTTTAAAGCTACCCCCTTTGGCATGGATTTAAAAGGAGAATCTGAGGTCCCCAGTTAAAACAGCATTGAAAGTGATGCTGTTTCAGGGTGGGGGAGAATCCACCCCCAAACAGCATCACTTTCAATGCTGTTTTAACTGGGGACCCCAGCATCCACCCCCAAACAGCATCACTTTCAATGCTGTTTTAACCCTTTAAGGTTTCTCCCTTTAAGGTAGATTGAAAAGGAGAATTTTGGCTCTCTAGTTTAAACACCATTGAAAGTGATGCTGTTTGGGGTGGATTCCAGCATCACAGTGGCCGGCCATGGGGGGCAGGGGGGGCGGAAAACTCAGACTTTGCACCAGGCTCTATTTTCCCTAGCTATGCCTCTGCCCAGAGGGGAGGGCAGAAGGGGCTGCCAGCTGCCAACTGGGAGTCCAGCTGATGGGGAGGCAGGGAAGGGCCGGGGAGTCTGCCCTCCCCAGCCTAAGAGAGCTGCTTTTATAAGCACTGAGGCTGGGGGCGTGGCTTGGGGAGGTGTGGTCATGCCCCAGGGGCAGGTGGGGGTGTGGCCTCACCCCCGAACCCCCCATAAAAAATCTATACCTACGTCCCTGACACAGATGCTCGGGGGCTTCCATAGAGGCAGTCTGCCACTTGTGTTGGTGTGCTGGCAAAACCAGCAGTTCCAGAAAGGCCCCCCTCCTTCATCCAGTTCCTTTTCCACCCAAGCTGAGCCACGGACCAAAGGGAACCCCGTGGCCTCCAGTTCCGCCTGTCTCCACAATGGGCATGAGCTGCAGGAAGCCACTTGAGAGCCACCTGACTCATGGGAAGCCCACCTGCCCAGAGTCATCTTTGCCTTTGCTTACCTGCCTGTTTGGGGAGTGAGGGTGCCCTGGCTCAGCAGAGGAGCATCTGCTGGGCACACGGAAGGTCCCCGAGACGGTCCCTGCCATCTCCAGTAAGGACCAGGTTGCAGGTGATGTGAAGTCCCCCAAAGACCCTGGAGAGCCACGGCCAGTCTGAAGCGGCAGTCTGGTTTTGAGGGGCCGGCGGTCTGTTTCAGGGTGAGGTGCTTCATGTGCTCAGGAGTGTCTCCATCCAAAGCAGAGCCGTGGCCACCTTCTCTGCTCCCCATTCCCACCCAGTGGACAGTTGCATCGATGGCAGGAGTGTTTATTTAGTGTCTGGTATGAACTGTGGTGTTTTTTTTTTGGAGAACTGATGGCTTTCTTGTGTTGCTGTTCCTTAATATTGGGATCTGGTTGGAATCTGTACGGAGCTGAGAAAAAACACATACAAACACAGTGAAACATAATGGGCATTAATGGTGCTTAACTACAAAGGCTACATTGGAGACCATTCTTTTTCTGCTAGGGGGTGGGCCAGTGATCCAACTTCCCTTTTCTTTGACACCCCCCCCCCCCGCTTCACAGCTTCCTGACACTGCAGGCGGGCCACATACTTGGCAGATGAGCTGTGATTTCAGTGGGGCTCCCCACGGACATGGGTTGCTGTGTGCTTTCTAGGCCTTGTTCTCTTCAGTGAACAGGGTCTTGGCAGAATCTGTATTCACCTGCTTTCTAGGTAGGGTGTCCAGAAGAGCTCCAGAAGGGAGAGAGATCTTGTTTGAAAAATGTATCCTCCTACCTGCTCTTCCCTCTCAAGAAAATAAACTCACATAGATAGATAGATAGATAGATAGATAGATAGATAGATAGATAGATAGATAGATAGATAGATAGATAGATAGATAGATAGATAGATAGATAGATAGATAGATAGATAGATAGATACATACATACATACATACATACATACATACATACATACATACATACATACATACGCCTTTATTGGCATCAAAAATATAATCCATTATACAATTAAAACGAGACACAGTTGATTAACATTAAAAAGTGATAGAAAAGAATAGTAAGCAAAATCATATAAACACATATATTATCTATTTTACAATACCTACAATTAACACTTATCCCTAACAACATGAAGGTTTCTAGCACCCTGCAGGAAACTAGCTCCCCTCTCACGCAGATCTGCGGAAGGGCTATTCAATAAAAAAGACGTCACAGCTGCCACAGAGGAGTGGCTCCCAGTACAAGAATAGCGGGACTCAAATACATTAAGAAGACCAGACTACAAAAGGCCCCTCCAGAGAAAACAGGAGAGGCCCTTCTGAAGTCTGCTACATGGAGCTGGAGGGAGGGGCTCATATCAGGCATCTTGAATGGTGGCCGATACCTCTTGTCAGCAACCTGTCGGCAGAAGCTGGTCTGGAAGAGTCATCCGTGGACAATGCCGCATGATTGGCACTGTTTGGTAGGCTGGCTTTTTAATGTAGGCAGATGGTGATGGGTGAGCAGGCTCAATCCAGTGTCACGATGAAGCGTTCTCTTCATGGCAGGATGCCACGGGGTGGGGGGATCACAGGCGGCAACAAGAAACAGGGGGGCTTGTTCTTTTTTGATATCAACTGTGGGGACCGTCCCACTGCTCAAACACACCATGATCCTTCCAGTCGATGGTCATCATCGTTCCACGTAGGCAGGGGCGTGTGCTTCAGGGGGAATAGGTTGCCTTATCCCCGCTTCCTCTTCTTCCAGCACTTCCGGCCAACTGCTGTCCTGGACTTCAGGGCAGATATGTGCAAATGGTGTCCGGTTATCCCCCATCCCCTGTGCTTCTGGTTGCTCCCCCCACCCCCACCCCCTCCCCAGCTCCCTTGTCTAATAAGCTTGCTTCAGTTTGCAGCCTCAGAGGAGAATGCCTCTCCCTGATGAAAAATGCAGCTGTTCTGGCATGTTCTGTATTTCTCATTCCTCCTTATCAATAACTCCCCCCCAGGTGGCGGCCGTGTGTCCTCCTGATGGAAAATTGATAGCCGTCGGCTACTTGTTACTGGGAGAGACTTGTGATGCGTTGGTGGGGGAGTCGCACGTGAACCGCTGGGCACCGAGACCGCACGGCTCTCTGGCTGCTGGGCTGGGCTGTTGATCAAGGAGGCAGGGAAATCTTCAGATGGTGTTTTTAGTCACAAGCTAAAGAGCATCCTGAGGTTTTTAATCAAAGGCGGCAACTTCAGGTGCCACCTGCTCAGGGGGTGGTTGGAGGGATGAGGTCACGTTGTCTCCTGGGATGTGGAGCATGAAAACAGGACTAACACATCGCAATTGATTTTTCTCCCCATCGAGCTCTGAGAAATGATTGTAAACAGTGCAAATTATAATGATATCAAACAAAGAGGGGTAAAAAGTGGTGTTTCCATAGAGTTTGTGATTAGTTCTAAGTTGTATTGTTACAGAAGGTAAACACATAAGATTGCCTTATCCTGAGTCTGAAATTTGTGGGATACCACAAATTTCATGCCGAGTGTGTTCAGCAGGCAAACTGATTGTGTTCGAATGAGCCAATTGGGTCTGAGCCAATTTGCTGTTGAGGACTAAAATTCTGCCAAGGCCTTGCCAAGACCACTGAAACCGAATTTTTCATTAAAAAAAAAAGTTTCTAGCCCTTAGAGATTCACTTTTTTCAAATGATGAAAGCTGAGACTTCAGCGATTGTGTCAACCAATTAATAAAATATTAGTTTGCAATAGCACAATGGCAGTGAGTAACAGAGAAGGACGCCAAAAGATTCCTGGGAGCAGAGAAACGCAGGCTGCAGGAAAAGCTGGCGGGGCTCCACTGTTCTGTATCAAGAGGAAGGGATTCAGGCAGTGGTGAGATTCAAATAGTTCAACAACCTGTTCCGGTGGTGGGATTTAAAATAATTTAACAGCTGTTTGTTTACAAGCACCATTTTAACAACCAGTTCTGCCGAAGTGGTGCGAACCTGCTGAATCCCACCACTGGATTCAGGGATATAGGCCCCTTCTGCACATGCAAAATAATGCATTTTCAAACCACTTTCACAACAGTTTGCAAGTGGATTTTGCCATTCCGCACAGCTTCAAAGAGCACTGAAAGCAGTTTGAAAGTGCATTATTCTGCATCTGTGGAACAGCCATGAACCGGTTGACAAACAATCGAACCAGTTGTTGAAAAATCGACTTCTTGGTATCCACTGGTGAGCAGGAATGAGCCGAACCAGCGGGTGTCCCTCAAACATCCCTGGCAGTGACTTTGTGACAGAAGACTTCTTTTTCTCAGGGCCAGAGGAGCTAGAGATGCTGGGGACGGAATCTGGAACTTCTGGCCTGCAAAATATGTGCTCTGCCACTAAGCCATGATTTTTCACCTGGATATTTATTTATGAAATAATTTTTCAGTAAGGGATCTGGATGTATATACAACACTGGAGGACCTTTCTATGTACAGAGTTTCCCCAGTCATGTTGTAGGGCTTCCTGCCATGCCCAGTCCTATACCAGGCCTGACCATAGTTCTCCACCGGATGGGAGGTGGTTACAGTCAACTGTCTCTCCCGCCCCCGCCCCCCCCCCCCCCACTTCCCAGGCTATCCTAGTAATCCACATCCTGTTGCTGTCAGCCACTGGGGATAGATTTAAGAAAGTTAAGCAGCATTCCTTTCTAGTTAAAAGAGAAAGAGTTGGGTTTATCTGGAAACGGTATGTGTGATTTGGAGTTAGTCATTTGCTTTCTGGGTTTGTAAAGGAGTTTTGGTGAGGGGCGGGGTCCAGTTCTGTCAATAAACGTCAGGTGGCCTATTTTACCTGAACCGCTGTTTCTGAATAAAGACTTTTGCTAAACCAGAAGTGCTTTCCCTGCACCGTCCGGGGGGGGGGGGGCGGGGAGGGGGCTGACACTTACAGTGCAGTCCAAAACAGAAGACGATTTCCCACAGGCAATTCATCCTGGGATAGTCACCCGAAATATCCAGGTCTCCTCGCAATCTCCCCACTGTCGAACCGCGAAACACAGATCAGTCCCATTTCTGGTGCTCTCCCTCCCTCCCCCTTATCATGTGATTTTCCTGGCCCTGCTTGTATCTGCACCTTTTTGAAAAAACACTCCAGTGGGAGCTAATAGGAGATGGGGGCTACACATTTGAGGGTCCATAACTTTGGCCCCCATGAGCCAAACTTCACCAAACCTGGGTGGTATCATCAAGAGGGTCTCCTGAAGATACTCTGAAATGTTGGTGCTGCTAGTGTAACCCCCATCCTCAGAATGGGTTGACCCAGAAGGGGGTGGAGACCCAAAGCAGGAGAAGGCTGCAGAGCTCATGTAGTTGGAGGAGACAAGGCTACCAGACTCGGACCTTGGTTGTATAAGCCCTTAACACCTTGTTAAGGGTTTCTTTTTGTGTTTGTAATGGGTGAGAGTTCTCCTGGAAACCTTCATCATGTTGAAGCCTGTTCACCAAGCCCTTGGAGTCTTCAGGAGCCAACCCACTTGCAGGAAGAATTGGACTTGGCAGTATCAGTAGACTGTAAATATAAGGACTTGAAAATGCAACCTGAACAGGACCTTGAAGTGTGATGTTAAATGTTGATGTTATATGTTAAGAAAGTAAACTGTTTTGGTTTTTTTTTTTAATTTGTTGTTGCAAACTCATTCCAAGTTCTGCCCCACAGAACCCGCAAGTAGAGGTTACACTAGCTTAACAATTGCACCACTGATAGCAGGCACCCCCCCAAGGGGCAGGCCTAGACGTCGTCACTGGAAACATGCTGCAGTGAGGATGTTGGAACCTGGATGAAAAGGTGCCCATTCTTTTGAAACTTGGTTGTATCTAGATTAAATTTTTCAGTGGGAATTCGGCCAGAGTGGCATCCTTCTGGGTCCATGGAAGGGTACAAGCAGTAGCTGAGGAAGGGTTGCTTTTGTCTGGGCCTTTTCTGCTGGTGTGGGCGTCAGAGTGCGCAATAGTTGTTGTAGTCGGCCCACTTGGTGCTGGGAGTTCTGTGTTATATCTTCGGATTTCCTTGTGCCATGGGAGACCTCATCCCGGCAACTTCTCCTTCCCGTTCTCCACTGAGCATCATCCAGCCCCTGTTCTCTAGCTTTGCAGTGCACAGGTGAGGAGGGGCAGTCAGTGGGCCATGCATCCCCTTCTTTGGGGGAGTGGTTTAGTCATGGAAGACATCCAGCTTCTTGTAGATTTGGAAGGAGCAGAAACTGTACAGTCTGAGGCTGCATTTATTTGTGGTAAAAATTTTTACGAGGCACACACGATGATGTGCATGGTAGCCTGGAGCATTTTAATGTATGCCGCTGACCTGCCACAGCTTCAGGAGAACGTGTGCCATTTTATTGGTACTGTCACCCTATAATGTCTTGCTCCATAACGTCTTTAAAATCATTTTATGATCTTAGCACTGTGTATACAAATACACCAAGGCAGTCTGGCAAGCGACACTGTTGAAAATTGACAGCCCCGTCCAGCTTGTTAGGGGGAGAGGGTGGGAGCGCCATATTTAAGGCTGTGACAGAACGGCAGCAACCTCTCCACCTCGCGCTGAATAATGGACTGGGGTCCTTCCCCACCAAGCTATTAAGCAGCAAATCGCATTCTGTGGAGCTTCAGGTGTCAGCGGAGGAGAAACTGCCTGGCAGGACATGGAGATGGAGATGGAGCAGAGGCGGCTTCGGGCACCAGCTGCCCCCCCCCCCATGGGCTCATGAACCGAAGGGGGAGGCTGAGCTCTGGCTAAGTTGGGACACTTGGGCGTCTCCATGCTCGGAAGAAAAATTTGACATACCTGCAGACCTCTGTGCGCTGGGGCTGTTTTGACGATGAAACGGCCATTTCATCTTCATTGTTTTGGCAGCTCAATAAAGCAAAACTTAAAGTGGAATCAACTACCCAACGACTGTCCGTGCCTCAGAAATTGCCTTGCATTCATTTGTCCCCTAGTTTGTGTGCTTCTCAGAAACATCCAACGTAGCTGTTTGGAACACAGGCTCTTCTCGTTCCTGTGTTCTGTGATTCGTGCCACTAGGTATGTGCCAACGATGGGTTGGAAAATACCTGAAGATTTGGGGGCAGAGCCTGAGAAGGGTGGGGTTTGGGGAGTTCAATGGGGCGTAAATGCCAGAGAACCCACCTGTTTTCTCCCAGGTGAATTGATCATTGCCACCTGGACAGCCGCTGAAATCCCAGGAGATATCCAGCCACCAGGTGGGGGTTGGCGTGTGATGATGTTGGCGAGGTTGGCATCATCATAAAACAAATCCTAGAACAGAGAACCAGTAAAGAAAGATGCATGTTTAAATCAGAGGCATACCGGGGGGAAATGGTGCTCAGGGCAACACCTGCTCTGGAGCCACCCCCCCCCCCACGCCTCACTTACCCAAGTTGCTGGGACCTGGCGCTGACTGCTGCCGCCTCCCCCCCGTGAGGGAAAGATCGAAGCAGGTTTGTTTGTTTTGTAAAGGCTCTACTCATTGGTGCCAGAAGTTCTTCATTGTAGAGCAGTGATGGCGAACCTTTTTGAGACCGAGTGCCCAAATTGCAACCCAAAACCCACTTATTTATCGCAAAGTGCCAACACGGCAATTTAACCTGAATACTGAGGTTTTAGTTTAGAAAAACCGTGCAACTCTTCCAACTGGTGAATCACAACCCTAGGAGGGTTTACTCAGAAGCAAGCCCCATTGCCAGCGACTGAGCTTACTCCCAGGTAAAGGATCATGCTTTAGTACTTCGCATGAAAATCAGTGGGGTTTAACAGCGCTTAACAGAGTTACCTACACTGCTTTCCCAAAATTAGGTCTTACGTTTAATGCTAATAATCGAGCCAAGTGGCCCAGGCCAGCCTAGATGTGTGTGTGGGGGTGTGTGACTCTGTTTGTGTGTGCCCACAGAGAGGGCTCTGAGTGCCACCTCTGGCACCCATGCCATAGGTTCGCCACCACTGTTGTAGAGAAATGATTACTAATACAGGTAGAACATCCTAATTTCCAGAGGTGGGATCCAGCAGGTTCTCACAGGTTCCCGAGAGTAGGTTAATAATTATTTATGTGTGCCGAGAGGGGGTTACTAATTGGTGATTTTGCCACGTGATTTTTGCCTTAGTTACGTCCCTCCTCTCAGCAGTAGTGCGCAGAACTTGAAGCAGTCTAGCAGGAGGTGCACCGGCGTGCGTGGCAGCCTGCGCCTGCGTGCATTTGTTTCCCACCCAAGGGCTGGTGGATCGGCTGCGTCCTTGCCACAGCCCTGCCCCCGAAATGCCCGGCCACACCCCCGTTGTTCCCCACCCAGCCACCATGGGAACCTGTTACTAAAATTTTTGGATCCCGCCACTGCTAATTTCCAGAACATTCATGCTCAGAGACGGAACAACTTGTGGGATTCCATTCCAATTGTGGTTTTTCACTAAAATTTCTTCCATAGAGAAAACTTAGAATGCTGAGAATAAAGTTACAACTGTTAGATTAGGGGGTGGGGGTGGGGGCAAATTACTCCAGGATAGCATTCAGAAATATGCAAGAGTACAGCTCAAACCCAGGTTTATCCCAAGACATTCATGCCAGCAAGCTAGTAAAATGTGGGCTAGACAATGCCACTGTGACATGGATTTGTAATTGGTTGACTGACAGAACTCAAAGGGTTCTCATCAATGGCTCATCTTCATCCTGGACTCGCGGGGTGACTAGTGGGATACCACAGGGTTCAATATTTTTATCAGTGACTTGGATGATGCAATAGAGGACATGCTAATCAAATTTGCAAATGACACTAAATTAGGGGGGATAGCTCACTGGAGGGCAGGGTCAGAATTCAAAATGACCTGGACAGATTAGAGAACTTGGCCAAAACAAACAAAATGAATTTCAACAGGGAGAAAAAAAAATGAAATACACAGATATAGGATGGATAAAACCTGTCTTGACAACAGTACATGTGAAAGGGATCTGGGAGTTTTAGTAGGCCAAAAACTGAACATGAGTCAGCTGTGTGATGGGGCAGCCAAGAAAACCCAATGCAATTCTGGGCTGTATCAGTAGGAGTATAGTGTCTAGATTGAGGGAAGTAATTGTACCACTTTACTCTGCATTGGTCGGACCTCACCTGGAGTACTGTGTTCAGTTCTGGGCACTGCAATTCAAGAAGGATATTGACAAACTGGAAGGAGTCCAGAGGAGGGCAACCAAAATGGTAAAAGGTCTGGATTCCATAGCCTCTGAGGAGTGGCTTAGGGCATGAAGTATGTTGAGTCTGGAGAAGAGAAGGTTAAGAGGGTGACATGATAGCCATGTTTAGATATTTAAAGGGGTGTCATGTTGAAGAAGCAGCAAGCTTCTTTTCTGCTGCTCCAGAGACTGGGACCAGGAGTAATGGAGTGTGGCGGAGGTTTTTAACTAGAGGCTGGATGGCCATCTGTCAGGAGTGCTTTGAATGTGTGTTCCTGTGTGGCGGGGGCTGCGGTCGATGGCCTTTGTGGGGCTCTTCCAACTCTATGATTTTATGACTGGAGGTTATTATTAAATAAATAAATACATTTCTAGATTGCCTCTCCCCTTTCAGACTTGGTAAGATTAACAACGTAGTATTTACATAACATAAAACCAATATACTATATCTAAAACAATCTAATTCCACTTAAACAGAGGAGTTGAAAATTAGGCATTTTGGTCTAACTATAAAACCCAAGTTGCAGATGTATGGATCCTCAATTTTTCTTGGCGCAAAAAGGAGAAAGTTCCAAATTCCACTCATTTTCTCTGTGCAGAGCTGGCCTTCTGTTATTTCCCTTTAACCACACATCTTTATTTTGAGTCTAGCCCGAAATGCTGGCATGATGTTAATGTGGAACATTCCAAGCACCTTGAAGGGCTTCAGAAAATTCTAGGATTAACGGGGTTGTTAGTCACCCCCCTCCCCCCCCCAGCCGCATCTAACCATGCAACACTTCCCGCCACAAAGCAAATTAGAGAAGTGGTGATTCTCAGACTCAGTCAATGCAATATCGGGCACAAATTAGTCAGTCAAACCAGTCTCACTCTTATTTTATGATCATTCTCTCATATGGATCTGGACTTTGCAATATAAATTAAAATTCAGGGAACGGAGCTAGAACTGCGTTGAATATTTGTGGCGGGGGGGCGGGCAGTGTCACAATCCTATCCTGCTTAAACTGCTCCTGTTTGTTGTGATGTAGGTGTTTAATAAATATTGAGTAAAATTAGGAAGAAATGGGAATTTGATGAAGTTTGCCTGCAATTAGAGCAATTTATTTCACTATTAACAAGACAGGCTCTAAATAGAAATCAGCTATGGATGAAAATCCTGTTTTATTACCCTATGCCGAGGCGGGTGGAAAATGGAAGAAGGAAAGGAGGGGCATCCGTGACTGACTTTTCTAGGCAGGCGGCCATCCATCATATCGCCTTCTGCCTTCCTCGGGTGTGTGCTGAGAGAGCTTTGATCGCTTCACAATCATTTTCCATGTGTATCTACAAAGGCCTGTGTCTGCTCTACTGAATATGCCAGGTGGGACGCGAGCTTCGCTTTGTACTCTTGACGTACGGAAGGGCTGTCATCCCACAACCGACTTGTGGGAACCCTATCAAGGCAAATGAGAAGCAGGGTTGGTGTATTATTTATTTATCATTATTTAAACCATTTATCAGCTGTCTTTCTTATGGATCTCGAGGCGGCTTACAACATCGATAAAACAGCTAAAACAAAACACATTAAAACATAAAAGGCAGCATTTCAAACCATACACTTAGGACTGCTAATAAACTTCACCAAATGCAGTCCTAAATAAAGCTGTCTTCAACTGCTCCCTGAAGATCAACACAGAGGGGACCAGGGGACCTGCCCAGGGTGGTGGTTGTGTAGTCGTGGGGCTGACCCTGAAAAGGCCCTTCCTCCTGTCTGCAGCAACTGAGCCTCTTGATTGATGGGAAAGTCAGGAGGGTATCTCCGTGTGATTTTAATTCTAGGCAGGAACATATGGGAGAGGGTTCTTCAGATATGCTGGCCCCCAGCCACGTAGGCCTTAAAGGACAAAATCAGCATCTTGAATTGGGCTCAGGAATGGATCAGCAGTCGGTGTAATTGTTGTAAGTTTAGGAGATAGAAAAAGTGCAGAGAAGGGCAACAAGGATGATTGAGGGACTGGAGCACCTTCCCTATGAGGAGAGGCTGCAGCGTTTGGGACTCTTTAGTTTGGAGAGGAGGCAGCTGAGGGGGGATATGATTGAAGTCTACAAAATTATGCATGGGGTAGAAAATGTTGACACAGAGAAATTTTCTCTCTTTCTCACAATACTAGAACCAGGGGGCATCCATTGAAAATGCTGGGGGGAAGAATTAGGACTAATAAAAGGAAACACTTCTTCACGCAACGTGTGATTGGTGTTTGGAATATGCTGCCACAGGAGGTGGTGATGGCCACTCACCTGGATAGCTTTAAAAGGGGCTTGGACAGATTTATGGAGGAGAAGTCGATTTATCCTCCTTGATCTGAGATTGCAAATGCCTCAACAGACCAGGTGATCGGGAGCAACAGCCGCAGAAGGCCATTGCGTTCACATCCTACATGTGAGCTCCCCAAGGCACCTGGTGGGCCACTGCGAGTAGCAGAGAGCTGGACTAGATGGACTCTGGTCTGATCCAGCTGGCTTGTTCTTATGTTCTTATGTTCTTAAGTATAATTGTCATCATTGTCTTCCTGTACAGACGCTTCCTTGGTGAGCTCCCATCCAAGTGCTGACCCTGCTCAGAACTGATGCCATTGCACACTATTGTAGGTCAAAGTCTGTTTTTAAACCTGTTGCCCTCCGCCAGACATGCATAGTCCTTTGTGGAGTAAGTCCCCACCGCCCTTCCCACACTTGGTGGTGGAAGCTGCTCCCCTGCCAAGCCTGGGGTTAGTTAGGACTGCCCGTTCTTCCTTCTGCCCATACTGGGAAATGGCGGTGGGGGAGGCTGGCCCCTGATAGGATGCAAGAGGGAATGACGGAGGAGTCCGCAAGACTCGGCCCTCAGGAGGTGCGATCAGAGAGCGGAGGTTTCACGGAAACCAGAACTGTGACCAAAACAAGATCAAGGGGTGTCTAGTACACACGTGGGGGAAACTGAGGTCCAAGAGCTTTAACCTTTTACCCTTAAGACCCCAAAGTTCTTCAGCGGTCCTTATGGCTGTGCTCAGAACACGAATGTCCATTTCTCACCTGCAGGTGAACTTTCCTTTGTGAAAGGCAATTGGTTTGGGTTGGGCAGCTTGATAAAGTGAGGCTACTGGGTGGCATGAGCAAGAGCAGCAAACCACGTTGCTCCTTGGAAGAGCCTGAGGTGGAGGAGTCCAGGAGCGCCGTGCGCAGGCCGGGGGTTTCTGGGTATGCAGTGAAAGGTCCCTTTGCCAGAAACCGGATGCAGGGAGTTTTGACTCTCCCAAGCTGACGCCCTGGAAATCTTGCCTTTCTCTAAGGTGCTACTGGACTGCAGCCTAGAACCACAGTGGATAGTCCTAAGAGACGGTTTGGTTAGGCACCCATTTGTAATCCTTATTTTCCGGATTGCAGTTGATTAGTTGCATAATGTCCCCTTTGCTGGAACTGGGGCAGGCACCTTTGATGCTGTTTTCATTTCCTTCTCTTTGTTCTGATCTCCCGCCACCCCAGAGGAACTGGCAACTGCCGGCCGACAGTCACCCAATAGACAAAGATAATACAGTGACAGTAAAACGATCAGCAAACCACACTGTCAGTCCCATAATCAGACAAGCCGACCCAAGTATCCAAGTTATTCCTTTTTTGCTTTCTGTTTTATCAGCAGGCGAAGGAGCAGCAGTGGCGTAGTGGTTAAGAGCAGGTGCGCTCTAATCTGGAGAACTGGGTTTGATTCCCCGCTCTGCCGCTTGAGCTGAGGAGGCTTGTCTGGGGAACCATATTAGCCTGTGCACTCCAACACACGCCAGTTGGGTGACCTCGGGCTAGTCACAGTTCTTTGGAGCTCTCTCAGCCCCACCCAGGAGAGAAGGGGGGATATAAACCCAAACTCCTCCTCCTCCTCCTCCTCCTCTTCTTCTTCCTCCTCCTCCTCTTCCTCCTCCTCCTCCTCCTCCTCCTCCTCTTCTTCTTCTTCTTCTTCGATCTGCCATCCTGCTGCTGGAAGTAGCCCGCGTCCGACCTGCAGCGTTCAGTGCCAGCGTATTCAGACCTGTGCCTGCTCTCTCACTGCATCATTCTAGGAATGATAATGCCTTCAGGGTTCATTTCATGCTAAATTCATTAAAGATTCTCCATGAGTATGTGTACCAGTGCTAATGACCAGAGTTAATGTTAGGCGAGCTGGACAGCACAGTTTTTAAAATGTGTTTTCTGTTTAATCCCTTTAAGAAAATAGCTACTAGGTTCCCTGGACTCTTTTAATACTTAAAAAACAACAACAACCACATTCTGTCCATGGACAGTTGTTGGATTTCTGGTTCTTTGGGTGGGCTTAAGGTGTTTTTGAAAGGAAGGTGTTATTCCTCGCGCACGTTCTGATCGGGATGAAAGAGTAACACTGCTGTGGGTTTCCTGTGCTGTGTGGCCTTGATGTGGCGGTTCTTGCTCCTAACGTGTCGCCTGCGTCTGCGGCTGGCACCCAGTGAGGCACAGCAGGCGAGGTGTGTTTCTCTCTGTGGCAAAATGCATTAATGTGGAAGTGCTCAGCTAAGTTGTGACTTCCATGGTTATTCATCGGTGGGCTGGAACCGTATTTTCTCTTTGCAGTGATTAGAAGGATGTTTACCCGCTATCCAAATCAGAGCTCTTTCATTTGGGCTCTGCATCCATATTCAGATGGGTTGTGCTCTTCACTGATGGCATTAATCGCCATTTGAGGGCAGATCTGGCGTTCCCATTGCAAAGTTATGGCCATTTGAGAGCGGTCCTGCTCACGGTTTTAGGGTGAGCGGTTTCTATGGTCATTGAGGCTCAGGCTGCTGATGCTGATTAAAGGAGGCATTCAGAATAGAACAGACAAGATCCACCAGCTCACAGGTGCTGCATTCCATTTTGCGGGGGCCAGTTAGAGCAGGGGCGTACCCCAAGCACAGTGGCGGGGAGGGACGCACAATCGGCCCCACCCCCCTCGCGCCCACCCTGACTCGGGTGGAATAAGGGAGAGGCAGAGCTGGGACTTGTCAGCGTACTGATCAGCGTACCCCTAACTCCAAACCCCCTGATGACCCCACCCAGCTGTTTCATCTAGCTCAGGGGTAGGCAACCTTTACCACCCAAAGAGCCATTTGGACCCGTTTTCCACAGCCCCGAAGATCTACCGAGCCGGAGAGGCGGCTCCGCACAGAGCCACCTCCGGTTCGGCCCCTCCACTCACCTTTCTTTCCAGCGCTGCTCTGGAGGGCTGGAGGGACACGTCCACGCTACCCTCCGACCTCCAGGCCACGTGGAGCCGCAGTATAAGGCTGAAAGAGCCGCATGCGGCTCCGGAGCCACGGGTTGCAGACCTCGGATCTAGCTATTAAATTGCTGGGGGGCGGGGGGGGATAGCCCTGAGCCCTGGGGGACCTGAGAATGGAGGGTGACCCACATCACTCCCCAAAGGGCAGGTGGATAACAAAATAAAAGGAGGCCAATGTGGGGGGGGGGTGTCAACCCCTGACAAGGCTGCCGGCCAGCCCCTTCACCCACTCAGTGAAACAAAACAAAGAATACATTTTTAAAATAATGAAATCATAAAATAAAAGTTCCCACTAAAACTTCCTGCCCCCCCCCCCCGCCTTCCCTTTCCAAATGTAAAGTGTCAAACAAAAAGTGAAAAGGGGGGGGGGCTGCCCTGCCCCCAAATAACCCCCAATGGGCCTGCAATGGGCAGTCCCCTGATGTCACTGCCCTTCGAATGCTGCCTTGGGTTGCTGCTGCTTCTGGAGTAGTTGCCTAGCCAGCCCTCTTCAGGCACTCCAAATGGGGCGGGGTGGGACTCCCAAGCCTTCTGGCTGCAGGCTGCAGCTCCACAGGTCTTGCTCGCAGGTCTTCTATGCAGGCCGCAAGGCAGAGCAGTCCAGCAGGCAGGGATGGAGCTTGGCTCTTCATCTTGGCTGCCCCCTCCATTTCAGGGGGATATTATATGCCACGTGTTTAAAATATTGTTCCATTCTTCCCCACACCAAAGAATCCAAGCATGTCCAAGAGCATATGCGTTTTCTGTGTGCCCAGATTTTCTTTTTATGAAAGTGTCTGTGTGTGTGTGTGTGTGTGTGCTTTGTGTTTGAATCCAATCATACTAGTTCCTGCCTGGAGTGTGAAATGGGACAGTATTGATGCTAATTTAGCACTTCACTGAGAACTAATCACATAATAATGATTGAAGCCAGATTAATGTTACACAGAGAAAGGGTTCGCTTTGCATGACCTGCTGGATCCCTACCTAAAGGTCTGGGTTCCTCTCCAGAGCCATACCCATCAGGGGAGAAGGAAAGGATGTATCATTTTAATGCCCATTGACAGTGATGTGGTTGACTCGGAGTTAGCTCCGTTACCAAATGGGATCGTTCCTCAATGTCATCCTTTTGTTATGGATTGGACAGCCGCTTGCGTACGGCTGCGGCGCTCCCCAAATGTACTGTGAGATGACCTGGGAGTGCCAAGTGTGCCCTGCCAGGGGCCTAAAGTCAAGCATGCATCCCGGACATTAAATTTATCTGGCTTCTAATTGACAGCCCATAAGATCTGCTTGTGATGTATTGCTTGATTAGAGGGACACACGTCTGAGCTTTGCCAACAAGACTGGCTTGTGCTTCGTCCACAGATGGTGTGTTAGAGCAGACAGATGGCTTCCTAGGAATTGCTGCATCCCAGAACCATCTACCTGACACCACTGGAGATTCAGCTCAATGGGGAAAGCAGGAAGGGTCTCCTTCATGGCCACTGTCACCTAAATCTTGAGGTGCTCTGTGGGATGACTGTCCTTGAGCCTCACCGGGGTTCAATGGCCTGACCACTCCTGCAGACCCTTCCAATGCTGAACATATTTATCTGTCTTGGAAGCCTGTCTTGGAAGCCTGGAAGTCTCTCCTGTGAGCGTGGTTTTTAAACAGAAAAGCCCTCGTGTATAGCCCGACGGTGGTGGTGATGGTTCCTTCTCTTTCTCCATGTAGGCAGGTCCTAGCTGAGGGGATGTTTGGAGGGTACCCGAGATGGCCCTCTCACTAAAGCTCAGCAGGCCTGGATCCCTGTGGTTGGGGATTGAAGACTCTTGTGATCAGCCCTTGCTTAATTTTACATGTCTCCTGGAGGGGTGCCATCCCCCCCACCTTGGGAACTGGTAGTCAGGGGTGGGTGATGTGACGTGGGGGGTGACGTGGGTATAATGGTAGCTGCAATGCTGGCTATGCTTAGTTCTGGCAATAGAAGTCTAAATGCTTATTCCTGATGCTGTTTCATAATAAAGAAATATTTAATGCCAATAAAGGTTTGTTTGTTTGTTTGTTTGTTCGTTCATTCAATAAAGAAATCAACTGAATACAGAGACTTGTTATTGAATAGTCCAGGGACGTGACGGAGACGACCTCTGAAACTCTGCATGCACCCGCTGGGATTTTGTAGTAGAAGGAAGCCGTGGTGCAAACATGCAAGGGCAATAATGACATTTTTAAAAAATACCTGTCTTGGGATAGATGACAACAGTTGACGACAACATTTAAAAATATGAATTCCAAAGCATTTCCTGCAGTCTGTATGGTGCCCGTTTCTATCCTAAATCACTAAACACATTTTATAATAAACCAGCACAAAATCTAATGGCAGCTTTCATTTAGTTCTGATGTAGGGACTTTGCAGAATTTATATCCCCAGAATCTTGTTGGTCCCTAAGGTGCTACTCAACTCGAACCTTGCTGCTTCATTTAGTGGTGTCTCGTCAGATGAGTTCTGTGTCTCTCCAGATTTATACATTGGAATGCTTAGTATCCGGAACTTTTAATTGCTATTCTACTGTCAAACCATTCTGCATCAGAGGCCGGACCTCCTATTACTGTGCCCAAGATACCTTTTGTGGATTGGGCCTTTGGTAAATAAAGTTTTGTGTTTATATGTCTCTGTTTAATAGGTACATACTGCCCACTTAATGGGATTTACGTTCACTCAAACAAAATTAGCCTGGTAAAAGACAGTGCAACATGCAGTAATGTAAACAGGACTGACGGCAAAATTAAATGTTTGTAGAATGAGGGTAGCAGATCTATCCGGAGCTAATTAGACTGCAAGTTCAGAGAACGGCTGGGGAGCAAGCAAAATGAACAGGGAAAGGAGGAGACAGGAAGAAAGAGGAGAAGGGGGTGTTCTTTGTGTGGTCTTGGGATGAAAAGCGGCAAAGGAGGAGGCCAGTTAGACGGCCGCATCTGATGGGCCCATCCTGTGAGAGGGCCACATAATCTTATCTGAACCTGTTGATTAAAGCGAGCAGAGCAACTTCTTCGACAGCAGTCGTTCAAGTGTAAAGAGACCATTTTGTGGCAATTTGCTAGTTGGCAGTTAGCATGCTTTGATATACTTTAATGTGCTTTTCTTCTTGATTCATCTTTTCAGTTTAAAACTCAGCTTTCCAAAAGTGGGAGGATAATTCTTGCAACAAAGAGATGCATTTAAGACAAACACGTACAGTATAGTCTGGGTAGGGGTACTTCTGATTCCAAGGTTGCTGTACTTAGAAGATTGGGGAAGTCAGAACCATATCCCTGGATTCTGCCCAAATCAGAAAGCTTTGCTTCTATGATTATAGTAGACTTGGGATAAGGTGGATGTTCCTACTCAGAGAAGTAGGAATATATGTTCTGCTTCTGACACAGAGTAAGGGTGTAGTGTGGTTCACTGATTCTTTAGGCAAGCATGCCTGCTCATAGTCATCATCTGAACTGCCTGCGTGGAACACATGTGCCACGATGGGTAATTCCTAACTGGTGGCTTGGTGGTGGAGGACTTGCACATTGGGGAGGAGCTGTGGTGGTGGAATCTGCTTGACCTACAGAAGGTCTCAGGTTCCATCTCCAGCATGTCCAGGTAGAACAGTGGTTCTCAACCTGGGGGCCGAACGACCCTTTCACAGGGGTCGCCTAAGACTCTCTGCATCAGTGTTCTCCATCTGTAAAATGGACAAATGTTGGGGTTGGGGGTCACCACAACATGAGGAACCGTATTAAAGGGTCGTGGTGTAACCTCTATCTGTGGGTTCTGTGGGACAGAACTTGGAATGAGTTTGCAACAACAATTTTTAAAAACAAAATGGTTTACTTTCTTGGGGGGGGGGGGGGGTGGTGGGGGGGGGGGGGGGGGGGGGGGTGGTGGTGGTGGGGGGGGGGGGTGGGGGGGGGGGGGGGGGGGGGGGGGGGGGGGGGGGGGGGGTGGGGGGGGGGGGGAGGTGGGGGGGGTGGGGGGGGGGGGGGGTGGGGGGGGTGGGGGGGGGGTGGGGTGGGGGGGGGGGGGGGTGGGGGGGGGGGGGGGTGGGGGGGGGGGGGGGTGGGGGGGGGGGGGGGGGGGGGGGGGGGGGGGTGGGGGGGGGGGGGGGTGGGGGGGGGGGGGGGTGGGGGGGGGGGGGGGTGGGGGGGGGGGGGGGTGGGGGGGGGGGGGGGTGGGGGGGGGGGGGGGTGGGGGGGGGGGGGGGTGGGGGGGGGGGGGGGTGGGGGGGGGGGGGGGTGGGGGGGGGGGGGGGTGGGGGGGGGGGGGGGTGGGGGGGGGGGGGGGTGGGGGGGGGGGGGGGTGGGGGGGGGGGGGGGTGGGGGGGGGGGGGGGTGGGGGGGGGGGGGGGTGGGGGGGGGGGGGGGTGGGGGGGGGGGGGGGTGGGGGGGGGGGGGGGTGGGGGGGGGGGGGGGTGGGGGGGGGGGGGGGTGGGGGGGGGGGGGGGTGGGGGGGGGGGGGGGTGGGGGGGGGGGGGGGTGGGGGGGGGGGGGGGTGGGGGGGGGGGGGGGTGGGGGGGGGGGGGGGTGGGGGGGGGGGGGGGTGGGGGGGGGGGGGGGTGGGGGGGGGGGGGGGTGGGGGGGGGGGGGGGTGGGGGGGGGGGGGGGTGGGGGGGGGGGGGGGTGGGGGGGGGGGGGGGTGGGGGGGGGGGGGGGTGGGGGGGGGGGGGGGTGGGGGGGGGGGGGGGTGGGGGGGGGGGGGGGTGGGGGGGGGGGGGGGTGGGGGGGGGGGGGGGTGGGGGGGGGGGGGGGTGGGGGGGGGGGGGGGTGGGGGGGGGGGGGGGTGGGGGGGGGGGGGGGTGGGGGGGGGGGGGGGTGGGGGGGGGGGGGGGTGGGGGGGGGGGGGGGTGGGGGGGGGGGGGGGTGGGGGGGGGGGGGGGTGGGGGGGGGGGGGGGTGGGGGGGGGGGGGGGTGGGGGGGGGGGGGGGTGGGGGGGGGGGGGGGTGGGGGGGGGGGGGGGTGGGGGGGGGGGGGGGTGGGGGGGGGGGGGGGTGGGGGGGGGGGGGGGTGGGGGGGGGGGGGGGTGGGGGGGGGGGGGGGTGGGGGGGGGGGGGGGTGGGGGGGGGGGGGGGTGGGGGGGGGGGGGGGTGGGGGGGGGGGGGGGTGGGGGGGGGGGGGGGTGGGGGGGGGGGGGGGTGGGGGGGGGGGGGGGTGGGGGGGGGGGGGGGTGGGGGGGGGGGGGGGTGGGGGGGGGGGGGGGTGGGGGGGGGGGGGGGTGGGGGGGGGGGGGGGTGGGGGGGGGGGGGGGTGGGGGGGGGGGGGGGTGGGGGGGGGGGGGGGTGGGGGGGGGGGGGGGTGGGGGGGGGGGGGGGTGGGGGGGGGGGGGGGTGGGGGGGGGGGGGGGTGGGGGGGGGGGGGGGTGGGGGGGGGGGGGGGTGGGGGGGGGGGGGGGTGGGGGGGGGGGGGGGTGGGGGGGGGGGGGGGTGGGGGGGGGGGGGGGTGGGGGGGGGGGGGGGTGGGGGGGGGGGGGGGTGGGGGGGGGGGGGGGTGGGGGGGGGGGGGGGTGGGGGGGGGGGGGGGTGGGGGGGGGGGGGGGTGGGGGGGGGGGGGGGTGGGGGGGGGGGGGGGTGGGGGGGGGGGGGGGTGGGGGGGGGGGGGGGTGGGGGGGGGGGGGGGTGGGGGGGGGGGGGGGTGGGGGGGGGGGGGGGTGGGGGGGGGGGGGGGTGGGGGGGGGGGGGGGTGGGGGGGGGGGGGGGTGGGGGGGGGGGGGGGTGGGGGGGGGGGGGGGTGGGGGGGGGGGGGGGTGGGGGGGGGGGGGGGTGGGGGGGGGGGGGGGTGGGGGGGGGGGGGGGTGGGGGGGGGGGGGGGTGGGGGGGGGGGGGGGTGGGGGGGGGGGGGGGTGGGGGGGGGGGGGGGTGGGGGGGGGGGGGGGTGGGGGGGGGGGGGGGTGGGGGGGGGGGGGGGTGGGGGGGGGGGGGGGTGGGGGGGGGGGGGGGTGGGGGGGGGGGGGGGTGGGGGGGGGGGGGGGTGGGGGGGGGGGGGGGTGGGGGGGGGGGGGGGTGGGGGGGGGGGGGGGTGGGGGGGGGGGGGGGTGGGGGGGGGGGGGGGTGGGGGGGGGGGGGGGTGGGGGGGGGGGGGGGTGGGGGGGGGGGGGGGTGGGGGGGGGGGGGGGTGGGGGGGGGGGGGGGTGGGGGGGGGGGGGGGTGGGGGGGGGGGGGGGTGGGGGGGGGGGGGGGTGGGGGGGGGGGGGGGTGGGGGGGGGGGGGGGTGGGGGGGGGGGGGGGTGGGGGGGGGGGGGGGTGGGGGGGGGGGGGGGTGGGGGGGGGGGGGGGTGGGGGGGGGGGGGGGTGGGGGGGGGGGGGGGTGGGGGGGGGGGGGGGTGGGGGGGGGGGGGGGTGGGGGGGGGGGGGGGTGGGGGGGGGGGGGGGTGGGGGGGGGGGGGGGTGGGGGGGGGGGGGGGTGGGGGGGGGGGGGGGTGGGGGGGGGGGGGGGTGGGGGGGGGGGGGGGTGGGGGGGGGGGGGGGTGGGGGGGGGGGGGGGTGGGGGGGGGGGGGGGTGGGGGGGGGGGGGGGTGGGGGGGGGGGGGGGTGGGGGGGGGGGGGGGTGGGGGGGGGGGGGGGTGGGGGGGGGGGGGGGTGGGGGGGGGGGGGGGTGGGGGGGGGGGGGGGTGGGGGGGGGGGGGGGTGGGGGGGGGGGGGGGTGGGGGGGGGGGGGGGTGGGGGGGGGGGGGGGTGGGGGGGGGGGGGGGTGGGGGGGGGGGGGGGTGGGGGGGGGGGGGGGTGGGGGGGGGGGGGGGTGGGGGGGGGGGGGGGTGGGGGGGGGGGGGGGTGGGGGGGGGGGGGGGTGGGGGGGGGGGGGGGTGGGGGGGGGGGGGGGTGGGGGGGGGGGGGGGTGGGGGGGGGGGGGGGTGGGGGGGGGGGGGGGTGGGGGGGGGGGGGGGTGGGGGGGGGGGGGGGTGGGGGGGGGGGGGGGTGGGGGGGGGGGGGGGTGGGGGGGGGGGGGGGTGGGGGGGGGGGGGGGTGGGGGGGGGGGGGGGTGGGGGGGGGGGGGGGTGGGGGGGGGGGGGGGTGGGGGGGGGGGGGGGTGGGGGGGGGGGGGGGTGGGGGGGGGGGGGGGTGGGGGGGGGGGGGGGTGGGGGGGGGGGGGGGTGGGGGGGGGGGGGGGTGGGGGGGGGGGGGGGTGGGGGGGGGGGGGGGTGGGGGGGGGGGGGGGTGGGGGGGGGGGGGGGTGGGGGGGGGGGGGGGTGGGGGGGGGGGGGGGTGGGGGGGGGGGGGGGTGGGGGGGGGGGGGGGTGGGGGGGGGGGGGGGTGGGGGGGGGGGGGGGTGGGGGGGGGGGGGGGTGGGGGGGGGGGGGGGTGGGGGGGGGGGGGGGTGGGGGGGGGGGGGGGTGGGGGGGGGGGGGGGTGGGGGGGGGGGGGGGTGGGGGGGGGGGGGGGTGGGGGGGGGGGGGGGTGGGGGGGGGGGGGGGTGGGGGGGGGGGGGGGTGGGGGGGGGGGGGGGTGGGGGGGGGGGGGGGTGGGGGGGGGGGGGGGTGGGGGGGGGGGGGGGTGGGGGGGGGGGGGGGTGGGGGGGGGGGGGGGTGGGGGGGGGGGGGGGTGGGGGGGGGGGGGGGTGGGGGGGGGGGGGGGTGGGGGGGGGGGGGGGTGGGGGGGGGGGGGGGTGGGGGGGGGGGGGGGTGGGGGGGGGGGGGGGTGGGGGGGGGGGGGGGTGGGGGGGGGGGGGGGTGGGGGGGGGGGGGGGTGGGGGGGGGGGGGGGTGGGGGGGGGGGGGGGTGGGGGGGGGGGGGGGTGGGGGGGGGGGGGGGTGGGGGGGGGGGGGGGTGGGGGGGGGGGGGGGTGGGGGGGGGGGGGGGTGGGGGGGGGGGGGGGTGGGGGGGGGGGGGGGTGGGGGGGGGGGGGGGTGGGGGGGGGGGGGGGTGGGGGGGGGGGGGGGTGGGGGGGGGGGGGGGTGGGGGGGGGGGGGGGTGGGGGGGGGGGGGGGTGGGGGGGGGGGGGGGTGGGGGGGGGGGGGGGTGGGGGGGGGGGGGGGTGGGGGGGGGGGGGGGTGGGGGGGGGGGGGGGTGGGGGGGGGGGGGGGTGGGGGGGGGGGGGGGTGGGGGGGGGGGGGGGTGGGGGGGGGGGGGGGTGGGGGGGGGGGGGGGTGGGGGGGGGGGGGGGTGGGGGGGGGGGGGGGTGGGGGGGGGGGGGGGTGGGGGGGGGGGGGGGTGGGGGGGGGGGGGGGTGGGGGGGGGGGGGGGTGGGGGGGGGGGGGGGTGGGGGGGGGGGGGGGTGGGGGGGGGGGGGGGTGGGGGGGGGGGGGGGTGGGGGGGGGGGGGGGTGGGGGGGGGGGGGGGTGGGGGGGGGGGGGGGTGGGGGGGGGGGGGGGTGGGGGGGGGGGGGGGTGGGGGGGGGGGGGGGTGGGGGGGGGGGGGGGTGGGGGGGGGGGGGGGTGGGGGGGGGGGGGGGTGGGGGGGGGGGGGGGTGGGGGGGGGGGGGGGTGGGGGGGGGGGGGGGTGGGGGGGGGGGGGGGTGGGGGGGGGGGGGGGTGGGGGGGGGGGGGGGTGGGGGGGGGGGGGGGTGGGGGGGGGGGGGGGTGGGGGGGGGGGGGGGTGGGGGGGGGGGGGGGTGGGGGGGGGGGGGGGTGGGGGGGGGGGGGGGTGGGGGGGGGGGGGGGTGGGGGGGGGGGGGGGTGGGGGGGGGGGGGGGTGGGGGGGGGGGGGGGTGGGGGGGGGGGGGGGTGGGGGGGGGGGGGGGTGGGGGGGGGGGGGGGTGGGGGGGGGGGGGGGTGGGGGGGGGGGGGGGTGGGGGGGGGGGGGGGTGGGGGGGGGGGGGGGTGGGGGGGGGGGGGGGTGGGGGGGGGGGGGGGTGGGGGGGGGGGGGGGTGGGGGGGGGGGGGGGTGGGGGGGGGGGGGGGTGGGGGGGGGGGGGGGTGGGGGGGGGGGGGGGTGGGGGGGGGGGGGGGTGGGGGGGGGGGGGGGTGGGGGGGGGGGGGGGTGGGGGGGGGGGGGGGTGGGGGGGGGGGGGGGTGGGGGGGGGGGGGGGTGGGGGGGGGGGGGGGTGGGGGGGGGGGGGGGTGGGGGGGGGGGGGGGTGGGGGGGGGGGGGGGTGGGGGGGGGGGGGGGTGGGGGGGGGGGGGGGTGGGGGGGGGGGGGGGTGGGGGGGGGGGGGGGTGGGGGGGGGGGGGGGTGGGGGGGGGGGGGGGTGGGGGGGGGGGGGGGTGGGGGGGGGGGGGGGTGGGGGGGGGGGGGGGTGGGGGGGGGGGGGGGTGGGGGGGGGGGGGGGTGGGGGGGGGGGGGGGTGGGGGGGGGGGGGGGTGGGGGGGGGGGGGGGTGGGGGGGGGGGGGGGTGGGGGGGGGGGGGGGTGGGGGGGGGGGGGGGTGGGGGGGGGGGGGGGTGGGGGGGGGGGGGGGTGGGGGGGGGGGGGGGTGGGGGGGGGGGGGGGTGGGGGGGGGGGGGGGTGGGGGGGGGGGGGGGTGGGGGGGGGGGGGGGTGGGGGGGGGGGGGGGTGGGGGGGGGGGGGGGTGGGGGGGGGGGGGGGTGGGGGGGGGGGGGGGTGGGGGGGGGGGGGGGTGGGGGGGGGGGGGGGTGGGGGGGGGGGGGGGTGGGGGGGGGGGGGGGTGGGGGGGGGGGGGGGTGGGGGGGGGGGGGGGTGGGGGGGGGGGGGGGTGGGGGGGGGGGGGGGTGGGGGGGGGGGGGGGTGGGGGGGGGGGGGGGTGGGGGGGGGGGGGGGTGGGGGGGGGGGGGGGTGGGGGGGGGGGGGGGTGGGGGGGGGGGGGGGTGGGGGGGGGGGGGGGTGGGGGGGGGGGGGGGTGGGGGGGGGGGGGGGTGGGGGGGGGGGGGGGTGGGGGGGGGGGGGGGTGGGGGGGGGGGGGGGTGGGGGGGGGGGGGGGTGGGGGGGGGGGGGGGTGGGGGGGGGGGGGGGTGGGGGGGGGGGGGGGTGGGGGGGGGGGGGGGTGGGGGGGGGGGGGGGTGGGGGGGGGGGGGGGTGGGGGGGGGGGGGGGTGGGGGGGGGGGGGGGTGGGGGGGGGGGGGGGTGGGGGGGGGGGGGGGTGGGGGGGGGGGGGGGTGGGGGGGGGGGGGGGTGGGGGGGGGGGGGGGTGGGGGGGGGGGGGGGTGGGGGGGGGGGGGGGTGGGGGGGGGGGGGGGTGGGGGGGGGGGGGGGTGGGGGGGGGGGGGGGTGGGGGGGGGGGGGGGTGGGGGGGGGGGGGGGTGGGGGGGGGGGGGGGTGGGGGGGGGGGGGGGTGGGGGGGGGGGGGGGTGGGGGGGGGGGGGGGTGGGGGGGGGGGGGGGTGGGGGGGGGGGGGGGTGGGGGGGGGGGGGGGTGGGGGGGGGGGGGGGTGGGGGGGGGGGGGGGTGGGGGGGGGGGGGGGTGGGGGGGGGGGGGGGTGGGGGGGGGGGGGGGTGGGGGGGGGGGGGGGTGGGGGGGGGGGGGGGTGGGGGGGGGGGGGGGTGGGGGGGGGGGGGGGTGGGGGGGGGGGGGGGTGGGGGGGGGGGGGGGTGGGGGGGGGGGGGGGTGGGGGGGGGGGGGGGTGGGGGGGGGGGGGGGTGGGGGGGGGGGGGGGTGGGGGGGGGGGGGGGTGGGGGGGGGGGGGGGTGGGGGGGGGGGGGGGTGGGGGGGGGGGGGGGTGGGGGGGGGGGGGGGTGGGGGGGGGGGGGGGTGGGGGGGGGGGGGGGTGGGGGGGGGGGGGGGTGGGGGGGGGGGGGGGTGGGGGGGGGGGGGGGTGGGGGGGGGGGGGGGTGGGGGGGGGGGGGGGTGGGGGGGGGGGGGGGTGGGGGGGGGGGGGGGTGGGGGGGGGGGGGGGTGGGGGGGGGGGGGGGTGGGGGGGGGGGGGGGTGGGGGGGGGGGGGGGTGGGGGGGGGGGGGGGTGGGGGGGGGGGGGGGTGGGGGGGGGGGGGGGTGGGGGGGGGGGGGGGTGGGGGGGGGGGGGGGTGGGGGGGGGGGGGGGTGGGGGGGGGGGGGGGTGGGGGGGGGGGGGGGTGGGGGGGGGGGGGGGTGGGGGGGGGGGGGGGTGGGGGGGGGGGGGGGTGGGGGGGGGGGGGGGTGGGGGGGGGGGGGGGTGGGGGGGGGGGGGGGTGGGGGGGGGGGGGGGTGGGGGGGGGGGGGGGTGGGGGGGGGGGGGGGTGGGGGGGGGGGGGGGTGGGGGGGGGGGGGGGTGGGGGGGGGGGGGGGTGGGGGGGGGGGGGGGTGGGGGGGGGGGGGGGTGGGGGGGGGGGGGGGTGGGGGGGGGGGGGGGTGGGGGGGGGGGGGGGTGGGGGGGGGGGGGGGTGGGGGGGGGGGGGGGTGGGGGGGGGGGGGGGTGGGGGGGGGGGGGGGTGGGGGGGGGGGGGGGTGGGGGGGGGGGGGGGTGGGGGGGGGGGGGGGTGGGGGGGGGGGGGGGTGGGGGGGGGGGGGGGTGGGGGGGGGGGGGGGTGGGGGGGGGGGGGGGTGGGGGGGGGGGGGGGTGGGGGGGGGGGGGGGTGGGGGGGGGGGGGGGTGGGGGGGGGGGGGGGTGGGGGGGGGGGGGGGTGGGGGGGGGGGGGGGTGGGGGGGGGGGGGGGTGGGGGGGGGGGGGGGTGGGGGGGGGGGGGGGTGGGGGGGGGGGGGGGTGGGGGGGGGGGGGGGTGGGGGGGGGGGGGGGTGGGGGGGGGGGGGGGTGGGGGGGGGGGGGGGTGGGGGGGGGGGGGGGTGGGGGGGGGGGGGGGTGGGGGGGGGGGGGGGTGGGGGGGGGGGGGGGTGGGGGGGGGGGGGGGTGGGGGGGGGGGGGGGTGGGGGGGGGGGGGGGTGGGGGGGGGGGGGGGTGGGGGGGGGGGGGGGTGGGGGGGGGGGGGGGTGGGGGGGGGGGGGGGTGGGGGGGGGGGGGGGTGGGGGGGGGGGGGGGTGGGGGGGGGGGGGGGTGGGGGGGGGGGGGGGTGGGGGGGGGGGGGGGTGGGGGGGGGGGGGGGTGGGGGGGGGGGGGGGTGGGGGGGGGGGGGGGTGGGGGGGGGGGGGGGTGGGGGGGGGGGGGGGTGGGGGGGGGGGGGGGTGGGGGGGGGGGGGGGTGGGGGGGGGGGGGGGTGGGGGGGGGGGGGGGTGGGGGGGGGGGGGGGTGGGGGGGGGGGGGGGTGGGGGGGGGGGGGGGTGGGGGGGGGGGGGGGTGGGGGGGGGGGGGGGTGGGGGGGGGGGGGGGTGGGGGGGGGGGGGGGTGGGGGGGGGGGGGGGTGGGGGGGGGGGGGGGTGGGGGGGGGGGGGGGTGGGGGGGGGGGGGGGTGGGGGGGGGGGGGGGTGGGGGGGGGGGGGGGTGGGGGGGGGGGGGGGTGGGGGGGGGGGGGGGTGGGGGGGGGGGGGGGTGGGGGGGGGGGGGGGTGGGGGGGGGGGGGGGTGGGGGGGGGGGGGGGTGGGGGGGGGGGGGGGTGGGGGGGGGGGGGGGTGGGGGGGGGGGGGGGTGGGGGGGGGGGGGGGTGGGGGGGGGGGGGGGTGGGGGGGGGGGGGGGTGGGGGGGGGGGGGGGTGGGGGGGGGGGGGGGTGGGGGGGGGGGGGGGTGGGGGGGGGGGGGGGTGGGGGGGGGGGGGGGTGGGGGGGGGGGGGGGTGGGGGGGGGGGGGGGTGGGGGGGGGGGGGGGTGGGGGGGGGGGGGGGTGGGGGGGGGGGGGGGTGGGGGGGGGGGGGGGTGGGGGGGGGGGGGGGTGGGGGGGGGGGGGGGTGGGGGGGGGGGGGGGTGGGGGGGGGGGGGGGTGGGGGGGGGGGGGGGTGGGGGGGGGGGGGGGTGGGGGGGGGGGGGGGTGGGGGGGGGGGGGGGTGGGGGGGGGGGGGGGTGGGGGGGGGGGGGGGTGGGGGGGGGGGGGGGTGGGGGGGGGGGGGGGTGGGGGGGGGGGGGGGTGGGGGGGGGGGGGGGTGGGGGGGGGGGGGGGTGGGGGGGGGGGGGGGTGGGGGGGGGGGGGGGTGGGGGGGGGGGGGGGTGGGGGGGGGGGGGGGTGGGGGGGGGGGGGGGTGGGGGGGGGGGGGGGTGGGGGGGGGGGGGGGTGGGGGGGGGGGGGGGTGGGGGGGGGGGGGGGTGGGGGGGGGGGGGGGTGGGGGGGGGGGGGGGTGGGGGGGGGGGGGGGTGGGGGGGGGGGGGGGTGGGGGGGGGGGGGGGTGGGGGGGGGGGGGGGTGGGGGGGGGGGGGGGTGGGGGGGGGGGGGGGTGGGGGGGGGGGGGGGTGGGGGGGGGGGGGGGTGGGGGGGGGGGGGGGTGGGGGGGGGGGGGGGTGGGGGGGGGGGGGGGTGGGGGGGGGGGGGGGTGGGGGGGGGGGGGGGTGGGGGGGGGGGGGGGTGGGGGGGGGGGGGGGTGGGGGGGGGGGGGGGTGGGGGGGGGGGGGGGTGGGGGGGGGGGGGGGTGGGGGGGGGGGGGGGTGGGGGGGGGGGGGGGTGGGGGGGGGGGGGGGTGGGGGGGGGGGGGGGTGGGGGGGGGGGGGGGTGGGGGGGGGGGGGGGTGGGGGGGGGGGGGGGTGGGGGGGGGGGGGGGTGGGGGGGGGGGGGGGTGGGGGGGGGGGGGGGTGGGGGGGGGGGGGGGTGGGGGGGGGGGGGGGTGGGGGGGGGGGGGGGTGGGGGGGGGGGGGGGTGGGGGGGGGGGGGGGTGGGGGGGGGGGGGGGTGGGGGGGGGGGGGGGTGGGGGGGGGGGGGGGTGGGGGGGGGGGGGGGTGGGGGGGGGGGGGGGTGGGGGGGGGGGGGGGTGGGGGGGGGGGGGGGTGGGGGGGGGGGGGGGTGGGGGGGGGGGGGGGTGGGGGGGGGGGGGGGTGGGGGGGGGGGGGGGTGGGGGGGGGGGGGGGTGGGGGGGGGGGGGGGTGGGGGGGGGGGGGGGTGGGGGGGGGGGGGGGTGGGGGGGGGGGGGGGTGGGGGGGGGGGGGGGTGGGGGGGGGGGGGGGTGGGGGGGGGGGGGGGTGGGGGGGGGGGGGGGTGGGGGGGGGGGGGGGTGGGGGGGGGGGGGGGTGGGGGGGGGGGGGGGTGGGGGGGGGGGGGGGTGGGGGGGGGGGGGGGTGGGGGGGGGGGGGGGTGGGGGGGGGGGGGGGTGGGGGGGGGGGGGGGTGGGGGGGGGGGGGGGTGGGGGGGGGGGGGGGTGGGGGGGGGGGGGGGTGGGGGGGGGGGGGGGTGGGGGGGGGGGGGGGTGGGGGGGGGGGGGGGTGGGGGGGGGGGGGGGTGGGGGGGGGGGGGGGTGGGGGGGGGGGGGGGTGGGGGGGGGGGGGGGTGGGGGGGGGGGGGGGTGGGGGGGGGGGGGGGTGGGGGGGGGGGGGGGTGGGGGGGGGGGGGGGTGGGGGGGGGGGGGGGTGGGGGGGGGGGGGGGTGGGGGGGGGGGGGGGTGGGGGGGGGGGGGGGTGGGGGGGGGGGGGGGTGGGGGGGGGGGGGGGTGGGGGGGGGGGGGGGTGGGGGGGGGGGGGGGTGGGGGGGGGGGGGGGTGGGGGGGGGGGGGGGTGGGGGGGGGGGGGGGTGGGGGGGGGGGGGGGTGGGGGGGGGGGGGGGTGGGGGGGGGGGGGGGTGGGGGGGGGGGGGGGTGGGGGGGGGGGGGGGTGGGGGGGGGGGGGGGTGGGGGGGGGGGGGGGTGGGGGGGGGGGGGGGTGGGGGGGGGGGGGGGTGGGGGGGGGGGGGGGTGGGGGGGGGGGGGGGTGGGGGGGGGGGGGGGTGGGGGGGGGGGGGGGTGGGGGGGGGGGGGGGTGGGGGGGGGGGGGGGTGGGGGGGGGGGGGGGTGGGGGGGGGGGGGGGTGGGGGGGGGGGGGGGTGGGGGGGGGGGGGGGTGGGGGGGGGGGGGGGTGGGGGGGGGGGGGGGTGGGGGGGGGGGGGGGTGGGGGGGGGGGGGGGTGGGGGGGGGGGGGGGTGGGGGGGGGGGGGGGTGGGGGGGGGGGGGGGTGGGGGGGGGGGGGGGTGGGGGGGGGGGGGGGTGGGGGGGGGGGGGGGTGGGGGGGGGGGGGGGTGGGGGGGGGGGGGGGTGGGGGGGGGGGGGGGTGGGGGGGGGGGGGGGTGGGGGGGGGGGGGGGTGGGGGGGGGGGGGGGTGGGGGGGGGGGGGGGTGGGGGGGGGGGGGGGTGGGGGGGGGGGGGGGTGGGGGGGGGGGGGGGTGGGGGGGGGGGGGGGTGGGGGGGGGGGGGGGTGGGGGGGGGGGGGGGTGGGGGGGGGGGGGGGTGGGGGGGGGGGGGGGTGGGGGGGGGGGGGGGTGGGGGGGGGGGGGGGTGGGGGGGGGGGGGGGTGGGGGGGGGGGGGGGTGGGGGGGGGGGGGGGTGGGGGGGGGGGGGGGTGGGGGGGGGGGGGGGTGGGGGGGGGGGGGGGTGGGGGGGGGGGGGGGTGGGGGGGGGGGGGGGTGGGGGGGGGGGGGGGTGGGGGGGGGGGGGGGTGGGGGGGGGGGGGGGTGGGGGGGGGGGGGGGTGGGGGGGGGGGGGGGTGGGGGGGGGGGGGGGTGGGGGGGGGGGGGGGTGGGGGGGGGGGGGGGTGGGGGGGGGGGGGGGTGGGGGGGGGGGGGGGTGGGGGGGGGGGGGGGTGGGGGGGGGGGGGGGTGGGGGGGGGGGGGGGTGGGGGGGGGGGGGGGTGGGGGGGGGGGGGGGTGGGGGGGGGGGGGGGTGGGGGGGGGGGGGGGTGGGGGGGGGGGGGGGTGGGGGGGGGGGGGGGTGGGGGGGGGGGGGGGTGGGGGGGGGGGGGGGTGGGGGGGGGGGGGGGTGGGGGGGGGGGGGGGTGGGGGGGGGGGGGGGTGGGGGGGGGGGGGGGTGGGGGGGGGGGGGGGTGGGGGGGGGGGGGGGTGGGGGGGGGGGGGGGTGGGGGGGGGGGGGGGTGGGGGGGGGGGGGGGTGGGGGGGGGGGGGGGTGGGGGGGGGGGGGGGTGGGGGGGGGGGGGGGTGGGGGGGGGGGGGGGTGGGGGGGGGGGGGGGTGGGGGGGGGGGGGGGTGGGGGGGGGGGGGGGTGGGGGGGGGGGGGGGTGGGGGGGGGGGGGGGTGGGGGGGGGGGGGGGTGGGGGGGGGGGGGGGTGGGGGGGGGGGGGGGTGGGGGGGGGGGGGGGTGGGGGGGGGGGGGGGTGGGGGGGGGGGGGGGTGGGGGGGGGGGGGGGTGGGGGGGGGGGGGGGTGGGGGGGGGGGGGGGTGGGGGGGGGGGGGGGTGGGGGGGGGGGGGGGTGGGGGGGGGGGGGGGTGGGGGGGGGGGGGGGTGGGGGGGGGGGGGGGTGGGGGGGGGGGGGGGTGGGGGGGGGGGGGGGTGGGGGGGGGGGGGGGTGGGGGGGGGGGGGGGTGGGGGGGGGGGGGGGTGGGGGGGGGGGGGGGTGGGGGGGGGGGGGGGTGGGGGGGGGGGGGGGTGGGGGGGGGGGGGGGTGGGGGGGGGGGGGGGTGGGGGGGGGGGGGGGTGGGGGGGGGGGGGGGTGGGGGGGGGGGGGGGTGGGGGGGGGGGGGGGTGGGGGGGGGGGGGGGTGGGGGGGGGGGGGGGTGGGGGGGGGGGGGGGTGGGGGGGGGGGGGGGTGGGGGGGGGGGGGGGTGGGGGGGGGGGGGGGTGGGGGGGGGGGGGGGTGGGGGGGGGGGGGGGTGGGGGGGGGGGGGGGTGGGGGGGGGGGGGGGTGGGGGGGGGGGGGGGTGGGGGGGGGGGGGGGTGGGGGGGGGGGGGGGTGGGGGGGGGGGGGGGTGGGGGGGGGGGGGGGTGGGGGGGGGGGGGGGTGGGGGGGGGGGGGGGTGGGGGGGGGGGGGGGTGGGGGGGGGGGGGGGTGGGGGGGGGGGGGGGTGGGGGGGGGGGGGGGTGGGGGGGGGGGGGGGTGGGGGGGGGGGGGGGTGGGGGGGGGGGGGGGTGGGGGGGGGGGGGGGTGGGGGGGGGGGGGGGTGGGGGGGGGGGGGGGTGGGGGGGGGGGGGGGTGGGGGGGGGGGGGGGTGGGGGGGGGGGGGGGTGGGGGGGGGGGGGGGTGGGGGGGGGGGGGGGTGGGGGGGGGGGGGGGTGGGGGGGGGGGGGGGTGGGGGGGGGGGGGGGTGGGGGGGGGGGGGGGTGGGGGGGGGGGGGGGTGGGGGGGGGGGGGGGTGGGGGGGGGGGGGGGTGGGGGGGGGGGGGGGTGGGGGGGGGGGGGGGTGGGGGGGGGGGGGGGTGGGGGGGGGGGGGGGTGGGGGGGGGGGGGGGTGGGGGGGGGGGGGGGTGGGGGGGGGGGGGGGTGGGGGGGGGGGGGGGTGGGGGGGGGGGGGGGTGGGGGGGGGGGGGGGTGGGGGGGGGGGGGGGTGGGGGGGGGGGGGGGTGGGGGGGGGGGGGGGTGGGGGGGGGGGGGGGTGGGGGGGGGGGGGGGTGGGGGGGGGGGGGGGTGGGGGGGGGGGGGGGTGGGGGGGGGGGGGGGTGGGGGGGGGGGGGGGTGGGGGGGGGGGGGGGTGGGGGGGGGGGGGGGTGGGGGGGGGGGGGGGTGGGGGGGGGGGGGGGTGGGGGGGGGGGGGGGTGGGGGGGGGGGGGGGTGGGGGGGGGGGGGGGTGGGGGGGGGGGGGGGTGGGGGGGGGGGGGGGTGGGGGGGGGGGGGGGTGGGGGGGGGGGGGGGTGGGGGGGGGGGGGGGTGGGGGGGGGGGGGGGTGGGGGGGGGGGGGGGTGGGGGGGGGGGGGGGTGGGGGGGGGGGGGGGTGGGGGGGGGGGGGGGTGGGGGGGGGGGGGGGTGGGGGGGGGGGGGGGTGGGGGGGGGGGGGGGTGGGGGGGGGGGGGGGTGGGGGGGGGGGGGGGTGGGGGGGGGGGGGGGTGGGGGGGGGGGGGGGTGGGGGGGGGGGGGGGTGGGGGGGGGGGGGGGTGGGGGGGGGGGGGGGTGGGGGGGGGGGGGGGTGGGGGGGGGGGGGGGTGGGGGGGGGGGGGGGTGGGGGGGGGGGGGGGTGGGGGGGGGGGGGGGTGGGGGGGGGGGGGGGTGGGGGGGGGGGGGGGTGGGGGGGGGGGGGGGTGGGGGGGGGGGGGGGTGGGGGGGGGGGGGGGTGGGGGGGGGGGGGGGTGGGGGGGGGGGGGGGTGGGGGGGGGGGGGGGTGGGGGGGGGGGGGGGTGGGGGGGGGGGGGGGTGGGGGGGGGGGGGGGTGGGGGGGGGGGGGGGTGGGGGGGGGGGGGGGTGGGGGGGGGGGGGGGTGGGGGGGGGGGGGGGTGGGGGGGGGGGGGGGTGGGGGGGGGGGGGGGTGGGGGGGGGGGGGGGTGGGGGGGGGGGGGGGTGGGGGGGGGGGGGGGTGGGGGGGGGGGGGGGTGGGGGGGGGGGGGGGTGGGGGGGGGGGGGGGTGGGGGGGGGGGGGGGTGGGGGGGGGGGGGGGTGGGGGGGGGGGGGGGTGGGGGGGGGGGGGGGTGGGGGGGGGGGGGGGTGGGGGGGGGGGGGGGTGGGGGGGGGGGGGGGTGGGGGGGGGGGGGGGTGGGGGGGGGGGGGGGTGGGGGGGGGGGGGGGTGGGGGGGGGGGGGGGTGGGGGGGGGGGGGGGTGGGGGGGGGGGGGGGTGGGGGGGGGGGGGGGTGGGGGGGGGGGGGGGTGGGGGGGGGGGGGGGTGGGGGGGGGGGGGGGTGGGGGGGGGGGGGGGTGGGGGGGGGGGGGGGTGGGGGGGGGGGGGGGTGGGGGGGGGGGGGGGTGGGGGGGGGGGGGGGTGGGGGGGGGGGGGGGTGGGGGGGGGGGGGGGTGGGGGGGGGGGGGGGTGGGGGGGGGGGGGGGTGGGGGGGGGGGGGGGTGGGGGGGGGGGGGGGTGGGGGGGGGGGGGGGTGGGGGGGGGGGGGGGTGGGGGGGGGGGGGGGTGGGGGGGGGGGGGGGTGGGGGGGGGGGGGGGTGGGGGGGGGGGGGGGGGGGGGGGGGGGGGGGTGGGGGGGGGGGGGGGTGGGAGGGGGGTGGGGTGGGGGTGGGAGGGGGTGGGGGGGGGGGGGGGTGGGGGGGGGGGGGGGGGGGGGGGGAGGGGGGGCGGGGGGAGGGGGGGGGGGGGGGGGGGGGGCGCGGGGGGGGGGGGGGGGGGGGGGGAGGGGGGGGCTGGGGGGGGGGGGGCTGTTGGATGGTGGGGGGGGGGGGGGGTGGGGGGGATTCTGAATGACAGACAGTTCCCATATTAAAACAACTGGCACTAGAGCAGTGGTGGCGAACCTATGGCACGGGTGCCAGAGGTGGCACTCAGAGCCCTCTCTGTGGGCACGTGCAAACAGAGTGCCCCCTCCCCACACATCTAGGCTAGCCTGGACCGATGGGCTCGATTATTAGCATTAAACCTAAGACCTAGTTTTGGGAAAGCAGTGTAGGTTACCCTGTTAAGCGCTGTTAAACCCCACTGATTTTCATGCGAAGAACTAAAGCACGATTCTTTACCTGGGAGTAAGCTCGGTTTCTGGCAATGGGGCTTGCTTCTGAGTAAACCCTCCTAGGGTTGTGATTCACTCGTTGGAAGAGTTGCACGGTTGTTTCAAAGCAAAGCCACCGACTACCACTAAGCTTACTCCCAAGTAATGCATGCCTCAGAGCCAACCATTTTTTCTAAACCAAAACCTCAGTATTCAGATTAAGTTGCCGTGTTGGCTCTTTGCGATAAATAAGTGGGTTTTGGGTTGCAATTTGGGCACTCGGTCTTGAAAAGGTTCGCCATCACTGGCCTAGAGCATACCTGAGAAGTATTTCTCCAGCTGCTGCTTAAAGTCTTGGGTTAACAGATTTGGTGTTGGAAAGTTCCACCAAGTCCCAGCTCGCTTATGGAGTTCCCTGAGTGGGTTTTCAAGGCAAGAGGTAGTGAGAGGTGGTTTGCCATTGCCTGCCTCTGTTTAGTGATCTTGGTGGTCTCCCAGTCTATGTGCTGAACAGGGCTGACCCTGCGTAGCTTCTGAGACCTGACAAGATGGGGTAAGTCTGGGCCATCCAGATCGATCTGGCCGGGCATGTTCCCAAACACAGCCACGACTGCCCCCGGTTCATACGGAACTTGCTGTCGCGTTCACGTGAATCAACCCCACGGTGCAAAAACTGTCTTGGAGGAGTGGCGTATGCCAGAGCCCTTCTAAGCGTGGGTTTTCTCTCCTGGGTGCCATCTTTATTTTCTCACCATTGCCTGTCCCTGGGGCACAACCCAGAAACTGGCACTCTAGACCTGTTTCTAATCCATTGCCCTTGGAATATACCAAATTGTTTTTTCCCTGTATGGGCTACCTCTGAAACAGCTTAGAAACCCTGAATTAAATTGGGTGGTGGCAGCGGTAGGTGGCAGAGGCGGGCTGAACATGTTTCTTCTCCAAAAAGAAAGTCCACTCATGCCAGTCTCTAGCCAGCGATCTGCATCGTTCGTCTGTGCCTTGGTTGTGTGCTTCAGTCACTCAGGGGTGGTATTTCCTTGGTTCAAGAAGCCAAACTCATTAGCAAATTATGGTTCTGTTGCGATGAATTGCAGTGCTCTTCCCGTGGATGAGAGTCAGAGCTTTGCTTTCTCGGTTTAATGTGGAGCAGCTTTTGAGTCTTATCTGTTTTGTTTTCTCATGAGCGTATGTATGGAGTGGGAGAAAGGCAATTGCTGCATTTAAACGGTATTTCGGTGTAAAGAGCCCTCCGTTGCTTCATTTCTCAGACTCCTTTTCCCACACATTTGGACGTCTGCCTTGTGATTAATATGACCCGTGGCAGAATCCAATAACCTTTTGGACAATTAATCCCAGTGGTTCTCTCCCTGAGCAGCTGGGTTTTGAAGCGGGTTTCATTGTGCTGGTAATGGACAATCAAAAAGGGAATTTCTCAGTAAATGAAAAGAGTTGTGGAGCTAGCCTGCTTGATTCTGAACAGCTGCACAGTGTTGTAGAAGAGAAGAAGACTGTGCCATCGAGTCACAGCGGAGTCACGGTGACCCCATCCCTGGTGTGTTGAAGTCCCGAGATGGGCAGAGGCGGGTTCTGCACAACGTCCCTGGACTTCCTGAGTCGTCTCCCATCCATGTACTGACTGTGGCCAACGCTGCTTCGCTCCCAAGCTCAGATAAGCTCAGGATAATTTGGGCTAACTGGGCCACTGTCATAGAAGAAGGCACAAGTTAAATGGTCACTGTAAGCCAAGCGATGACTCCATTGTTATGGGTAAGCCCTGTGGCTAAAATTCAACAAGGTGGCTTCAGCAAAGCAAAACTTGATGGATGCATGAGGATGGTAGACCTGGCCTGCCACACTGTTTGCGCAAATATGAAGTCTTTGGGAAGATCGAGCCAGTACTTGCGCCACTCATGATCCTCAGCATGCACATAGGACAGTGGAGCGTCCAAAGCACATTCCACACTCTATCTAACGGTACAACAGCCTTGTAGGGCAGTGATGGCGAACCTATGGCACGGGTGCCAGAGGTGGCACTCAGAGCCCTCTCTGTGGGCACGCACAAACAGAGTTCATCATGTGGGGGGGGAATCGCCCCCCCACACACACACATCTAGGCTGGCCTGGGCCGCTGGGCTTGATTATTACCATTAAACCTAAGACCTAGTTTTGGGGAAGCAGTATGGGTAACCCTGTTAAGCGCTGTTAAACCCCACTGATTTTCATGCAAAGAACTAATGCTCGCCCACCTTCTGACCTCCGTTCTATCCCGAGGAACGCAGGTGGTAGGGTTCAGGGCTACTCTGCTTCGTCACTGGTGTTGATAAATGCCAGGTCCATAAATAATAAGACCGCTGTTCTCCGAGAATATCTCGGAGACCAACAGATGGACCTGGCTTGCATTACCGAGACCTGGGTGCGAGAAGGGGAGACCGTCGCCTTAGGCGAGGTCTCCCCACCAGGTTTCGCGTGCCTCCACCGGTCACGAACACAGGGCCGGGGGGGTGGTGTGGCAATGTTCATCCGTGATGTCATCCCCTTCAGGGCTGTCCCTGTCCCAGAGATCACGGGTCTTGAATGTGTTGGCCTGGAGTGGATGGCCTCGGAGAGGTTGGCAGTCCTCCTGGTGTACCGGTCGCCTAGCGCACCAGGGGACTGCCTGCTGCGGCTGCTGGAGGTGGTGGCGGACTGGGCGTTGCGGTTCCCCAGACTTATTGTCCTGGGGGACTTCAACGTCCATGTCGACACTGCCTCGTGTGTGGCGGCTGCAGACCTAGTGTCATCCATGGCGACGCTGGGCCTCTCCTTGGTAAATTCTGGCCCCACTCATGAGGCTGGGCATACACTTGACTTGGTCTTTGGGTCAGGGATTGATATGGTCATATCCTCTACAGATAGAGTGCCATGGTCTGACCATTATGCCCTGAGGGTCCGGGTGGACGTGCCGCGACATCCCTGTCTAGGCGACGGGCGGATTTATGCCCGCCCGCGGAGACTTATGGATCCTATGGGTTTCCTGAATGCTCTGCGGGACCCTGAACCTTCCGGCACCCTTGATGGCCAGGTGGAAGACTGGAATTCCCGCCTTTCCGATGCCATCGAGGTTGTTGCTCCCCGGCGCCCTCTGCGCCCCCGATCAAGGCTAGCTCCTTGGTACACTGAGGAGCTACGCGGTATGAAACGGGAGCTCAGACGGCTAGAGCGAGTGTGGAGGAAGTCTCGTGACGGAGCCGCGCGAACATCTTATAGGACGTTTATGAAGGCCTATGAGATGGCAACGAAGGAGGCGAAGAGGACATTCTTCTCCTCCTCTCTTGCATCTGCTAGCTCTCGCCCAGCGCAATTATTTCGCATCATTCGGTCACTCACCTCATTGACTGAGGGCTCTACAAATCAACAATTGGCTATCAGCTGTGAGGCATTTATGAGCTTTTTCGCAGACAAAGTTGCGTCGCTCCGCCAGGACCTTCCCTCCACCTTAGAGACAATAAGTGAACTGGAGGCTCCCTTGCCGTCTTCTGGCCCTTGTTTGGCCCAGTTTTCCCTGCTCTCCGAAGCCGCTGTCGACAGGGCCCTGGCTGCTGTTAGACCTACTACCTGTCCTCTGGATCCGTGCCCCTCCTGGCTTATTAAAGCATGCCGGGCGGAGCTACGACCCCACCTGTTGAATATCATCAATAGCTCCCTTGAGCAAGGAGTTTTTCCGGGTGGGTTGAAGGAGGCAGTGGTCCGCCCACTCTTAAAAAGACCATCGTTAGATCCTGGAGATCTGGCCAATTACCGCCCCGTTTCGAATCTTTCGTTTCTGGGGAAGGTAATTGAGAGAGTGGTGTTGGAGCAGCTTCAGGGCTTCCTGGAGGACACATCGGCCTTCGATCCCTTCCAGTCCGGCTTCCGTGCTGGGCATGGGACGGAGACTGTTCTTGTCGCCGTCACAGACATGCTCCGTATGCAACTTGACCGAGGCGGATCGGCGCTGCTGGTGTTGTTAGATCTTACCGCAGCGTTTGATGTGGTCGATCACGATCTTTTGACCCACCGCCTGGCCGTTTCTGGGGTGCGAGGCACTGTCCTTCAGTGGATTGCCTCGTTTCTCCGGGACCGGACCCAGCAAGTGTGGTGCGGGGACTCAGCCTCCCGAAAGTGCCCACTTCAGTGTGGTGTACCTCAGGGAGCGCTGCTGTCCCCGCTGTTATTTAACATCTATATGCGACCCCTTGCTCAGTTGGTACGGAGCTTTGGGCTGACCTGTCATCAATATGCTGATGACACTCAGCTCATTCTGTTGATGGAGGGGGGAGCGGTAATCGCCCCTGTAGCTCTCCAGCATTGTTTGGAGGCGGTCGCTGGTTGGTTGAAGCAGAGCAGGTTAAAACTGAATCCATCGAAGACGGAGATCCTCTGGCTGGGCCGGGGGGGAGGGGTTGGGGATTTCCAGCCGCCGGTGTGGGAGGGGGCTACATTGGCACCGGCCTCCTCCGTCCGCAGCCTGGGGGTCCACCTGGATTCGTCTCTTTCAATGGAGACCCAGGTGGCCCATGTAACCCGGGTTGCGTTTTTTCATCTTCGGCAGGCCCGACGGCTGGCCCCCTTCCTCTCCCAAACGGATCTGGCTACTGTGATCCATGCAACGGTCACCTCCAGACTAGACTATTGCAACTCGCTCTACGCAGGCCTTCCCTTGCGATTGATTCGGAAATTAAAACTGGTCCAGAATGCGGCGGCCCGCCTGCTCACAGGAGGTGCCGCCAGAGATCACATTTCACCTGTGTTGCGCCGCCTGCACTGGTTACCGGTTGAATTCCGAATCATCTTCAAGGTGCTGGTATTGACCTTTAAGGCCTTGCGCGGCCTGGGACCTCCGTACTTGCGGGACCGTCTTGCCCCATATGTCCCAAATCGACCACTGCGTTCAGCAGAGGCCAACCTACTGGTGATCCCTGGCCCCTCAATGATGCGGCTAGCCTCTACCCGGGCCAGAGCCTTTACAGCTCTGGCCCCTGCCTGGTGGAACACTCTACTTCCAGCTACGCGGGCCCTGCGGGATCTTAATGATTTCCGCAGGGCCTGCAAGACAGAGTTGTTCCACCGGGCCTTTGGTGAGGCTGGCCGTTGATGGCCCCCCCCCCTTTTAACATCTGTGGACCCTGCTGTCCCTCTTCTCTTCTTCCCCTCCCCCCTTTTTTAGGGGATCTATTAGTAGGACGCCATTGCTTACCTGATGTTGGAACGCTGCATTTTAAACGGGGTTGATTTTAAAATGTATAGAGCCGTTATTTAATGATTACTGATTTTATTGTGCTCTAGCTATTTGTCTGTTCACCGCCCTGAGCCCTTCGGGGGAGGGCGGTTTATAAATATAATAAATAATAATAATAATAATAATAAATAAAGCGCAATCCGTTACCTGGGAGTAAGCTTGGTTGCTGGCAATGTGGCTTGCTTCTGAGTAAACCCTCCTAGGGTCGTGATTCACCCGTTGAAAGAGTTGCACGGTTGCTTCAAAGCAAAGCCACCGACTACCACCAAGCTTACTCCTGAGTAATGCACGCCTCAGACCCAACCATTTTTTCTAAACTAAAACCTCAGAATTCAGGTTGAATTGCCGTGTTGGCACTTTGCGATAAATAAGTGGGTTTTGGGTTGCAATTTGGGCACTCGGTCTCAAAAAGGTTCGCCATCACTGTTGTAGGGGTTGCCGGGATTCTTATATTGCATGATGGAGCAGGATAGTGTTGGGTTGGTGGCCAAGGTGTTGTTGTTCAGGAAGAGGTGGTCAGCTCCTAACGAATAGCGCCATCTTCACCTTGATATGAGACCAGCTTCACATAGGTCTTCTTCTGTGGTGGTTTGTGTAACTGAGCACACTGTTTCCAGAAGGTCAGTGAGGTGGGGGGTGGAAGGGGTTTCCTCCCCGCATTGTTTGACATTGACCTCGACAATTGCAAGGAAAAGAAACTTGCATTAATTTAACAACAGAGAGCATCAGAGTCTTAGGAAAGAGATTTCTGTCATCCACTAGAACTCTGCGCTTTTGAGGATTGTCGGCCTCCAAATATCTGCAGTCCTCCTGAAATTGCAGTAGAGTTCAGTTACCCTGGTGGGGTGAGGAGGGGGGGGACTCTGTGGTACCACTTCCCCCCCTGAGATCCCTCCCCATCGCCAACTCTTCTCTCCACAGTCTCCAGGAATTTTCTAACCCAGAGTTGGCAACTCAAATGCATACGGAATGAAAGAAAGCTCGTCTATGATATTGCAAAAAAAGATCACTGAAGAGAAATGAACTTTTGCAGAGCATTTTGTGTGGTTCATGTTGTCACTCTACCACAAGATGCCCAGACTCATAAAAATGTGCATAGCTGTGCAAGCACTTGTAGAATTTCAAGAATGCCATAACAATGAAGCCATTGTCATAACTATATGCAAACAAAATGTTAGCGTTCGAAGAGCCAACCCTGTTTACTGCGGCAAAGACACAGAATGGGCTTAGTGGACAGTGCTGAGATAGAAGTGGTCTCAGCCCGGGATTCGTACAGGTTTGTCTTATTCTGGACCAAGGCGTTGGGCAGAGTTACAGCTCATGAAATGTCCTTGTCCAGACAGGAAATACACGTTGCTTGTCCTTCTGTATCTGTGCATGTGTCATTCTAAAGTGGACCTTTGGCAATAATTGGGCTTGCCAGCGCTGCATTTGGACAGTCCTGGAGATTAGTGGGTGGAGCCTGAGGAAGGAGGAGTTTGGGAGGGGAGGGGCTTCAGTGGGGCCATCGTGCCGAAGAGTCCGCCCTCCAAAGCAGCCATTTTCTTCAGGGCAACGGATGTCTCTGGCCTGCAGATGAGCTGCGGTTCCGGGAGATCCCTGGGCCTCATCAGGAACCTGGGAACCCGAGCGATGATGTTTCCAGGACCGCTGCCTACGTCAGGCTAAGGAATCTTGCAGTATGATGACAGGATTTAGAGTCAATTGTGACTTGGTTCTTATATACTGAAAACACTGTGTGTGTGTGTGTGTGTGTGTGTGTGTGTGTGTGTGTGTGTGTGTGTCCTTTTTCAGGATTGAAGGGTTTGAAATTTAGCAGATACCTCTTCTAAATGCTCAGAAGCAGAGTACAGGAAATGACTAGGACTTTGCTTCTGAGCCTTTTAAAGGGGTGAGTGTCAAATGCTACCATGGTTATGGTGTGTGGCCAGATACACATATTAACTAGCCGTGTGTTCATACACACATGCCTGTACTTTCCAAATGGAGTCACTTTCGCAAAATAGCCTTAGAGAACCAAGATAGGCCATCAGCCTCTCGACATGTGTCTCTTGAAGGCTGATTTATGAATTATGGGGTCTACTTGTCCATTATGGGGACCAAAGGTTCTCATCATACGTAACTGTTAGAGGTGACTGTGAGTTCCACTCAGTTCCCACAAACAGTGGCGTATTTGCCTAGGGACAGGCAAATGCCCTCTGTCCCCGGGCGCCACTGATCTGGTCACATGGGGGGGGGCAAAATCGCCCCCCCCAAGTCACCAGGAAGACAGCAAGGCAGCAGGAAGTCCTGCTGCCTTGTCGTCTTCTGGCACCCTCGGCCCCACCCATGTAATCATTGACATGGGCAGGGCCAAGGAAACCATAGGACCCCCCCAGGCCTTGCCCCCTTCTGGCTAACAGCTCCCCCCAAGGCCTGCCCCTCTCCTGGCTCCAAGCCGGCAGCCGGCAGTCCTTTCTACCTTCCCCTCTGGTGGGGACAGAAGCAACTGGAAGGCTCCATGCTGGGGCCTTTGCTTTTATAAGCTTGGGGGGCGTGCATCCAGAGAATAGATGTCTCTGGGTGCCATTTCCCCCCAGTACACCTCTGCCCACAAACATGGTGCTCAGGTTGTATCATGACTACAAAAAACATGGAGTTCCTGCTTCCTTCCTCAAGCTCACGGGTGCCCCAACTTGTGGGTTTCCAAATAGCAACCTGCAAGCCTGTTTCAGTTCAGGAAAATACGTAAGGAAGGTGAAGCTCCTTCTTCATACAAGCCCCAGCGGCAGTCTGAGTTGGGCGCCAGACGTGTTGGGATTGAGAAGAATCTGCAACTTGAGTCTCGCTGTTACACTGGATTCTGGGTTGGGACCCCGGACCCAAACTGTGCTTTCCATAATGCATCTGTGTGTATTAACCTCAATACTTCTACGGCTTAGACCTGGATGGTGCTAGGAAGCCCCGTCTCATCAGATTTCAGAAGCTAAGCAGGGTCGGTTGTAGGTCGTCCTTGGGTGGAAGACCACCTAGAGCTGAAACACAGAGACAGGCAGTGATAATCCTCCTCCTATGAAGGTCTGCTGCCTTCAGAATCCTATAGGGCTGTGACTGAACGGCACTTTACACACACACGGCACTAACCCTAACCCTAACCCTATTCCCCCAAGACCGGAAAGAGCGTACAAGGAATCCCAGCAGAATCAAAATCAGATAAGCTATTTACTAAATATGCAACATCTAAATATGGAACATCTAAATGGGCCTCCCACCTGGTAGAAATGAGCACCACTGTGGGACTGTCAAAGGTGGTTTACCCACATTGCACGCGTTGGGTTACTTTTTCCTAAAAAGAAAATGCTTTCTTGAGTTCGCATCATAGCAAACCTTTTATTGAGTTTAGAAATTGGCTGTGATTTTGGGCAAACGTTCGTGCTTTTACATTGGCATGAATAACTCTACGCGTTGAAGTATATTTAACAGGCAACAAAATCTCTCAAGTGCACCCAAACTGCAGTGTGAGATATCCAACTTAAGAATTAGGCATCTTATTTTGATATTAATTTGAAAAGATTATTACTTGTTTCATTTGAAAAGATTATTACTTGTTTCATTTATTATAGCAAGATCAATAAAGTGCTGGCAACGCTTTAATTATATTCGAGGCCTGAAGGCTGAAGAAATTTAAATACATAGACAGAATCTGAAAACAAATCATGTACTGACAATGCATTAGATGTGGAACAAATTCAGAATATTTTTTCTTTCCTGCTGTAGAGCGATTCCGCACTCACCAACTCGACCTAGGTTCGACCCGTCGGGCTGAAAGTGCTGACCGAGGTCGATTCCTCCGTTACTCCCCCGAGGTCATCCTGCTGGAGCCGAGCTCAGAGGCCGGGATCACTTCAGCGTGTGATGCGAGCGTGCGTCCCTTCCCCGCCCCTTTTCCATTTCGTTGCTATGAGCAGCGTGTAATCTGCCCTCCGTTTATGTGCACGGCCGTTGCTTCTATACAGAAGCCGGGGGGGGGGGGGGCAATGCCCAAGACATTCGTCTGTGATTGGCTGAATGGGCGAATCAAGGCGACGGAGATTCCCCACTTTACCAGCTTCAACCTGGGTTCGCCGTAAAAACTGTACCTCCCTGGTGGAGTCGGAAATTTAACAGTGGGACAGAGCAAAACAGGAACAGACCCACATGGAACTTGCCGGATGTGGGGAGTACTTAGGTGAAACCTAAGTCGAGTTAGTGAGTGCAGAATCGACCATATGCAATACTGTGTTCCAGCAGAGTAGAATCAACAGATTGGGCTTCAATCCTGCGACGGCTGTCAAAGCCAGGATAGGACGTCCTTAGAGATTCTGGGGGTGGAGTCTGGATTGGGGGGAGGGGGAGGGGTTTGTCTACCAGTTGTTCTTCATAGATCTCTGATAGAATGTCAATTTTGTCATCAATGTAATTTGCCACATACTACTAAAAAAAAGCAAAACAAGTTCCCAGCCTCATGGTTCCCAAGTCTTTAAAAAATGCATCAGCCATATATGAGAACAGCTTAGCTGCTCATACGGAATTTGAATAAATATGTCCAGTGGTCGAAACAAAATGCCTGCACTTTATAGTTTGTAGTTTGCCTTATATAAGAACACACTTTTTGGGTTAAACCTTTAAGATCTTAAGAGGTCTCATTGTGAATTGTTTCTTGGAGCAGCAGTGGCGTAGGAGGTTAAGAGCTCGTGTATCTAATCTGGAGGAACCGGGTTTGATTCCCAGCTCTGCCGCCTGAGCTGTGGAGGCTCATCTGGGGAATTCAGATTAGCCTGTACACTCCCACACACGCCAGCTGGGTGACCTTGGGTTAGTCACAGCTTCTCGGAGCTCTCTTGGCCCCACCCACCTCACAGGGTGTTTGTTGTGAGGGGGGAAGGCAAGGAGATTGTCAGCCCCTTTGAGTCTCCTGCAGGAGAGAAAGGGGGGATAGAAATCCAAACTCTTCTTCTTCTTCTCTCTCTTGGTTTGTTTCAGTTCAATGGCCTGATATTTATTGATTGACACCCTTATATCCTGCCTTCCCTTATGCTTCAAGGTGGCTTTCATTAATCGTTAAAAACATTTCCAATGAAGCATCCTGACAAACCCCCAAATCTTTCCTTCCCTCCCTCCCTCCCTCCCTCCCTCCCTCCCTTAAAAGATGAATACAGTGGTACTTGCTTTCAAGTAAACACGTATATGGGATTGAGTGATAATGGACACTGTGGAAACTGACAAAGCCCACATCAGTCACTCGTTCCACCTTCCTCAATGCAAGCAAACCTCTGAGCCATAAGAAACCTGTAGGCTGTGTCATATTTATAGTAGTAAAACATCTCCCTTTTAGTCCCTAAAGTCCCTTCCGTATATAGTGAGAGGGTAAATTGTGTTTCCAGGCGTACATATTGGCTGTAAATCCAGCTGAGCAACTGCAAAGCGTAAGCGGGCCTAAAATATTGATCTCCAAATTTGCCCTGGAGCAGAACATTTAAGCAGCTTGAATATTTTATAACATTTTTTTTATATTTTATGGAGGTCTACCAGTTACAGAATAATTGTCTTAATTATCATGTGGTTTCTCGGGTTAAGAAATGAGTCCTTAATAGGAGGAGTCAATAGACTGATGATTCCATTAATTGAAGGGTTTGCGAACAATTCACCTCACATCCAGTGCCACTCCAGGCTAGTTCTACGTGTTGAATCTGCCAGGCCCATTTTGCTCACGGGGGTTTTACGCCCAGGTAAATGTACAAAGGATTGCCTCCCTCAAAGGGCAATATGAAGATAGCTTATTGGTTGGCAATCTGGCTGCTTAAATACACAGGCTCCTCTGTTTCGGGAAAGAATTGTGCATTCTGTAATCCTTTCCTTTTTCAAAGGGGAATTACAGAATTAGGAAAGTCTGCTTTTTCAGCCCATTTCTCAGATATTCCGTAAAAACAAACAAACACCATCAACTGAAATCTATTTATCAGTTATGCCCTGACCTGGATAGTCCTGATCTCATCTGCACTCAGAAGCTAAGTCGGGTCAGCCTTGTGTAGTATTTAGATGGGAGACCTTCAAAGAATTCCAGGGTCTTGTGACACTGAGGCAGGTCATGACCAACCACTTCTGAACATCTTATGCCTTGAAAAATCCCACCTGGGGTCTCCGTAAGTCAGCACAAGGCGGGGGGGGGGGGGGGGGGCCAACAAACAATAGTCTCGGAGGGTCTGCAGAGGAACAGCCAGGTTTGAGTCCAGTAGCAGCAGTGGCGTAGGAGGTTAAGAGCTCGTGTATCTAATCTGGAGGAACCGGGTTTGATTCCCAGCTCTGCCACCTGAGCTGGGGAGGCTTATCTGGGGAATTCAGATTAGCCTGTGCACTCCCACACACGCCAGCTGGGTGACCTTGGGCTAGTCACAGTTCTTCTGAGCTCTCTCAGCCCCACCTACCTCACAGGGTGTTTGTTGTGAGGGGGGAAGGGCAAGGAGATTGTAAGTCCCTTTGAGTCTCCTGCAGGAGAGAAAGGGAGGATATAAATCCAAACTCCTCCTCCTCCTCCTCCTCCTCCTCCTCCTCCTCCTTCTTCTTCTTCTAGCACTTTGCAGACTTTAAGGTTTTGTGGCTATAATAAGCTTCCAAGAGTCAAAATTCCCATCATCAGGTATCTACTGAAGGGAACTCTTGAAAGCTCATATCCCCCAAATCTTGCTGATCTCTGAGGCGCTACTGGATTTGAATCTAGTGTGTATTCTCAAATATTCTTAGGAACTGTTATACTCGACTAATCCAGACAGTCCAGATTGAAACATAACTATGCAGAGATGTGGTAGGGGAAAAATAGCGCCTGTTTTTTCTCTCGATCCTGTTAGCTTCAACATCTAAGAAGATTCCTCCTAGTAAATAACAGAGAACAATGCCCGAGGAAACATTTAAACTAAATTTTGAGTGTTTTTTTTTAAAAATACAATAGAAACTCATTTTGTTCTTAGAATGGTGAGCATTCTTACTAAGTTTAACTTGGTGGAGTGTTTAAGAGTGGTAGACTCTAATCTAGTGAATCTGATTCCCTATTCCACAAACATGCTGGGTGACCTGGGCTAGTCACAGTTCTCTCAGAACACTCTCAGCCTCACCTGCTTCGCAAGGTTTCAGTTGTAGAGAGAGGAAGGGGATGAGTTTTTAAGCCCATTTGAGTCTCCTTACAGGAGAGAAAGACAGGGTATAAAAATGGACTCTACTTCGTATTCATGGATTTTTTGCATTGATGCAAAACATATTTTGGGTGTAACTAGATGAAACCAAGGCCATAGGGTGAATTTCAAAGGGTTTTAGGTTCAGGAAACATTTTTAAAAGCTTTTGAAAGAACTATAATTTATTCATTTTATGATGTTATGTTAATATCCTACACTTGTTTAACTTTCTGAAATATCTGAATCTGGCTAACAGCTGAACTCATATTCCCCTGGCTAGATGCTGTCTTTTAGCAGAGGAGGGCAGTTGGTCCTCTGAAATGCCCCAATTCCATAAATTTGGTTCAGGTGTTGTTTTTTTGGATTGAAGAAAGTTTTTTTTAATAAACATTTGAGATCGTCCAGAAGCTGTAGCAGCACACGCAAATCGGACTTTCTTTCTCTTTATAAGTATTACTTCCAGTGCAATCCCGAACAATCTTGAACAGTTATACTGAGGCATGCTAACTTCAGTGAACTTAGAAACTCCATTTATGATTGCATTGGTTGGTTCCACATTGGGGTCTGCAACCTGCGGCTCTCCAGATGTTCGTGGACTACAAATCCCACCAGCCCCTGCCAGCATGGCCAAATTGGGCCCCCATTTTATGATGTGGTAAGAAAGTATTAATGTTAATAACAGAATAGGAATAACAGATTCTCCCCAGGAGAATCTGTACAAACTCCTCCACCCCAAAATCTACCTTCCCCACTAGTCTTCTTCAGCTCTTCAAGGCTGTCAGAGCCATTATATGAGCCTGGCTGCATCAGCCCCGTAGTCCATCCAGCCCGGGCCACCTGTTCTTGACCACCCCTCGTGAGTATCTTTTCATTAGGAAAGTGACTTGCCTGGCTCACCTGATCCTGTCAGACCTCAGAAGCTAAGCCGGGTCAGCCCTGGTTCGTACTTGAATGGGAGACCAGCCAGGAAGTCCAGTGCAGAGGAAGGTGATGGCACACCACCTGTGAACATATTTGGCCTTGAAAACCCTACAGCAGTGGTGGCAAACCTTTGGCACTCCAGATGCTATGGACTACAATTCCATCAGCCCCTGCCAGCATGGCCAATTGGCCATGCTGGCAGGGGCTGATGGGAATTGTAGTCCTGACAACTCTGCCCCTTGAGTGTCAGTCACAAGACCACACGATTCAGTTGCAAAAAGGCAAATGGCTGAAAAAACAGTGAAAGTTTATTACCAGAGCTCTAACAACTAGGCCTAGTTGGGTCCAGGACAGCTTTTTCTAGCAATACATTGGGTTATATAGTGGTATGTCAACAAGCAGCATTGAATTAATGATTGGCTACTTAGTATTTCACCTCCTCCTTCCTCTTGTCTAGTCTAAATTTGGATGCGTTCCGGTATACATGGTTGACGACCAGTTTGTTGGCTCTAGCTATAGTTTGAGATAGATACATGTCACAGATAACCATGAAGCAAAGCTCCCTGGGGAGGGGGTCAGGAGGAGAAGAGAGCAGGTGGCTTTTCTGAGAATCACAAGAACACAACATCAAAGAGTATTTCTAAGAGAAACTTTGGTGGTTTTAGCAAGTTTTTGGGTGCAGGATATAGCTTAACTTGTTTTCTACAAGGCAAGAAGTTTGCGGTCAGGGCGGTCGCAAGAACAATGCTTTTCAGAAAAATAAATGTTTTCAGAGCTCTGAACTTTGTAGGTTTAAGCTTCAGCAGAGAGGCCTTTTTAAAATCACAATTTTGGGGTTCACCTTACAGTCCATAACATCTGGAGTGCCAAAGGTTCTCCACCACGGCCCTACAGGGATTGCCAGAAGTAGGTGTGACTTGACCACACTTTCCATTGCCACAAAAGCCACTGGCGTTTCTGTGTAGCAGAAAAAACCCCCTACAAATACTCATATTTTCCTTCCCTCAACACTCACTTACACACACACACACACACACACACACACAAAGATAGCTTGAGTAGACAGAGAGACAGATAGATAGACAGATAGATAGACAACCTTTATTGGCATATGAAACATACCAAGTGATTATGACCAGACTATAAACAAAATTAAGAGTAAGAAGAAGAAGAAGAAGAGTTTGGATTTATATCCCCCTTTCTCTCCTGCAAGGAGGCTCAAAGGGGCTTACAATCTCCTTGCCCTTCCCCCCTCACAACAAACACCCTGTGAGGTAGGTGGGGCTGAGAGAGCTCCGAGAAGCTGTGACTAGCCCAAGGTCACCCAGCTGGCGTGTGCGGGAGTGTACAGGCTAAGCCATAATAAGCCATAATTAGAAGAGTGGCTAGAAGGGAAAGAGTTAAATGCTCCCTCCCATTCCTCAGTCCCAGTCGCTGCCTCCCCTGAGTGCTTTTCTGTGATGCCTATTTAAATATGACTTCCATGCTGTTGTGAGCATTAATTCTGCGTTCTGCATCCTACCTTTTGGATATTTCATTGGGGGGGGGCAGTGGGGGAAAGGGGAGTTTTTGTGAAGTCAGCATGGAAGCCCCCGCTCTGCACTGGAGAGATGGTGATTCACGGCTTTATTTGAGATATTAATACTTCTAAATTAGAAGTTGAGCTGGTGTGGAGTTTTTCCATCCATCTTCTGCAACACCAGGAGAAGGCGGAATGTGCTGTGAAGGATAGGCTAGACCTAGGATTTAAAGGCAATTTATAGCTCCAATGACTTGTAAGATAAAATAGTGTGTTGAGTTTATTTCATTCCTATCATGGCCAGGAATGGGTGAATGGGTACGGAGAAAATATAAACCAATTCAGCCTGCTCTGAAACTTGGCTCAAAACTCTGGCTCAAAGGTGGTATTTGTGCCGGCCAAAGGACCTCCTTCTCGCCGTGGCAGTAGGGGCAGGGGGGGAGAGCATGGCTGGCTGCCAACTTTGGGTCGGGAAATTCCAGGAGATTTGTGGGTAGAGCCTAGGGAGAAGGACCTTAGCAGAGTATATTGCTGTTTTTCCCCCCAAGGGAACTGATTGCTGTTATCTGGAGATCTGCAGACTCCATCTAGGTTGGCCCCCCCAGGAGCAGAGCTGTCCAATAATGCTGAGATGCTGATTCCTGCAGGTGATGGGTGGGGGGGGGGCGGCAACCGTTTCTGAGGCCCCTTCCGCACACGCAAAATAATGCGTTTTCAAACCACTTTCAGAACTGTTTTCAAGTGGATTTTGCCATTCCGCACAGCTTTAAAGAGCACTGAAAGCAGTTTGAAAGTGCATTAGTCTGCATGTGCGGAATGAGCCTGAGACTTTCACTAACAGAGTAAAAAAGCCCGTGGTCATATTCAGCAAGTATTCAGAGGGGCGGGACATCTGTTCGAGGGGAGGGTGGAGTCTTGGTCTTTCCTGGCTGCAGGTGGAGACAGACCAGGTAACAGATCAGGAGTTGAGACTAGCATTCTCCCCCCCCCCCCCCCGGCATTCCAGCTTTCCATGTGCAGAGTATTAACAAACAGGGTGAAGTGGCACAGTCCTCCCTGGAGTAGTGCTGACTGTGTAGGTCTGAGATGGGCCAGATAAAGGGATGGCATTGTAAGAGGACAGACACATAAACTGCCTGTGTGGGAAGGAGGCTGTGAGCTGGGGCTGACTAGCAGGCAGCCGGCGTGGAGGAGGCCGGGTTTTGCTTCTAGCTGTCAAGAGTTTGCACGCTGAGCAACAGCTCCTGGGAAATGCATTGGAAGAGCTGCCATGACTTGGAGAAGTATTGCAGGGACTGGATTGTGCCAACTGAATGGGGAATAAAGAAGATGAGAGGAGGGTGTCCTCTTGTCTTGTAAGACTTTTGGCAAGCCTTGGCACCTGTCAGGTTAGTGACTAAGAAATGGCAAATGCAGTTCAATGTAGCAAAATGTAAAGTGATGCACATAGGGGCAAAAAATCCAAACTTCACATACACGCTACAGGGGTCAGTGCTATCAGTCACAGACCAGGAAAGGGATTTGGGCATCTTAGTTGATAGTTCCATGGGAATGTCAACTCAATGCATGGCAGCTGTGAAAAAGGCAAACTCTATGCTGGGGATCATTAGAAAAGGAATTGATAATAAAACTGCAAAGATTGTCATGCCCTTATATAAAGCAGTGGTGCGACCGCACTTGGAGTACTGTGTCCAGTTCTGGTCGCCGCATCTCAAAAAGGATATCGAAGAGATAGAAAAAGTGCAGAGAAGGGCAACGAGGATGATTGAGGGACTGGAGCACCTTCCTTATGAGGAGAGGCTGCAGCGTTTGGGACTCTTTAGTTTGGAGAGGAAACATCTGAGGGGGGATATGATTGAAGTCTACAAAATTATGCATGGGGTAGAAAATGTTGACAGAGAGAAATTTTTCTCTCTTTCTCACAATACTAGAACGAGGGGGCATTCATTGAAAATGCTGGGGGGAAGAATTAGGACTAATAAAAGGAAACACTTCTTCACGCAACGTGTGATTGGTGTTTGGAATATGCTGCCACAGGAGGTGGTGATGGCCACTAACCTGGATAGCTTTAAAAAGGGCTTGGACAGATTTATGGAGGAGAAGTCGATCTATGGCTACCAATCTTGATCCTCCTTGATCTCAGATTGCACATGCCTTAGCAGACCAGGTGCTCAGGAGCAGCAGCAGCAGAAGGCCATTGCTTTCACATCCTGCATGTGAGCTCCCAAAGGCACCTGGTGGGCCACTGCGAGTAGCAGAATGCTGGACTAGATGGACTCTGGTCTGATCCAGCAGGCTAGTTCTTATGTTCTTATGTTCTTCTCCTTCTCCTTCTTCTCCTTCTTCTCCTTCTTCTCCTTCTCCTTCTCCTTTCCTTCTCCTCCTCCTCCTCCTCCTCCTCCTCCTGTGGACTGTGACGGGCCCAAGGTCAGCCAGCAAGCTTTATGTGGAGGAGTGTTGAATCAAACATGGTTCTCCAGATTAGAGTCTGCTTCTCATGTGGACAAGCGTGGAAATAAACCCAATTCACCAGATCAATTTGCTGCTCCTGTGGGCAAATGGAGAAATAAACCTGGTTCTCTAGATTAGAGCCTGCCACTCTTGCGGAGGAGTGGGGAATTGAACCTGGATCTCCAGATTAAAATCCATCACTCTTAACCTCTATACCATGCTGGGAATGTGAGGTAGTATGTATTATTCTTCTCTCTGCCATGTTAGCTTCTCAACAACTCTATGAAGTAGGCAAGGCTGAGAGAAAGTGACTGGTCCCTTGGGCCACCTTCACAACTGAGTAGGGATTCAAACTCAACTGTCCTCATTCCTAGTGGACCGTTTGAACCAGGGTCCCACACGGGCTACTCATAGCAAGCATAATTCAACTTGTTTTACCAATAAACTTTTGACCAGAGGTCTGGCATAAAAATCAATACAGTAAAATAGGATGAAATACATAACATAATAAAATATTTCAACACTCATGTACTGTTTCCACAGTTAGTATCATTGAGTCCTTTTGCAGATTTGTCATCTCATTCGCTGCTCAGTTCGTACAGTGGAATGGTTGTCACTGGGTGGAGTTTTGCTAAACAAACCCAAATCACTGTTGAAAGTTTCAAAGTAATAGATATTCTTTTGTATTGCCTGGACAAGTGTGAAACAGGTAGCTAAAGCATTTCTGTAGACGCAGACCACATCTTACCTGCCTGGCGTCAAATAGTTTGTTGGGTTGCCAGCAGTGGGTTGGGGGATTCCTAAAGATTTGGGGATGGACTGTTTGGGCTCAGTTTCCCCCCTCTTTTGTTTGTTTAGATTGGGGGGGGGGGCTGATTCCAGATATTTCCTGAAAATAGGAATACTGTATTATAGTTTAAAGTGTCCCCTTTATGAGGAGGCAAGGAAAAAATGCCTGTCACATCTACTACACAAAATGACATATTGTTCTGATAAAGTTTGTTGTGAAAAACTATTACAAGATAAGAAGGAGAATATTACTAAATGGGTAGCAAAATTCTGTCTATTCATTATGAAAAAGAAAAAAATGATCTGAATATGGTATCCCCTTTAGATATTTTTGTTTTGTTTAGTATTTTTATGCTGTTTGGTGTGTTTACAAAGTATAATGATAGTGCTGGAATACGGGAGAGAGATCTGCATTCTTGTTTTGTTGTAGATATTTTGCAGATTTGTAATATATCTGGGCATTGACTGTAAATAAAGTCTTCTTCTTCTTCTTCCATGCTATTATGTATTATAGGCTGACTTACAGTTTGAGTTCTTAATTGCCAGTTGGACAGCAGAAAGTGAATTCTAATGCAGTTTTGTGTGCAAGTGTGTTTAATCGTAAATACCTGCACCGAAAAAGAGCATGCACTGTAATAGACTCATTGGCATTGATAAATGAACCAGAGAAGACATGAAAACAGTGTGGCAGGTTGGGAGTGGAGTGTCAGCTTTCGAGGAACAAAGCTTTCAGCGCGCCATCTGGATGCCACTGGGGAGGGGGTGGCAGTTTCCTAGGAGCAGAGGGAGGGGGAGGAGAAGGAAGAGGGTGCTTTTCTAGTTGTCGCTTCCCAGAACTGAGACCTGGAGGTGTTCCTGGGGTCATCTTCCCTGTCTCAATGCTTACCTTTTGCCTGGGTTAGTCTAATGCAGTCAGACAGCACTCTTGCTGCACCTTTCAGGTTGAGGGCTGTCGCCTGTAGCAAGCTACCCTGTCTCCATAGACTCTGACTGCTTCCGTGGAGGGACCGCAGAGCGTGAGCCCCGTTTACAGCCTGGGCTGGCGACCCCCTGCAGGCCCCCAGGGAGACAGATGGGACACTAGAGGGCTGCCGCTCGCTAATTCAGATATTGTAATTGCATGCAATTAGCATCATTTGCATATCATTTTCTTGGGCATGGAAGACGCCAAACGATAGTTGGCAGCTGGGTTGAACTTCATTGGCAGCATTCCACTTTTGAAAGTGTTTATCCTCAACAGTGGAGAGTCCCTAGAAAGCCCTTGCTAGATTTTAAAACATTTACTTCGAAATCGTGAGTAGTTCTTATTCCTTTGTCATATTTTTAGCTGCCTCTCTTCTCTTTCAAGGTGTCTCACAATGTAATTACACAGCAACGATTAAAAACACTCACAGAAAAGACCATTATACAAAATCTGAATTAAGACCACCCCCCAAAAAATCTATATTAGTCAAATGCAGTCCAACAAAAAACAGTTTTCAGCTGCCTCCAGATGACTGAACGTGGGGAGCCCAGTAGCTTGTGGGTCACAGCCAACAGATGGTAGTCTCGTAAGAGTTTTCAAGGCAAGAGATGAATGCAGGTGGTCTGCCATTGCCCCTCTCTGCATAGCAACCCTGGACTTCCTTGGTGGTCTCCCTTCAAGTCCAGCCTGTCTTAGATTCTAAGAGCAGATGAGATAGGAGCCTGGGCCATCCAGGTCAGGGGAGAGTTTGGTGAGAGACAGATTGATCAATAGCTGTGAGCCATTAATAGATAAATGGAGCCTCCATCTTCAGAGGGAATACACCTGTATGTATCAGATACTGGGACAGAATAATGGGAAGGGCTATGGGACTCTGCTTCACTTGGTGACTTCCACAGAGGTCGCTGCACCATTAGAGTAGGAATCTGAGTGCCAGGTGGATTTTGCAGAACAGAGCATGGCTTATGTAGGCCTCAAGTAAATGCAAGGTGCAGTCTAGTCAAAGTTAAGAAATTCTATGTCTTATTAAATTTTGTGAGAGGTTTAAGTACATAGCTAGTGGGATGTAAAGTTAGCATGAACAGAATAATACATCAGCAATGTGGCGTACTCTGCTTTTTATTTAAATACAGGTTTATTTGGGGCGGCATTATAGGAATTCTGTACTGAATGACTGCCAAGTGCCTGGAAGGGTCCTGATCCTGGTTGCTCCAGAGCAGGGGTCTGCAACCTGCGGCTCTCCAGATGTTCATGGACTACAAATCCCATCAGCCAATTGGCCATGCTGGCAGGAGCTGATGGGATTTGTAGTCCATGAACATCTGGAGAGCCGCAGGTTGCAGACCCCTTCTCCAGAGGAACAACCGCCATTTATCAGTCTGCATAGAAGTTCTTGTTCAAACGGAAGATATATTGAGGCTTCTTAAATCCTATGTGAGGTCCATTACACATGGAATGCTTACCTCAGGACTCTTCTCTGTGCAGTGGGCTTGCAGAGGACTCTCCTTTTCTCTGTTTACATGCAAGGAAGCACTCCTCCTTTCCCCCAGAGCTTTTCTACAGTGAGCTCTCCAGGCCTGGTTCTCTAAACACTGCCCATCAAGTGATTCTTATGGACATAAATCCCATTACACTTGGTGTGAGACCACAGTCCCAAAATAAAGCGAGCTGTAGTTTTCTTTAAAAAAGTAAGACTTCATTGAGAACTGAAGCATGCGAGAGATAGACAATTTCTGAGGAATATAGAAAGAACCAAACCTTAAATCCCTGCTGCCCTTGGCCCGCCCCCTTGCCGGGCCCAAGAGCCGCACTTACAGTAAGATAACAAAGGGAAGAATACCACCATTCAAATACCTTGTTTTCCCAAATATAAGACATCCCCTGAAAATAAGACGTAACGTTTTGCTGAAGTGCGAAATATAAGGCATCCCGCAAAAGTAAGACTTAGCAAAGTTTTTGTTTGGAAGCATGCCCGACGAACAGAACACAGAAAAATAAGACATCCCCTGAAAATAAGACATAGCGCATTTTGGGGAGCAAAAATTAATATAAGACACTGTCTTATTTTTGGGGAAACACGGTACAGAGTTATCATTACAAAAGACAGGGGCCTGGCCACACCTTGGAGAGCTGTGGCTGCATTTTAGCTTTAGTTTCCTGGAAGGCTGGAAGGGGAAGGGGGGATGAGCCCTGCCAGGGGGCCCATCCTGACACTTGGTAGCCAAGACATTTTAAGCTGCATTTATGTTGATATTACTGTTCCAAAAGTAATCCACCCCTCCCCAACCCAAATAAAGAAGGCAAAGCAATTCCCTGGACCACTGGCTGCTGAAGAAGGGGACCGTCCTCCTAAAGCAGATATACTCTCCCCCTCCCCTCCCCTCCCCTCCCCTGTGCACAACACTTCCTCCTGCTGGTGCTCCTGCTGCTGCTGGAGATAGAGGCTTGTTATTTCCAAGCTCTCTATATACATTTCTTGAAATATGAAGGGAATGAGAGGTTGGTGTTGTGTGAGTAAGCTTCTTTTCTGTTACTTTAAAACAGCCAGCGACATGGGAGGAGGAAGGGGAAAGATGTACAAAACAGCATGAAGGAGAGGGAATGCTGGCCATGGGTAGAGGGAAGATCTCTGGGGCAAAGCTGCGCCCACTGACAAATCTCCCTGCTCTCCTGGCGAAGCAAATTAAAAGTCGTGCTAAAAGTGGTTTTACTTGCTGATGAGAGAATGGGAAGCGAAAGCGGGGCTTAAGGAAACAGGTCCGTACAAGAAATCTTGCTGCAGCAGGCATAATCGGCCTGTGCGATTGAATGTTCAGCACTTTAACTGTACGCAGATTTTAGCAGTCTAAGTAAATCTAAGTCCCGTATGGTTCTCTGAAGGCAGATCTTTTCTGATAGATGCATCCAGTTAGCACTTTTCTAATTAATGGTGTTTATTCTTTTGTTCTGCCTTAATACACACGCAAGCCGAGTCAGCATGATTACTTAAAAGTCATGGGAGCGCCTTCAGAAGCATTTCAACCCCTGCAAGGAGCTGGAGAAAGGAAAAGGGGGCCATTGTGCTCCACATTCTTAATAAACAGAGATTAGCTTTTAAAAAAAACTATGGCAGGCAGGCAGGGGAGGGAGGTGGGCAGAGGAACCGGCTGCCCAGAGGCATTTTGGGCATATGCCAGGCGGCAGAGCATTCATTCCACACTGGACTAAAAGGAAGGGGTGGGTCTCTGTGTAACTGTTAGGATCCAGAGCAGTTATTCCAGCTTTGTGCCCAGCAGTTATCAGAAATATTCAACCATGTTGGGGACTGATTTATTTATTTATTTATTTATTTATTTATTTATTTATTTATTTATTTATTTATTCGTTTCGATAAACCGCCCTACACCCGAAGGGCTCAGGGCGATGTACAACAACAACCATAATAAAACAAATTGAATAACCCCAGTTCAAATGCAAATCTTAAAACTATAGCAGCAGCATTCCACAATAAATAGTTAATAATTAATAATAATTAGCTGTTGGCTAACAAAAAGGGCTCAGGTTCATCTTTTTCCTTCTATTTTTTCGATGCTTGATCGGCAGTGGAGGATGGTCCTGTCCTACACTATGGATCGTGTTCTTTCGGAGCGAGGTTCTTAGCACTGGAGGACTGTTCTCTAATGGAACACCGGGGCGGTGGTAATGGGAATCAGGTGCATGTGCGCGAAGAGACTGGAGCAATTCTGTCAGCTGGTGCATCACCCGCCGATCCTGCCTGCTTTTAATAACCCTCGTGTGCTTCGTGCTTCCGGGTCCACTCTCCACGCACAACCACGCTCCAAGGATGTGTATCTCAGTAGCTCATTCAGAATGGACTTCGTTCCCCACAGCCTAAGCTGAGCCTGGCGGAAATAGTAACGGGTCTTGTAGAAAAGTTTGGATGTGCGAATGCCACCCCATTGTGGACTATTTCACACACCTAGCTAATAGCTTTTCGTACGCTGAAGCAGTGGATGCAGTGCCGTGCCGGAGCTAAACTGCTCCCGGGGGCATGACCCCCTCCCTGTGCCCCCCTCCCGGCTCCCCGCGTGCCCTGCCTGCTTTACTTACAGGAGCCAGCAGAGAGGCCGGGGGAAGGCAGGGCACAGGGCGGGGCTCGGACTGGCGCCGCAGTGGCAGGTTGGCTCCTGTGCAGCACGCTGCCGAGCCCTGCCCCCCAGCCTCCCTGCAGAACCTGGGGAGGGCAAAAAATGACCTGTGGGGAAGTCAGGGGGTGGGGCTTGGTGGCAGCGTGTGACCCAAGGAGTGTGACCCAGCGTGTGACCCCAAAATCGGGACAGTTTAAAAACCCTGCGGGACACGGGACAGATTAGTCAAAAGCGGGACTGTCCCGCCAAAAACGGGACGTCTGGTCACACTACACTTGAAGCACCAGCCCAGTGGGGTTGGCGGCTTCAGCACATGCAGCTCGAGCACATGCTGTTTTGTTATGTGGGGGGCATACTCGGCACTGCCCCACTTGACGAAGTGGCATGCGCCCGGGGACATGGGATGTCCCATGCCCCTATTAGCAACACACCACTCAGTGGATGTCTCCTCCCTTCAGTCATTTGCCTTAGGTCAGTGATGGCGAACCTTTTCGAGACCGAGGGCCCAAACTGCAACCCAAAACCCACTTATTTATTGCAAAGTGCCAATACGGCAACTTAACCTGAATACTGAGGTTTTAGTTTAGCAAAAACAACTCATACATTAATATCTTTTGTCTTAAAAGAAAAAAAAAACAATAACAGAGCATTCAATGATACAACGATTTATTGAAAGGTAAAAGTTTGGCATGCAATTGGCATGCTTTTGAACAATTTATGTGATTTTTGCTGTTGTATGCATGCTGATAATTTGTCTAACCTTGGCTCATACTTTGTAAATTTGAGAGCAACACATGCAGCACTCAGGTCATCTGTTAGCCTGTTTCTTGTGTCAGATGGGAAGGGGGAGGGGGAGATTACGGCATGTGTGCCCACAGAGAGGGCTCTGAGTGCCACCTTGGGCACACGTGCCATAGGTTCGCCATCACAGCCTTAGGTAATGTGTGAAGGGGTTGGTCCAGGTATGCATGGAGACCCGGTTGATTTGAACAGGCCGCAAAAGCTGCCCAAAGAGGGTACTTTGGAGACAGGAGATAATGTACCTTCTGTACCAGGCAAACAGCTTGTAGAAATTGGGGCGAGAAGAGCACGGTAGCAGTTCCTTACGCGCTTTGTCCAGTTTTATGTCTTGTTTTAACACCTGCTCTGTCCTGTATTTTGTTTTATTTGAACTGATATGGCTAGCAAAGGTCAGTTGAAGTTGAAGTTGAGCACTGTAGCAACTTCCACGCCACGAGGGCAACGTGAAAAGGCCGCACATTTAAAAGCTGTTTTGTGGGGAACCAAAATACGAACGGAGCAAACTGAAGAATGTCCCTCCTCCGTCTGTTTCGCTGATACTTTCAATGTGACCGCTTAGTTTGTCCGTCAGTTATTCCTGCAGACAAAGGGGCTGATTCAGACCAGCGGCCCATTAAAAATTTCATTAGGGCTGCTCGTTAAATGGGATTTTCTTTCTTTTTGATTAGAGAACAATTTGGTTTTATATTGAAAGATGGAGAGAGAGAGAGTTGCGAAAAAAATTGACCTTGTGCTCAGCTGAGCCCAGGCAGAGAAACTGATGGTTTCTGCTCTCCCCCCGCCCCCCCCCCCAGGAGATTATGCTACCTGTTTGCTTAATCCCTGTGGAATGCACTTAATTAGTTATTCTAAGAAGATTTGCGGGGGGCGGGGTTTGATGTGAAAGCAAAACTAACCAGTTCTTGGATCGATTGAGTGTGGAACCCAAATGCGAGGGGGTAATTAATTGCAGGGATGAGGTCCTTAGCACAGTTCTGTCCTTAGCACAAGTCACTGTGGTGTTGTCGTTGGACCAGGGCCTAGGAGACCCAGGCTTGAATCCCTCCTCTGTTGGACATCTCTAATTGTGGAGGAGTTCCAGCCTGGACAGGAAAGGTCAGATAAACATTCTAGCACTTTATCCAAGCTAGGCTGGAGAGAGATTGCGGAGGGCACTTCTTGCTCCCAGGAACAAAGGGACCCCTCAGAGCAAAAGTCTTGGTAACCAAGAGGAAAAACAGGACCTGATTTATCTTGCTAGCTTGACTAACTCCCTCTGAAACATTCTGTACAAAGGACCATGGCACAGCCCTGCGTTGTCAGCGGTTGCAAGGTTGAAAAAGGAGGAGAGGAGAACACCGGCAGCTGCTTTGGGCCCCCACTGGACAGAAGGGCCGCAGATAAATAAATAAATGAGCCACTTGAATAAGGTGACCAGATTTCCACCTTTTTAAAGCTGGACACATGCACGCATGCAGCCGCAGGAGCGCGTTGCCTTCTGGGGCGCTCCCCTGTTTCCCGTCCTGTCACAGGGGAGCGCCCTAGAAGGCAGTACGGCAGCCTCCTGCACTACCGCACTGCCTTTTGGGGCGCTCCTGTTTCCCGCCCTGTAACAGGGCGGGAAAAGGGGAGCGCCTCAGAAGGCAGTGCAGCAGCCTTCCAAAAATCGGGACATTTTAAAAACCCTGCGGGATGTAGGACACATTAGTCAAAAGCGGGACTGTCCCACCAAAAGCGGGACGTCTGGTCACACTACACTTGAAGCATCAGCCCAGTGGGGTTGGCGGCCTTGTTACCACCGTGCCCCCCAGCTTTCTTGGCCATCCCATGTCTCCCTGTCTACTGCCCTGCTCCGTCCTCCACTTGACCACAGAGGACATGAGTCCCTTGTCCTCCCCCCGCCCCCCACAGCACTTGTTCAAGAGACCAGAGCCCTTTCCGTTATGACTGGAAAGTTGGAGAGTTTGGGAGGTCAACAGGTAAGTGCTGTAAAGAAATGAAGCAATTTTGGGACATTTCTGGGCAAAATTCAAAAGGGCACGAGACCATTGGCTTTTTCCGCACAGCCGAAATAAGACGTCCTGGAGACGTCTTGAAATAGTTTGTCCATCTGAAATGATGCTAGCGAAAGATAACATGAGTGGCTGCATAATTTTCTTTGGGCTTTCCCAGTTCTTGAGTGCTGAACAATTGGTTTAATTACCAAGGGCAAAACAGGTGGGTTGAAGGGTAGCCATTTTAGGACAGGTAGTTTGGCACTGAAGGTCACATCCTGAGTGGTACTTAGAGCCCTGGGCAGTCTTACTGTTTGGGGGAGCTAAAGACCTCCCTGGATTTACAGGTACAAATTGCAGAACTGCTATTTCACTCAAACCACCTTCAGTTTAAGCAGAAGATTATGTGAAAGGGATTATTTAAAAGGAATGTAATGCACAAATATAAATATTCATTTTCCCCCTGCACCCCAAGCCACAGTCTCAGGACCAGGTAGACGGCCAGCACTATGCTGGGAGGAGGGGGGTTGCTGCAGCCCTGGTAAAGCCCATTGGGTTGGGGGGGGGAATGCTTGCTCGCCCCCCTGCAGTGGGCTTTGCTGCTAGTCTCTATATAATTACACACACACATATTTATACTTCTCGCCAGCATGCAGATTCTGGGTAAAGATAATGAAATAAAATATGCACTGGTTTCTAAAATAAACCTATATTTATCGATAAAAAGCCTGACCACATTAATGTCAGTTCTGAATGATTCCCACCTCCTCCCCCCACCCCCAGTCTGCTCTTGTAACCTTTTGAGATATTTGGGATTTGATGTGTTTTTCATCATTAACTCCCTAAGAGCCACTGCGTTGCACATGGCACCAGCCTCTTCTTCCCACTGTGGCTAAAGAGGCTCGAATGTGTGCGCAGAACACAGAAGTGCTTCCATTTTGGCCTGGTTTCATTGTGCAAAGTGGGGATATTAGAGGTTGGTGAAAAGGGCGGGCGAATTCCAGTGGTACAAACCTTCACGTCTGGTAGACTGGATCTTTCACACACGTATTAGATGAAAATAGGCTCTCCTGTAGCCAAACAAGGCACGTGATTTAAAAAAAACTGCTTGCGCTTGTGTCAAGAAGAGATTTCCGTTAGCATGGCAGGTCTTTTGCCCCCTCCCCCCCCTTTCTCCACAGTCCAGAAGGCACTCCAGAGAACCGCTGATGGAGGTTGGGGGACTGACCTCCCAGGAAAAGTCAGAAGTCTGCAGCTGGAGGAGAGAACTGGTGCAAATTACCCATTGGCGGAAATTGCACATTGGTTCCAGCTCCTGGCCAGTGCATAGACTTCAGTGGTTTGTCAGGAAGCATGACAGTGACTCCAAAGAGAGATGGAGACAATAGAAAAGTCTTCGGACGTTCCACAATCTCTGTCAACTGCCCAGTTCTTATTCTTATGCAGGTCCCTCTTGTCCTAGAGCCGTGGTGGCGAACTTTTGGCACTCCAGATGTTATGGACTACAATTCCCATCAGCCCCTGCCCAGTTGGCCATGCTGGCAGGGGCAGATGGGAATTGTAGTCCATAACATCTGGAGTGCCAAAGGTTCGCCACCACTGTCCTAGAGCTATTTCGGTACCTTTGGTTTTTTTCTTGAATTTAAAACAAATGTAAGGAAGTACCTGCTGTATTGCCTTTAAATTTTGTACAAGTATTACAATAATTTTCACCTAAAGCTTTGAACTTTGTTTGAATATAATGTTTCCCACCCTGATCAAATCTAAAATGCAGTTAAATTAATATGAGACGCTTTCCCATTTTTTCCCCAGTAAATAGATGTCAAAATAAGCTACTGACTGAGCTTCAGATAGAGGCCACCTCCCCCCCTCCCCCCCCCCCACCCCGTGGCGATCAAAGTTCCTGCGGTGCCACATTCACTACTTCCCTGCTGGCCTCTTCATCGGCCACACTTTTAATTTCACCCTCAGAGCATCAGTTTCCCCTCCTTCATTTTATACACCCAATATCATCATTGGGTCTGATAAAACAAGTCAAGGTTCAGATTTCCCCTCAAGGCATGGCACTGGAAGAACCCTGAATACTACGTAAAGTAAAAAAAAAAAGCAAGAGGTGTTTTGTTTTTACATTAAATAGTATTGGGATACAGGCCCAGTTTGGATTTAGACTATGGCTTGAAGGAATCAGAGAGTTAAGAGTTCCTCCCTGTGATGTTTTCTTGACTTGAAACATAACTATGGCTTATTACAGGATCAATGATACCTCACTCGGTCCCATATGCTGCGGTCTGTTTGGAGGTGGGCCAACATTTACTCCATACTAGAGCATGGTGCATGACTTTCCAATTCTGGATACGATTGTGCTTTAACAACTGTCACACAAGTTTCACCTATCAGGCTCTTTCTTTCATAGCCAAAACTGAGTGGTGGTCCTTTGTTGAGGCGAAAATCCACGAAATGGGTTTATCAGCCACCACTCAGGGTAGAATACAGAAAGTGCCTTTTAATGAAAGATTTTGTCCCTGCAGTTCAGCTTACGAAGAATCAATCCAACACGTGACATTACACTGCCCGTTACACAGTTTAGCCAGGAACAAATATCTAAACCCGTGGCTAAACCCCCCCCACTGATAATACTGATCTATCAATTGTGGTAACGATGCTGGATTGTGGTTCTGCAAGTGTGTTGGAAGCGCTGGCTAACTTTTTGTGCTCTGTCATCAGCAAACGGTTATAACTGTACTGGAGATTGTATCATTACACTGAGGTTGCCATTGTTGCTGGTATATTGCTGCTGTAGTTTTAATTATGCAATTAAAGGTTATTATTATTATTATTATTATTATTATTATTATTATTATTATTATACAGGATCAATGAGTTGCACCTGAGTTGTGGTGATCCTGTAAGTCTAAGGTTTGCAAAACAGGACAGGAGGAGAAGTGGTTTCCCTTTGCCTGCCTCTGAATAGCAACTCATAGAGTCATAGAATCATAGCATTGGAAGAGCCCACAAGGCTGTCTGGTCTAAGCCCCTGCCAGGCAGGAAGACACCATCCAAGCACCCCTGACAGGTGGCCATCCAGTCTCTGTTGAAAAACCTCCAAAAAAGGAGAATCCACCACCCTCCAGTGTACTCCACTGTCAAACAGCCCCGACCATGAGTAAGCTCTTCCTCATGTTTGGGTGGAATCTCTTTTCCTGCACTTTGAATCCATTACTCTAGGTCCCAGTCTCTGGAGCATCAGAAAACAAACTTGCTCCCTCTTCAACATGACATCAAATATTTAAACATGGCTATCATGTCACCCTTTAACCTTCTCTTCACCTGACTAAACATACCCAGCTCCCTAAGTCTCTCCTCGTAGGGCATGGTTTCCAGATTACTTACCATTTTTACCAAAACTCTTTACTTCCTTGGTGGTCTCCTACCTAAGCACTAACCAGGACCAACCCTGCCTAGTTTTCAAGATCTGTTGAGATCAGTCTAGCCTGGGACATCCTGGTTGGGCAGATACATCCATGGGGGGGGGGGGGGTGGGGGGGGGGGGGGGTGGGGGGGGGGGGGGGTGGGGGGGGGGGGGGGTGGGGGGGGGGGGGGGTGGGGGGGGGGGGGGGTGGGGGGGGGGGGGGGTGGGGGGGGGGGGGGGTGGGGGGGGGGGGGGGTGGGGGGGGGGGGGGGTGGGGGGGGGGGGGGGTGGGGGGGGGGGGGGGTGGGGGGGGGGGGGGGTGGGGGGGGGGGGGGGTGGGGGGGGGGGGGGGTGGGGGGGGGGGGGGGTGGGGGGGGGGGGGGGTGGGGGGGGGGGGGGGTGGGGGGGGGGGGGGGTGGGGGGGGGGGGGGGTGGGGGGGGGGGGGGGTGGGGGGGGGGGGGGGTGGGGGGGGGGGGGGGTGGGGGGGGGGGGGGGTGGGGGGGGGGGGGGGTGGGGGGGGGGGGGGGTGGGGGGGGGGGGGGGTGGGGGGGGGGGGGGGTGGGGGGGGGGGGGGGTGGGGGGGGGGGGGGGTGGGGGGGGGGGGGGGTGGGGGGGGGGGGGGGTGGGGGGGGGGGGGGGTGGGGGGGGGGGGGGGTGGGGGGGGGGGGGGGTGGGGGGGGGGGGGGGTGGGGGGGGGGGGGGGTGGGGGGGGGGGGGGGTGGGGGGGGGGGGGGGTGGGGGGGGGGGGGGGTGGGGGGGGGGGGGGGTGGGGGGGGGGGGGGGTGGGGGGGGGGGGGGGTGGGGGGGGGGGGGGGTGGGGGGGGGGGGGGGTGGGGGGGGGGGGGGGTGGGGGGGGGGGGGGGTGGGGGGGGGGGGGGGTGGGGGGGGGGGGGGGTGGGGGGGGGGGGGGGTGGGGGGGGGGGGGGGTGGGGGGGGGGGGGGGTGGGGGGGGGGGGGGGTGGGGGGGGGGGGGGGTGGGGGGGGGGGGGGGTGGGGGGGGGGGGGGGTGGGGGGGGGGGGGGGTGGGGGGGGGGGGGGGTGGGGGGGGGGGGGGGTGGGGGGGGGGGGGGGTGGGGGGGGGGGGGGGTGGGGGGGGGGGGGGGTGGGGGGGGGGGGGGGTGGGGGGGGGGGGGGGTGGGGGGGGGGGGGGGTGGGGGGGGGGGGGGGTGGGGGGGGGGGGGGGTGGGGGGGGGGGGGGGTGGGGGGGGGGGGGGGTGGGGGGGGGGGGGGGTGGGGGGGGGGGGGGGTGGGGGGGGGGGGGGGTGGGGGGGGGGGGGGGTGGGGGGGGGGGGGGGTGGGGGGGGGGGGGGGTGGGGGGGGGGGGGGGTGGGGGGGGGGGGGGGTGGGGGGGGGGGGGGGTGGGGGGGGGGGGGGGTGGGGGGGGGGGGGGGTGGGGGGGGGGGGGGGTGGGGGGGGGGGGGGGTGGGGGGGGGGGGGGGTGGGGGGGGGGGGGGGTGGGGGGGGGGGGGGGTGGGGGGGGGGGGGGGTGGGGGGGGGGGGGGGTGGGGGGGGGGGGGGGTGGGGGGGGGGGGGGGTGGGGGGGGGGGGGGGTGGGGGGGGGGGGGGGTGGGGGGGGGGGGGGGTGGGGGGGGGGGGGGGTGGGGGGGGGGGGGGGTGGGGGGGGGGGGGGGTGGGGGGGGGGGGGGGTGGGGGGGGGGGGGGGTGGGGGGGGGGGGGGGTGGGGGGGGGGGGGGGTGGGGGGGGGGGGGGGTGGGGGGGGGGGGGGGTGGGGGGGGGGGGGGGTGGGGGGGGGGGGGGGTGGGGGGGGGGGGGGGTGGGGGGGGGGGGGGGTGGGGGGGGGGGGGGGTGGGGGGGGGGGGGGGTGGGGGGGGGGGGGGGTGGGGGGGGGGGGGGGTGGGGGGGGGGGGGGGTGGGGGGGGGGGGGGGTGGGGGGGGGGGGGGGTGGGGGGGGGGGGGGGTGGGGGGGGGGGGGGGTGGGGGGGGGGGGGGGTGGGGGGGGGGGGGGGTGGGGGGGGGGGGGGGTGGGGGGGGGGGGGGGTGGGGGGGGGGGGGGGTGGGGGGGGGGGGGGGTGGGGGGGGGGGGGGGTGGGGGGGGGGGGGGGTGGGGGGGGGGGGGGGTGGGGGGGGGGGGGGGTGGGGGGGGGGGGGGGTGGGGGGGGGGGGGGGTGGGGGGGGGGGGGGGTGGGGGGGGGGGGGGGTGGGGGGGGGGGGGGGTGGGGGGGGGGGGGGGTGGGGGGGGGGGGGGGTGGGGGGGGGGGGGGGTGGGGGGGGGGGGGGGTGGGGGGGGGGGGGGGTGGGGGGGGGGGGGGGTGGGGGGGGGGGGGGGTGGGGGGGGGGGGGGGTGGGGGGGGGGGGGGGTGGGGGGGGGGGGGGGTGGGGGGGGGGGGGGGTGGGGGGGGGGGGGGGTGGGGGGGGGGGGGGGTGGGGGGGGGGGGGGGTGGGGGGGGGGGGGGGTGGGGGGGGGGGGGGGTGGGGGGGGGGGGGGGTGGGGGGGGGGGGGGGTGGGGGGGGGGGGGGGTGGGGGGGGGGGGGGGTGGGGGGGGGGGGGGGTGGGGGGGGGGGGGGGTGGGGGGGGGGGGGGGTGGGGGGGGGGGGGGGTGGGGGGGGGGGGGGGTGGGGGGGGGGGGGGGTGGGGGGGGGGGGGGGTGGGGGGGGGGGGGGGTGGGGGGGGGGGGGGGTGGGGGGGGGGGGGGGTGGGGGGGGGGGGGGGTGGGGGGGGGGGGGGGTGGGGGGGGGGGGGGGTGGGGGGGGGGGGGGGTGGGGGGGGGGGGGGGTGGGGGGGGGGGGGGGTGGGGGGGGGGGGGGGTGGGGGGGGGGGGGGGTGGGGGGGGGGGGGGGTGGGGGGGGGGGGGGGTGGGGGGGGGGGGGGGTGGGGGGGGGGGGGGGTGGGGGGGGGGGGGGGTGGGGGGGGGGGGGGGTGGGGGGGGGGGGGGGTGGGGGGGGGGGGGGGTGGGGGGGGGGGGGGGTGGGGGGGGGGGGGGGTGGGGGGGGGGGGGGGTGGGGGGGGGGGGGGGTGGGGGGGGGGGGGGGTGGGGGGGGGGGGGGGTGGGGGGGGGGGGGGGTGGGGGGGGGGGGGGGTGGGGGGGGGGGGGGGTGGGGGGGGGGGGGGGTGGGGGGGGGGGGGGGTGGGGGGGGGGGGGGGTGGGGGGGGGGGGGGGTGGGGGGGGGGGGGGGTGGGGGGGGGGGGGGGTGGGGGGGGGGGGGGGTGGGGGGGGGGGGGGGTGGGGGGGGGGGGGGGTGGGGGGGGGGGGGGGTGGGGGGGGGGGGGGGTGGGGGGGGGGGGGGGTGGGGGGGGGGGGGGGTGGGGGGGGGGGGGGGTGGGGGGGGGGGGGGGTGGGGGGGGGGGGGGGTGGGGGGGGGGGGGGGTGGGGGGGGGGGGGGGTGGGGGGGGGGGGGGGTGGGGGGGGGGGGGGGTGGGGGGGGGGGGGGGTGGGGGGGGGGGGGGGTGGGGGGGGGGGGGGGTGGGGGGGGGGGGGGGTGGGGGGGGGGGGGGGTGGGGGGGGGGGGGGGTGGGGGGGGGGGGGGGTGGGGGGGGGGGGGGGTGGGGGGGGGGGGGGGTGGGGGGGGGGGGGGGTGGGGGGGGGGGGGGGTGGGGGGGGGGGGGGGTGGGGGGGGGGGGGGGTGGGGGGGGGGGGGGGTGGGGGGGGGGGGGGGTGGGGGGGGGGGGGGGTGGGGGGGGGGGGGGGTGGGGGGGGGGGGGGGTGGGGGGGGGGGGGGGTGGGGGGGGGGGGGGGTGGGGGGGGGGGGGGGTGGGGGGGGGGGGGGGTGGGGGGGGGGGGGGGTGGGGGGGGGGGGGGGTGGGGGGGGGGGGGGGTGGGGGGGGGGGGGGGTGGGGGGGGGGGGGGGTGGGGGGGGGGGGGGGTGGGGGGGGGGGGGGGTGGGGGGGGGGGGGGGTGGGGGGGGGGGGGGGTGGGGGGGGGGGGGGGTGGGGGGGGGGGGGGGTGGGGGGGGGGGGGGGTGGGGGGGGGGGGGGGTGGGGGGGGGGGGGGGTGGGGGGGGGGGGGGGTGGGGGGGGGGGGGGGTGGGGGGGGGGGGGGGTGGGGGGGGGGGGGGGTGGGGGGGGGGGGGGGTGGGGGGGGGGGGGGGTGGGGGGGGGGGGGGGTGGGGGGGGGGGGGGGTGGGGGGGGGGGGGGGTGGGGGGGGGGGGGGGTGGGGGGGGGGGGGGGTGGGGGGGGGGGGGGGTGGGGGGGGGGGGGGGTGGGGGGGGGGGGGGGTGGGGGGGGGGGGGGGTGGGGGGGGGGGGGGGTGGGGGGGGGGGGGGGTGGGGGGGGGGGGGGGTGGGGGGGGGGGGGGGTGGGGGGGGGGGGGGGTGGGGGGGGGGGGGGGTGGGGGGGGGGGGGGGTGGGGGGGGGGGGGGGTGGGGGGGGGGGGGGGTGGGGGGGGGGGGGGGTGGGGGGGGGGGGGGGTGGGGGGGGGGGGGGGTGGGGGGGGGGGGGGGTGGGGGGGGGGGGGGGTGGGGGGGGGGGGGGGTGGGGGGGGGGGGGGGTGGGGGGGGGGGGGGGTGGGGGGGGGGGGGGGTGGGGGGGGGGGGGGGTGGGGGGGGGGGGGGGTGGGGGGGGGGGGGGGTGGGGGGGGGGGGGGGTGGGGGGGGGGGGGGGTGGGGGGGGGGGGGGGTGGGGGGGGGGGGGGGTGGGGGGGGGGGGGGGTGGGGGGGGGGGGGGGTGGGGGGGGGGGGGGGTGGGGGGGGGGGGGGGTGGGGGGGGGGGGGGGTGGGGGGGGGGGGGGGTGGGGGGGGGGGGGGGTGGGGGGGGGGGGGGGTGGGGGGGGGGGGGGGTGGGGGGGGGGGGGGGTGGGGGGGGGGGGGGGTGGGGGGGGGGGGGGGTGGGGGGGGGGGGGGGTGGGGGGGGGGGGGGGTGGGGGGGGGGGGGGGTGGGGGGGGGGGGGGGTGGGGGGGGGGGGGGGTGGGGGGGGGGGGGGGTGGGGGGGGGGGGGGGTGGGGGGGGGGGGGGGTGGGGGGGGGGGGGGGTGGGGGGGGGGGGGGGTGGGGGGGGGGGGGGGTGGGGGGGGGGGGGGGTGGGGGGGGGGGGGGGTGGGGGGGGGGGGGGGTGGGGGGGGGGGGGGGTGGGGGGGGGGGGGGGTGGGGGGGGGGGGGGGTGGGGGGGGGGGGGGGGGGGGGGGGCGGGGGTCGGTGGGGGGGGCGGGGGGTGGGGGGGGGCCAAACACCAATCACACGTTAGCGTGAAGAAGTGTTTCCTTGCAGCCTCCTAATTCTTCCCCCCAGCATTTTCAATGAATGCCCCCTCGTTCCTAGTATTGTGAGAAAGAGAGAAAAATTTCTCTCTATCAGCATTTTCTACCCCATGCATAATTTTATAGACTTCAATCCCATATCCCCCCTCAGACGTCTCCTCTCAAAACTAAAGAGTCCCCAGCGCTGCAGCCTCTCCTCATAAGGAAGGTGCTCCAATCATTCAATCCCAATCCTCGTTGCGCTTCTCTGCACGCTTTCTATCTCTTCGATATCCTTTTTTTTTGAGGAATGGCCGTGACCAGAGCCAGACTACCTGAGTACTCAGAGTCGCAGTCGCACCACTGCTTCAAGCATATATAAGGGCATGACAATCCCTTGCAGTTTTATTATCAACTCCTTTCCTAATTATCCCCAGCATAGAGTTTGCCTTTTTTTCAGCTGCCATGCCATTGAGTTGACATTCCCATGGAACTTCTATCTAACTAAGGCGGCCCCAAAATCCCTTTCCTGGTCTGTGACTGATAGCTTTTGACCCCTGTAGGCGTGTATGTGAAGGATTTGGATTTTTTGCCCCTCTGTTCATCACTTTGAAATTTTGCTACATTGAACTGCATTTGCCATTTCTGAGCCCACTCACCCTATTTGCTCCAAGGTCCGCTTGGAGCTCTTAGCAATCCTTTGTGGTTCTCACCACCCTACATAATTTGGTATCATCTGCAAGCAGCTTGTACCACACTACCCACCCCTACTTCCAGGTCATTTATGAATAAGTTAAAAGAGCACTGTGGTCCCAAGCGGATCCTTGGGGGACACCACTCCCTGTCTCTCCATTGTGAGAACTTCCCATTTATACCCACCCTTTGTTTCCTGTTCCTCAACCAGTTTTTAATCCATAGGAGGACTTCCCCTCTTATTCCTTCATTGCTGAGTTTTCTCAACAGTCTCTGGTGAGGAACTTTGTCAAAAGCCTTTTGGAAATCCAAGTAGACGGTATACACAGTTTTCCCCTTGTCCATTATCCTGTTGCCTCAAAGAACTCTAGTAAGTTTGAAGAAGAAGAAGAAGAAGAAGAAGAAGAAGAAGAAGAAGAAGAAGAAGAAGAAGAAGAAGAAGAAGAAGAAGAAGAAGAAGAAGAAGAAGAGGAGGAGGAGGAGGAGGAGGAGGAGGAGGAGTTTGGATTTATATCCTCCCTTTCTCTTCTGCAGGAGACTCAAATGGGCTTACAATCTCCTTGCCCTTCCCCCCTCACAACAAACACCCTGTGAGGTAGGTGGGGCTGAGAAAGCTCAGAAGAACTGTGACTAGCCCAAGGTCACCCAGCTGGCGTGTGTGGGAGTGCACAGGCTAGTCTGAATTCCCCAGATAAGCCTCCACAGCTCAGGTAGCAGAGCAGGGAATCAAACCCGGTTCCTCCAGATTAGAATGCACCTGCTCTTAACCACTACGCCACTGCTGCTCCTTTAATAAAAAGGACAGCAAGTGCATAATGAACTATTTTAATGATTTAGTGAATTTTCAGTCAACTTCCACATGGGGTTGGGCCATAATGCATACATTTTCTTCTTCTTCATTCCTAGCTTCCACCGTCTTTCAAAGAACCGCCACCGTCTGTTCAAGAGTGACTCATCCAGCATACAGGGATCGTGTGATACCAAGTTGAAGAAACAGAGTTAGAGACAGGCTCTACTTCAGTTAACAGCTCCTTCCAGTCTGAAGCAGATGGATATTTGAAGATGTCATTGAAACCAAAGGAATGTTAAGATAATCTCCCACTCGAAAGCATCACTGGAGGGAAATGGCTTTATAGGGACGAAGGGTGGACTGCCAGCTGTCTCAGCCAGCTTGGAAGCCCACTTGCCTTGAAAAGCACAGTTAACACCGAGCCCCCAAAAGGCGCTCGAAACTGAGGCATAACTCCTAACACATCCACAGTTATAGGAATTAAAATGTATTTAAGGCCTTCTGGTCATAGGGAATACCTGTTACCTATTATGCTTGTATCTAAAATATGCATATATTATGCATATATCTGAGCCCTCTGGAGGAGGGCAGTCTGAAAATATAATTAATAAATAAATAAATAAATAAATAAATAAATAAATAAATAAATAAATAAATAAAGAGAGGTGAATTTCAGAAATTATGTTGTTGTTGTTTGTTTTTTAACCATAAAACTCACGTTTACTTTGGCAGCAGTAACCGACTAACATCATGTCTACCCCTCTGAAATGATTACTTTTAATATGTCATTACTTTTGTACCTTATTGATAGTTCTGCTCTTTCAAATAGTTCGAATTGTATATTCACGTTTCTGGAGAAGAAAATCTGTTTTACAAAATCTGAACAAATCTGGGCTGATCCATAACTTTCCACTTGTGGATCTGTTTGGTCCACAAACTGTCCTTGCTGTATTATATCTGAGCTTTTTGTAGACACTAGTCTATGCATTTACTGCTACGACCAATACAATGCTTAGGTTAAATCCTGTCTAAGAACTCACTACAGAACTGAAAAGTATGTACTATATATATGCAGTGTAGGAAAGAATATGTTCAAGCATGCAATTAATCTCCAGCCACAATATGATGATAAAATTAAGAGAGGCAGGGTGGTACAGTGGTTAGCATGTCAGAGTAGACTCTGGGAGACCTAGGAATGAATCCCCAACTCTGCCAGGGAAGCTGATTGGGTGACCTTGGGCCAGTCACGTATTCTCGGCCTAGCCTACTCGCAGGGTTGGTGTGAGGATAAAATGGAGAGGTGGGTGCCCACTTAGGAGAAAGGTACGGTATAAAGGGAAGCAATTGAATAAGGGCTCCCCACTTCCCTTAGTGGTCCAGGGAAAGCACCGCAGAATTCCACTGTGATGAAAGTGAATTTATGGCAAAAAGCATCTCTCTAAGGATTCGGAAGAAGAGCGCACCTGAAGCAAGTCGTCTCCCCCAGGCAGGCAGGCAGCAAAACCACATTGGGTGAAACACAAGCAGCGGGATCCTCTTCCCTGTTCATCTCGCTTCCCTCTGGATCCCAATTCATCCTTGCTGCAAACTATGCCCTGACCAGGATGACCCAGACTTGCCCGATCTCATCAGATCTCAGAAGCTAAGCAAGGTCGGTCCTGGTTAGTACTTGGATGGGAGACCACCGAGGAAGTTTAAAGGTGCTGCACATAGTCAGACAATGGCAAACCACCTCTGCCAGTCTCTTGTCTGGAAAACCACCTCTTGCCTGGAAAACCCAACTGGGTCTCCAGAAAGCAGCTGCTGCGAACGGATGGCACTTTACGCACACACAGACGATGTCTCTGCCCCTTCTTACCAAAGACACAACAATCAGTAACTCTCCATAATCATTAACTGAAATTAACTAACATGCATATCAACAGAGGTGACCAATAAAGGAACACATAAATTTATCTAAGTTTGTTTGTTTGTTTGTTTGTTTGTCATTCATTCATTCATTCATTCATTCATTCATTCATTCATTCTTGGACTTGGACAGATTTGGGGCTTGGACAGATTTATGGAGGAGAAGTTGATTTATGGCTACCGATCTTGATCCTCTTTGATCTGAGATTGCAAATGCCTTAGCAGACCAGGTGATCAGGAGCAACAGCCACAGAAGGCCATTGCGTTCACATCCCACATGTGAGCTCCCAAAGGCACCTGGTGGGCCACTGCGAGTAGCAGAGAGCTGGACTAGATGGACTTTGGTCTGATCCAGCTGGCTTGTTCTTATGTTCTTATGTTCTTATTCATTCATTCATTCATTCATTCATTCATTCATTCATTCATTCATTCATTCATTCATTCATTCATTCATTCATTCATTCATTCATTCGATTAACACCCCGCTCTCAAGTCAGAAAAGAAATATTTTACAACTTGCATTGTGAAAAATTCTTCTGATCTCAAAATATACCTTATTGGCTAGGATCACTCATGTGATCAGTTCATAAAGTACTGCCCTGACCGTAATATTTTAATTTTTTTCTATCTATACTACCGTAAACTACGGATTAGACTTCTGTAATATGCTCTGTGTAAAAATGTTGAAGGCCCAGGAGAAAAAAACGGGAAAAACATGTTTCTTGGTTTTATGAAGGATTTTTCCAATGGAAAAACTGGGAAATTTGGGAGAGCACTGAAAAATGCCTATGAGATATATATATATATACTATTTGGGGAGAGTAGCGCACAGCAAACAGTAAGTGGGGAAAGGGCCAGTGTGTAACAGACTTCCCTCTGTGATACACCTCTGAAGATGCCAGCCACAGCTGCAGGCGAAACGTTAGGAACAAGATCTACCAGACCACGGCCACACAGCCCGGAAAACCCACCACAACCAGCCCTTTTTTTGCCCCTTCTGCACATGCAGAATAATGCACTTTCAATCCACTTTCAATGCACTTTGCAACGGTGCAGAATAGCAAAATCCACTTGCAAACAAGTGTGAAAGTGGACTGCAAGTGCATTATCCTGTATGTGTGGAAGGGGCCTAAGACAGATCCAGGCGATTTTTTGGCACATGCGCTGCACAAAAGTAAGTCTACAAAGGCTGGCTTCCAAAACGCTGCACGGGCAGGAGGCAGGACAGTCCAGCTATGACTAGTACAAAGACAGAACTCAGCGGCTTGGCTTCCACCTGAAATTCTGCATGCATGTGTGTCTATCCCTACAAGCTATTCACAACACACATACACACACACACACAAAACACTTTTGGGGGTCACTTTGGACTGCAGTAGGAGGGGTGTAGTGGAAGAGCCATGCTTTCTTCTTTGGAATTTTTTGGGGGCATCCAAATGTTTGGCAATTAATGGTGGAGCCAGCTGGAAAAGACCAAAGTACCTCCAGACAACTGCCTGGCATAGTTCCTATTCCTGTCTCAATAGCTGATCCCAGTGTTGGAATAAGCGACTTCTGCATGCCTGGACACTGGGCGGCTGCTGAGTATCTCACTCTAACAGTGATGTTGCCTCTCTTGTTTGCCCTCCTTGTCTGGGCCACCCACCAGCTTCCTTTCTTCCCCATGCTGGTTTTGCTTCTGTCCTAGCCTCTGACCTGAGCGCATGGTCAATGGCAGCCTGCCGCAGTGGGGCTTTCCCACCGTAGCACTCTCTGACTTGCACACACGTGATGGTGCGGTAGAGTCCCCACTTGTCCATAGGGAAAGTATTCCTTAGACTGGGGTTTCTTTCTGTCTACCTTTTTCCTGGAACAAAGCTGTGAACTGGAGATGCTTGAATCAATGTAAGTTTTACCTTTTACATTTATTCTTGGGAAGTTTCTATAAACTGTACTCACACACACTACTGGGCTGATCCATGACTCCAAAGACGTAGGTAAGGGGGGGTTCTCGGGTTCAACCCCCCCATTCATGTCTGAAGCTCCGCCCCCCCCCCCCCCCGTTTGTGGGTTTAAAAAACATTTTTAGTGTCGTTTCGTTTTTGGCCTGCAGGGGGTGCATTGTTTAGGCTAGCACAGGGGTAGGGAACCTGCGGCCTAGCAGCACCAAACTTTCAGGGATTGTTTGGGGGACTCTCCTGATGATACTACCTAGGTTTGGTTCAGGGGGTCCAAAGTTATGGACTCCCAAAGGGGGTGCCCCCATCCTCCATTGTTTCCAATGGGAGCTAATCGAATATGGGGGCTCCACCTTTGAGGGTCCATAACTTTGGACACCCTGAACCAAACTTCACCAAATCTGGGAGGTATCATCAGGAGAGTCTTTTACTGATACCACCCAGGTTTTGTGAAGTTTGGTCCAGGGAGTCCAAAGCTCCATTTTCCCTAGCTATGCCTCTGCTCAGAGAGGAGGGAAGAAGGAACTGCCAGCTGCCGGCTGGGAGCCCAGCTGGTGGGGGGCAGGGGAGGGCAGGGCAGGGGAGTCTGCCATCCCCAGCCTCGGAGAGCTGCTTTTATGAGCACTAGGCCAGGGGCGGGGCTTGGGGAGGCGTGGCCATGCCCTAGGGGCGATGGGGTGTGGGGTGTGGCCCCACCCCGAACCCCCCCATAAAAAATCTATACCTACGTCCTTGCATGACTCTAAACTAAATCTAACACCCAGTAGGCCAGACCCCCCCTCCCCCATTAGACAGGAAATCAGCCCTCCCCCAAAGCAGCCTCCCCACTGCTCAGCTCCAGAGCCTGAGGGCTCTTCGTTTGAGCTCCACCACCTTGGTCTGACTGGCTCCTGCTTTGTCCTCCACTTCCCTCCAGGCCAGTCTTGATACTTGGAAGGCGCCTGAGTTTCTCTGAGGTCTGCAGGACAGAGGCGTTCCTCCCATTGGGCAAAGTGGGCAGTTGCCCAGGGCGCCACCTTGTGGGGGGCACCAAAAATGCAGGTGGGATTTTTTGAATTTTGTGTTTTTTTCTGTTTTTGACCTGCAGGGGGCACAGTTTTTAGGTTAGCAGCACCAAAATTTCAGGGAGTTTTCGGGAGACTATCCTAATGATATCACCCAGGTTTGGTGAGGTTTGGTTTAGGGAGTCCAAAGTTATGGATTCCCATAGGGAGTGTCCCCATCCCCCATTGTTTCCAATGGGAGCTAATAGGAGATGGGGGCTACACCTTTGAGGGTCCATAACTTTGGACCCCCTGAACCAAACTTCACCAAACCTGATGTGGTATAATCGAAGTGAGGAGTCTCATGAAGAAAATCTCTGAAATTTTGGAAAGTTGCTATCTTAATAATTGCACCCCTGACAGCAGGCACACCTTAAATTTCCCCAGATTCTCCTTTTAAATCCACCCCCTTCCTGCCAATGCTTGTTTTCTTTCTTTCTTTTATTCTTTCAATGCCTAATAAAAGGTGGATTTATTTGTTGTTGGGGGGGGGCAAAAGTACTCAAACTCAGGTTTCAGCCCAGGGCTCCAGCCTGGTTTACCTAGGTCACGCCACTGGCTGCAGGGTGCCCTTAAGCCTTCTGCAGCCTGAGGACAAGTGATATCCTTCCCGTTAGAGGGAGCTCAGCCCAGGGAGAATCCAGGAAACCCAGGTGGAGCAGATGAGCCAAGGCTTCGTGGGCTGGATCCAGTTATAGAGGGACCTCAGAACGGGGTTCTGCATGCAGATCACTTCCCGCAAACCAGTGGAGATCCAGTGGATCTCTCAGTGCCTGAACTTTCAGATAGTGATACAGGCCTCAAAGCTGGAGTCCTGGGCTTATAGCTCAGCGGAAAGCTCTCTGAGTACTTGAGGCTAAATGGTATAGAGCAGGGGTGTTAGCGCTTTACAGTATACAGTATATTTACCAGTGCTTTACAGTATATTTACGGCAGTCGTTTATTTCCCATTCTGTCCATGACACAAGAATAAACAAAATAAACCCATTGAAATATAACGGCACACAGTAGTTCTAGTGAAGGAAGTTAAGAATCAAGTAAGGGGTAATTTATGTTAATAAGATTACTGGGGCAAAGAACATAGCTGCAAATGACTTTGTTATAAAAGCGCCAATTAATTGGATTAATTCTTCATTTAAAAGCAGCTTGTGAACAACTATCATGATTGACATATGACCCCATCTATTGGAAAAGATAAAACATGCTTTATGTGTGTGTGCATAAGACACAAAAAGAGAGGGGGGTGGATGGGTGACAATCTCTGTTCTTCTGCTTTGGGTCTGTCCTATTCCAACAAGGAAAATTGGGGATGATTCCTTTTCAGTTCTGCAGTTAATTTACGGGCATTTTGAATGGGGTTTGCTCTTAAAGTCATCGTGCTTCGGAAATTTGACTAGAGCTTAGACATTAGTTCATACCTGTGGTTCTTAACCAAGGATTAATTACTTTGCTGTGTTCTGCATTGGGGGGGGGGGGGGGCTGAATTAGGGTTGTCATGGCAATCTATGGCAATCTATAACATGGGCAGCAGGTAACTAATCTATAGTTATAAATGTTGCCACCATCAACTGAAGCAAAATAACTGGAACTTAAAGAGAGGCTTTTGAAAGCTTAAACACAAAAACTGGAGGGTTGCAAGTTTGGCACCTGTGACTCCGAGGCACCAGGGCCACCTGGCCTTCTTCCTCTCCCTGCCTCTCACTGGCCTTGCTGCCGCTAGACAAGATCTCAGACTGGTTCTAAGGAAGTGACAGGAATCCTTTAAACTGCGACCTGTTTAAAGAATAAGTTATAAGATGTAAGTTCTGAAAATGTGTACATTCCTTAAGGTCATGTTTTTAGCATCCGTGTATATAATTTGGTTTTAAAATGGCTTGTGTCTTAATTTGTGGATCTGTAATTTGAAAGGCCTGCGGCTAACAATAAAGACTGATTGATTGACAGGAATCTCTTCGAGTCACACCGACTCCCAGTCCCCCCGTCCCTCCGCTCTGGCAGGCTCCTTCCTGCTTTTTATAGCAGACCTCACACCCTATCTGTGGCTGCCAGTTATTACCACTACGGCCCAGCCAATCAGGTTGCGCCCTGGCCGTTACTGCGGGGCTCTGGCTCACTGCACCCCCGCAAATTAACCCCATAAGAGCCTAATCCGTCACAGCTGCCATCTGTGACCTGTGAGATTCCTGGAGATTTTTGGGTGGTGCCTGTGGGAGGATTTGAAAAGGGGTTTAACCTAGAATCTAGGATCCTCACCATGGCACCCACCAATACCTTTTCAGGCACCCATTAAGTGTTTCTAGGAAGTGGGTGAGATCAGGTAGGGTCTTTGCCCAGCAAGGATTCTGATGGACTATTGGAGATTTGATGGGTTGTGCAGAGTTTTCAAAATCCATACTGAGATCCACACTGTCACGCCACTGTCTTGGCCTCTTCTCTTTTGGCCTCCTGCATACGTACGGTCCCCAATCTTGCCAAATCTGGCAGGTGATCACCCACCAATGGACTGCATTGCCTGCCGACCCTCAGCCAGTGGCCAAGCAGATGCAAGCCAGCTGGAGGGCGGGGGGAGCGAGCCATGTGCCTGGCGTGATGATGTCACTTCCAGGTTTACCCAGAAGTACTGGTGTAACCCCCATGCCCAGAATGGGTTGACCCAGTAAGGGGGTGGAGACTCGGAGCAGCAGAGAGGCTGAAAGAGCTCTTTTGCAGAAGAACAAGGCTACCAGACTCGGACCTTGATTTCTATAAGCCCTTAACACCTTGTTAAGGTAATTGCAAGCTTAAGTTAGCTGGAACTACTGGGAAGTGTAGTTGTTGTTTTGCTATGTTATGTGAAATGTTTGGAGTTTATTGTGGTTTCAGCCCAGGTTTTCTTTGTGTGGTTGTAATGGGTGAGGGGGGATTGATCCTGGAAACCTTCATCATGGTTGTTGCAAACCCTGTTCATCAAGCCCTTGGAGTCTTCGAGGAGCCAACCATAACTTGCAAAGAAGAAATTGGACTTCGGGCGAAAATATCAGTAGATCTGTAAATAGAAAGACTTGGAAATGCTGAACCCCGAGACAGGACCTTGAATTGTAATGTTAAATGTTGATGTTTTAAAAGTGTTAATTGTTAAGAGAAGTAAACTGTTTTGTTTAAATTTGGTTATTTGCAACTCCTTCCAAGTACTGCCCCACAGAACCCACAGAAAGAGGTTACACTGGCATCACCCCAGGGATGTCCTATCCAGCACTCTCCCTCTGCCCCACCAAAACAACAACAAAAAGAGCTCTGTTTTAAATTGCCTTTAGAAAAAATACCGCTGGGGCCTGCTAGGTGACCACAGCTTTGCAGGGATGTCAATTCAAACCGATCAGCTGGTGTTTTCTTAAAGAGTGCTAATTTTTCTCTCTTTCTCACAAAACTAGAACCAGGGGGCATCCATTGAAAATGCTGGGGGGAAGAATTAGGACTAATAAAAGGAAACACTTCTTCACGCAACGTGTGATTGGTGTTTGGAACATGCTGCCACCAGTTTGAGGTGGGTGATGGGCCACTAACCTGGATAGCTTTAAAGGGGCTTCGGGATTGAGATTTATGGAGGAGAAGTCGATTTATGGCTACCAATCTTGACCCTCTTTGATCTGAGATTGCAAATGTCTTAGCAGACCAGGTGCTCAGGAGCAGCAGCAGCAGCAGGCCATTGCTTTCACCTCCTGCACGTGAGCTCCCAAAGGCACCTGGTGGGCCACTGCGAGTAGCAGAGAGCTGGACTAGATGGACTCTGGTCTGATCCAGCTGGCTTGTTCTTATGTTCTTATAATTAAGTTGACAGTTTGACCATTTACAGCAGGAGACCTCCAGACAATTTCAATCCCTGCCAGCCAATGCTCACCTGATTGGCAGGTGGGAAATGTGGGGGCGATGATCCTGGGTGAGAAATTAAAAAGAAAAATAAGTCCTTGTTTACTTACAGGAAGTTCTGTCCATAGAGTTCCTGACAATTCCTAGGGCTACCCTGAAGTGCTCTATGGCCTAAACTTCCTGTAAGTAAACTGTAAGGAATTCCATAGACGCAGAAATAAAAGGCTTTGGTAGTAAAAGTCCATTTATTGAGACATCTTAGAAAGCTCAAGTACACGCAGTGGCAGGAATGACACTTCCCGCCAGAAGCACAGGTTATAATACCATTCACCCCATCCCCCCTTCCTGCTTCCCATGGGAACGGAGACTTCATCTCCCGCGCAAAGATAAAGTCTCCGCCGATGCATCTGGCCCATCGCCCGGGCTGTGGAATGCACTCAAGGTTACTTCACCATCAACACCATTGAATCCTTTACACTCTGCCTCCCCTAAAGAAGACCCCTTCCCCCCAGGTTTATGCGGAAAGGCGCGGTGGAAAGCAGAAATAAGGGTGGGGGCTTCAATGTTTTCGGAATAAACCCATTGATTATACCCAGAGGAATATCCCACCCAAGAGACTAAATATTGCAAGCGGTTGCGATTAAAGCGAGAGTCCAGGATAGCGTCAATTTCGTAGTGCTTGTGGCCATCAATAATAGTCGGAGGGGGCCTCTCCGGCGGGTCGTGCCAGGCATCGGAAGCGGGAGCCTCCTTGAGCAAGCTGGAATGGAAGACAGGATGGATGTTACTAAGAGAGTTAGGCAAATCTAAGCGGGCAGTGACATCATTAATCACTTTAGTAATCCTAAAAGGTCCCACAAATCTCTTGCCAAGTTTGGAAAATTTATGCACGTCTCTGAGATTTTTTGTAGATAAATACACCCAGGAGCCCACACGCAGAGGGAAATCTGAGCGGTGTTTATCCGCTTGCAGTTTCTGGGAGTCCTTTGCTTGCTGTAAGGCGGTCTGGACCGACTTCCATCCCTCGGCTAGGGATGAAATCCATTGTTGAAATTCTGGGGGGTCCAAAGCTGCTGCGGGTAGTTGTGGCAACGGCGGGAAGGAGCGACCAGACACAATTTCAAAGGGGGTTTTCTTTGTACTACTATGAACCGCATTGTTGTAAGCGTACTCCGCAAACGGAATAAGCTCGCACCAATTGTCTTGGTGGTAGTTGGTGTAACAACGTAAATACTGCTCTAGGGTTCTGTTCGTTCTCTCCGTCTCGCCGTCACTTTGAACGTGGTAGGGGGCGGCGACGGCCGGGGCGGCTCCCAACAACCCCAGAAACGCTTTCCAGAACTTTGAGATGAATTGGGGGCCGCGGTCGGAGACCACCTTAACGGGGGCGGAATGGAGACGGTAAACATGTTGAATAAACAGCCGTGCCAACTTAGGAGCGGAGGGGATGGAAGCACATGGAATAAAATGGGCTTGCTTAGAGAATAAGTCTACCACCACCCATAAAACCGTGTTGCCATGACTTTCGGGCAAATCTGTAATGAAATCCATGGAGATGACTTCCCAAGGGCGGGAAGCTACCGGGAGAGGTTTCAACAGTCCATGGGGCTTTCCCGGGATGGTTTTGGCTTCTGCACAAACCGAGCAGCCTTTAATGTAAGCCTCAATGTCCTTGCGCATTGCGCGCCACCAGAACTGCCGGCGGGCTAAGTGCAGAGTCTTCAAAAAGCCAAAATGTCCAGCCGAACGGGCATCGTGGCAAGCTTCAAGAACTTGCTTGCGGAGGGGGGGAGGCACGTACCAACATTCCCCCCTCCGCCAAACTCCATTCTCCAAACGCAATTGGGAGTCCCCTTCAGCCGCTGGAGGCTCATGCAGCCCCGCCTCCTCCAATTCCCGCAGGAAAGGAGAGACGAGACTGGGAACGGGGGGTGGAGGGGAGGCGGACGTTTGAGATCGGGTGACAGCCAACCCCAACTGGGAGGGGGAAAGAACAGTGCGTGGAATGTCTCGCAAGGCAGCTCCACCCCCCTCCCCGGGTAGGCGCGAGAGCGCGTCAGCCAGTTTGTTGGTTTTCCCAGGGAAAAAATGGACTGTAAAAGAGAAACGAGAAAAGAAATCGGCCCAACGAAGTTGTTTTGCGGACATCTTGAGGGGGGTGGAAAGAGCTGCCAGGTTTTTATGATCCGACCAAACTTGAAAAGGGTGCTTAGCCCCCTCCAGCCAGTGGCGCCAAGTGGAGAGTGCTGCTTTGATGGCCGCAGTCTCCTTGTCTCCCACAGTCCAGTTGAGTTCGGCACCAGAGAATTTTTTAGACAAATAAGCACACGGAACCAGTCTACCATCTTTATTTTTCTGCAACAGGGCTGCCCCGAGTGCTTTGTCCGAGGCGTCCACGTGAACCACAAACGGGAGATCTGGGTCGGGGTGCTTTAGGATAGGTTCGGTGGTAAACGCAGATTTTAATAGTTGAAAGGCTGCTTGACATTCCTCAGACCAGAAAAGGGGGGCCCCGGGCTTGGCGGACAGTGAATCTTTACCCTTAGTGCGTAAGAGGTCTGTGAGAGGGAGAGTCAGTTCAGCAAATTGGGGTATAAAATCACGATAGAAATTAGCAAAGCCAAGAAACGACTGGAGTTCTTTGCGGTTGGTGGGGGCAGGCCATTGGAGGACTGCGTCAATTTTAGCAGGATCCATTTTTAAGCCCTCGGGCGAGATCCGGTAACCCAAATAGTCAATGGAGGTCTGATGAAAACAGCATTTGGAGAGTTTGGCAAAGAGAGAGTTGTCAAGCAAGCGTTTCAATACCTCTCGGACCAATATTTCATGCTCTTCTATAGTTTGCGAGTAAATTAAAACGTCATCTAAATATACAACAACTCCCTTGTACAGTAAATCATGGAGAACTTCGTTGATAAGGGCCATGAAAGCTCCGGGGGCCCCACTTAACCCGAATGGCATTATTAAATATTCAAACTGTCCAAACTTTGTATTAAACGCAGTCAGGTGTTCATATCCTTCAGCAATTCTGACTCTGTAGTAAGCTTCTCTCAAGTCTAATTTAGTAAAAATGCGTCCTTTGCCGAGTGCATCTAAAAGGTCCTTTGGGGGGGGGGGGGGGGGGAGGGGGGGGGGGAGGAGGGAAGGGGGGGGGGGGGGGGGGTGGGGATGGGGGGGGGGGGGGGGGGGGGGGGGGGGGGGGGGGGGGAGGGGGGGGGGGGGGGTTGGGGGGGGGGGGGGTGGGGGGGGGGGGGGGTGGGGGGGGGGGGGGGTGGGGGGGGCGGGGGGTGGGGGGGGGGGGGGGTGGGGGGGGGGGGGGGTGGGGGGGGGGGGGGGTGGGGGGGGGGGGGGGTGGGGGGGGGGGGGGGTGGGGGGGGGGGGGGGTGGGGGGGGGGGGGGGTGGGGGGGGGGGGGGGTGGGGGGGGGGGGGGGTGGGGGGGGGGGGGGGTGGGGGGGGGGGGGGGTGGGGGGGGGGGGGGGTGGGGGGGGGGGGGGGTGGGGGGGGGGGGGGGTGGGGGGGGGGGGGGGTGGGGGGGGGGGGGGGTGGGGGGGGGGGGGGGTGGGGGGGGGGGGGGGTGGGGGGGGGGGGGGGTGGGGGGGGGGGGGGGTGGGGGGGGGGGGGGGTGGGGGGGGGGGGGGGTGGGGGGGGGGGGGGGTGGGGGGGGGGGGGGGTGGGGGGGGGGGGGGGTGGGGGGGGGGGGGGGTGGGGGGGGGGGGGGGTGGGGGGGGGGGGGGGTGGGGGGGGGGGGGGGTGGGGGGGGGGGGGGGTGGGGGGGGGGGGGGGTGGGGGGGGGGGGGGGTGGGGGGGGGGGGGGGTGGGGGGGGGGGGGGGTGGGGGGGGGGGGGGGTGGGGGGGGGGGGGGGTGGGGGGGGGGGGGGGTGGGGGGGGGGGGGGGTGGGGGGGGGGGGGGGTGGGGGGGGGGGGGGGTGGGGGGGGGGGGGGGTGGGGGGGGGGGGGGGTGGGGGGGGGGGGGGGTGGGGGGGGGGGGGGGTGGGGGGGGGGGGGGGTGGGGGGGGGGGGGGGTGGGGGGGGGGGGGGGTGGGGGGGGGGGGGGGTGGGGGGGGGGGGGGGTGGGGGGGGGGGGGGGTGGGGGGGGGGGGGGGTGGGGGGGGGGGGGGGTGGGGGGGGGGGGGGGTGGGGGGGGGGGGGGGTGGGGGGGGGGGGGGGTGGGGGGGGGGGGGGGTGGGGGGGGGGGGGGGTGGGGGGGGGGGGGGGTGGGGGGGGGGGGGGGTGGGGGGGGGGGGGGGTGGGGGGGGGGGGGGGTGGGGGGGGGGGGGGGTGGGGGGGGGGGGGGGTGGGGGGGGGGGGGGGTGGGGGGGGGGGGGGGTGGGGGGGGGGGGGGGTGGGGGGGGGGGGGGGTGGGGGGGGGGGGGGGTGGGGGGGGGGGGGGGTGGGGGGGGGGGGGGGTGGGGGGGGGGGGGGGTGGGGGGGGGGGGGGGTGGGGGGGGGGGGGGGTGGGGGGGGGGGGGGGTGGGGGGGGGGGGGGGTGGGGGGGGGGGGGGGTGGGGGGGGGGGGGGGTGGGGGGGGGGGGGGGTGGGGGGGGGGGGGGGTGGGGGGGGGGGGGGGTGGGGGGGGGGGGGGGTGGGGGGGGGGGGGGGTGGGGGGGGGGGGGGGTGGGGGGGGGGGGGGGTGGGGGGGGGGGGGGGTGGGGGGGGGGGGGGGTGGGGGGGGGGGGGGGTGGGGGGGGGGGGGGGTGGGGGGGGGGGGGGGTGGGGGGGGGGGGGGGTGGGGGGGGGGGGGGGTGGGGGGGGGGGGGGGTGGGGGGGGGGGGGGGTGGGGGGGGGGGGGGGTGGGGGGGGGGGGGGGTGGGGGGGGGGGGGGGTGGGGGGGGGGGGGGGTGGGGGGGGGGGGGGGTGGGGGGGGGGGGGGGTGGGGGGGGGGGGGGGTGGGGGGGGGGGGGGGTGGGGGGGGGGGGGGGTGGGGGGGGGGGGGGGTGGGGGGGGGGGGGGGTGGGGGGGGGGGGGGGTGGGGGGGGGGGGGGGTGGGGGGGGGGGGGGGTGGGGGGGGGGGGGGGTGGGGGGGGGGGGGGGTGGGGGGGGGGGGGGGTGGGGGGGGGGGGGGGTGGGGGGGGGGGGGGGTGGGGGGGGGGGGGGGTGGGGGGGGGGGGGGGTGGGGGGGGGGGGGGGTGGGGGGGGGGGGGGGTGGGGGGGGGGGGGGGTGGGGGGGGGGGGGGGTGGGGGGGGGGGGGGGTGGGGGGGGGGGGGGGTGGGGGGGGGGGGGGGTGGGGGGGGGGGGGGGTGGGGGGGGGGGGGGGTGGGGGGGGGGGGGGGTGGGGGGGGGGGGGGGTGGGGGGGGGGGGGGGTGGGGGGGGGGGGGGGTGGGGGGGGGGGGGGGTGGGGGGGGGGGGGGGTGGGGGGGGGGGGGGGTGGGGGGGGGGGGGGGTGGGGGGGGGGGGGGGTGGGGGGGGGGGGGGGTGGGGGGGGGGGGGGGTGGGGGGGGGGGGGGGTGGGGGGGGGGGGGGGTGGGGGGGGGGGGGGGTGGGGGGGGGGGGGGGTGGGGGGGGGGGGGGGTGGGGGGGGGGGGGGGTGGGGGGGGGGGGGGGTGGGGGGGGGGGGGGGTGGGGGGGGGGGGGGGTGGGGGGGGGGGGGGGTGGGGGGGGGGGGGGGTGGGGGGGGGGGGGGGTGGGGGGGGGGGGGGGTGGGGGGGGGGGGGGGTGGGGGGGGGGGGGGGTGGGGGGGGGGGGGGGTGGGGGGGGGGGGGGGTGGGGGGGGGGGGGGGTGGGGGGGGGGGGGGGTGGGGGGGGGGGGGGGTGGGGGGGGGGGGGGGTGGGGGGGGGGGGGGGTGGGGGGGGGGGGGGGTGGGGGGGGGGGGGGGTGGGGGGGGGGGGGGGTGGGGGGGGGGGGGGGTGGGGGGGGGGGGGGGTGGGGGGGGGGGGGGGTGGGGGGGGGGGGGGGTGGGGGGGGGGGGGGGTGGGGGGGGGGGGGGGTGGGGGGGGGGGGGGGTGGGGGGGGGGGGGGGTGGGGGGGGGGGGGGGTGGGGGGGGGGGGGGGTGGGGGGGGGGGGGGGTGGGGGGGGGGGGGGGTGGGGGGGGGGGGGGGTGGGGGGGGGGGGGGGTGGGGGGGGGGGGGGGTGGGGGGGGGGGGGGGTGGGGGGGGGGGGGGGTGGGGGGGGGGGGGGGTGGGGGGGGGGGGGGGTGGGGGGGGGGGGGGGTGGGGGGGGGGGGGGGTGGGGGGGGGGGGGGGTGGGGGGGGGGGGGGGTGGGGGGGGGGGGGGGTGGGGGGGGGGGGGGGTGGGGGGGGGGGGGGGTGGGGGGGGGGGGGGGTGGGGGGGGGGGGGGGTGGGGGGGGGGGGGGGTGGGGGGGGGGGGGGGTGGGGGGGGGGGGGGGTGGGGGGGGGGGGGGGTGGGGGGGGGGGGGGGTGGGGGGGGGGGGGGGTGGGGGGGGGGGGGGGTGGGGGGGGGGGGGGGTGGGGGGGGGGGGGGGTGGGGGGGGGGGGGGGTGGGGGGGGGGGGGGGTGGGGGGGGGGGGGGGTGGGGGGGGGGGGGGGTGGGGGGGGGGGGGGGTGGGGGGGGGGGGGGGTGGGGGGGGGGGGGGGTGGGGGGGGGGGGGGGTGGGGGGGGGGGGGGGTGGGGGGGGGGGGGGGTGGGGGGGGGGGGGGGTGGGGGGGGGGGGGGGTGGGGGGGGGGGGGGGTGGGGGGGGGGGGGGGTGGGGGGGGGGGGGGGTGGGGGGGGGGGGGGGTGGGGGGGGGGGGGGGTGGGGGGGGGGGGGGGTGGGGGGGGGGGGGGGTGGGGGGGGGGGGGGGTGGGGGGGGGGGGGGGTGGGGGGGGGGGGGGGTGGGGGGGGGGGGGGGTGGGGGGGGGGGGGGGTGGGGGGGGGGGGGGGTGGGGGGGGGGGGGGGTGGGGGGGGGGGGGGGTGGGGGGGGGGGGGGGTGGGGGGGGGGGGGGGTGGGGGGGGGGGGGGGTGGGGGGGGGGGGGGGTGGGGGGGGGGGGGGGTGGGGGGGGGGGGGGGTGGGGGGGGGGGGGGGTGGGGGGGGGGGGGGGTGGGGGGGGGGGGGGGTGGGGGGGGGGGGGGGTGGGGGGGGGGGGGGGTGGGGGGGGGGGGGGGTGGGGGGGGGGGGGGGTGGGGGGGGGGGGGGGTGGGGGGGGGGGGGGGTGGGGGGGGGGGGGGGTGGGGGGGGGGGGGGGTGGGGGGGGGGGGGGGTGGGGGGGGGGGGGGGTGGGGGGGGGGGGGGGTGGGGGGGGGGGGGGGTGGGGGGGGGGGGGGGTGGGGGGGGGGGGGGGTGGGGGGGGGGGGGGGTGGGGGGGGGGGGGGGTGGGGGGGGGGGGGGGTGGGGGGGGGGGGGGGTGGGGGGGGGGGGGGGTGGGGGGGGGGGGGGGTGGGGGGGGGGGGGGGTGGGGGGGGGGGGGGGTGGGGGGGGGGGGGGGTGGGGGGGGGGGGGGGTGGGGGGGGGGGGGGGTGGGGGGGGGGGGGGGTGGGGGGGGGGGGGGGTGGGGGGGGGGGGGGGTGGGGGGGGGGGGGGGTGGGGGGGGGGGGGGGTGGGGGGGGGGGGGGGTGGGGGGGGGGGGGGGTGGGGGGGGGGGGGGGTGGGGGGGGGGGGGGGTGGGGGGGGGGGGGGGTGGGGGGGGGGGGGGGTGGGGGGGGGGGGGGGTGGGGGGGGGGGGGGGTGGGGGGGGGGGGGGGTGGGGGGGGGGGGGGGTGGGGGGGGGGGGGGGTGGGGGGGGGGGGGGGTGGGGGGGGGGGGGGGTGGGGGGGGGGGGGGGTGGGGGGGGGGGGGGGTGGGGGGGGGGGGGGGTGGGGGGGGGGGGGGGTGGGGGGGGGGGGGGGTGGGGGGGGGGGGGGGTGGGGGGGGGGGGGGGTGGGGGGGGGGGGGGGTGGGGGGGGGGGGGGGTGGGGGGGGGGGGGGGTGGGGGGGGGGGGGGGTGGGGGGGGGGGGGGGTGGGGGGGGGGGGGGGTGGGGGGGGGGGGGGGTGGGGGGGGGGGGGGGTGGGGGGGGGGGGGGGTGGGGGGGGGGGGGGGTGGGGGGGGGGGGGGGTGGGGGGGGGGGGGGGTGGGGGGGGGGGGGGGTGGGGGGGGGGGGGGGTGGGGGGGGGGGGGGGTGGGGGGGGGGGGGGGTGGGGGGGGGGGGGGGTGGGGGGGGGGGGGGGTGGGGGGGGGGGGGGGTGGGGGGGGGGGGGGGTGGGGGGGGGGGGGGGTGGGGGGGGGGGGGGGTGGGGGGGGGGGGGGGTGGGGGGGGGGGGGGGTGGGGGGGGGGGGGGGTGGGGGGGGGGGGGGGTGGGGGGGGGGGGGGGTGGGGGGGGGGGGGGGTGGGGGGGGGGGGGGGTGGGGGGGGGGGGGGGTGGGGGGGGGGGGGGGTGGGGGGGGGGGGGGGTGGGGGGGGGGGGGGGTGGGGGGGGGGGGGGGTGGGGGGGGGGGGGGGTGGGGGGGGGGGGGGGTGGGGGGGGGGGGGGGTGGGGGGGGGGGGGGGTGGGGGGGGGGGGGGGTGGGGGGGGGGGGGGGTGGGGGGGGGGGGGGGTGGGGGGGGGGGGGGGTGGGGGGGGGGGGGGGTGGGGGGGGGGGGGGGTGGGGGGGGGGGGGGGTGGGGGGGGGGGGGGGTGGGGGGGGGGGGGGGTGGGGGGGGGGGGGGGTGGGGGGGGGGGGGGGTGGGGGGGGGGGGGGGTGGGGGGGGGGGGGGGTGGGGGGGGGGGGGGGTGGGGGGGGGGGGGGGTGGGGGGGGGGGGGGGTGGGGGGGGGGGGGGGTGGGGGGGGGGGGGGGTGGGGGGGGGGGGGGGTGGGGGGGGGGGGGGGTGGGGGGGGGGGGGGGTGGGGGGGGGGGGGGGTGGGGGGGGGGGGGGGTGGGGGGGGGGGGGGGTGGGGGGGGGGGGGGGTGGGGGGGGGGGGGGGTGGGGGGGGGGGGGGGTGGGGGGGGGGGGGGGTGGGGGGGGGGGGGGGTGGGGGGGGGGGGGGGTGGGGGGGGGGGGGGGTGGGGGGGGGGGGGGGTGGGGGGGGGGGGGGGTGGGGGGGGGGGGGGGTGGGGGGGGGGGGGGGTGGGGGGGGGGGGGGGTGGGGGGGGGGGGGGGTGGGGGGGGGGGGGGGTGGGGGGGGGGGGGGGTGGGGGGGGGGGGGGGTGGGGGGGGGGGGGGGTGGGGGGGGGGGGGGGTGGGGGGGGGGGGGGGTGGGGGGGGGGGGGGGTGGGGGGGGGGGGGGGTGGGGGGGGGGGGGGGTGGGGGGGGGGGGGGGTGGGGGGGGGGGGGGGTGGGGGGGGGGGGGGGTGGGGGGGGGGGGGGGTGGGGGGGGGGGGGGGTGGGGGGGGGGGGGGGTGGGGGGGGGGGGGGGTGGGGGGGGGGGGGGGTGGGGGGGGGGGGGGGTGGGGGGGGGGGGGGGTGGGGGGGGGGGGGGGTGGGGGGGGGGGGGGGTGGGGGGGGGGGGGGGTGGGGGGGGGGGGGGGTGGGGGGGGGGGGGGGTGGGGGGGGGGGGGGGTGGGGGGGGGGGGGGGTGGGGGGGGGGGGGGGTGGGGGGGGGGGGGGGTGGGGGGGGGGGGGGGTGGGGGGGGGGGGGGGTGGGGGGGGGGGGGGGTGGGGGGGGGGGGGGGTGGGGGGGGGGGGGGGTGGGGGGGGGGGGGGGTGGGGGGGGGGGGGGGTGGGGGGGGGGGGGGGTGGGGGGGGGGGGGGGTGGGGGGGGGGGGGGGTGGGGGGGGGGGGGGGTGGGGGGGGGGGGGGGTGGGGGGGGGGGGGGGTGGGGGGGGGGGGGGGTGGGGGGGGGGGGGGGTGGGGGGGGGGGGGGGTGGGGGGGGGGGGGGGTGGGGGGGGGGGGGGGTGGGGGGGGGGGGGGGTGGGGGGGGGGGGGGGTGGGGGGGGGGGGGGGTGGGGGGGGGGGGGGGTGGGGGGGGGGGGGGGTGGGGGGGGGGGGGGGTGGGGGGGGGGGGGGGTGGGGGGGGGGGGGGGTGGGGGGGGGGGGGGGTGGGGGGGGGGGGGGGTGGGGGGGGGGGGGGGTGGGGGGGGGGGGGGGTGGGGGGGGGGGGGGGTGGGGGGGGGGGGGGGTGGGGGGGGGGGGGGGTGGGGGGGGGGGGGGGTGGGGGGGGGGGGGGGTGGGGGGGGGGGGGGGTGGGGGGGGGGGGGGGTGGGGGGGGGGGGGGGTGGGGGGGGGGGGGGGTGGGGGGGGGGGGGGGTGGGGGGGGGGGGGGGTGGGGGGGGGGGGGGGTGGGGGGGGGGGGGGGTGGGGGGGGGGGGGGGTGGGGGGGGGGGGGGGTGGGGGGGGGGGGGGGTGGGGGGGGGGGGGGGTGGGGGGGGGGGGGGGTGGGGGGGGGGGGGGGTGGGGGGGGGGGGGGGTGGGGGGGGGGGGGGGTGGGGGGGGGGGGGGGTGGGGGGGGGGGGGGGTGGGGGGGGGGGGGGGTGGGGGGGGGGGGGGGTGGGGGGGGGGGGGGGTGGGGGGGGGGGGGGGTGGGGGGGGGGGGGGGTGGGGGGGGGGGGGGGTGGGGGGGGGGGGGGGTGGGGGGGGGGGGGGGTGGGGGGGGGGGGGGGTGGGGGGGGGGGGGGGTGGGGGGGGGGGGGGGTGGGGGGGGGGGGGGGTGGGGGGGGGGGGGGGTGGGGGGGGGGGGGGGTGGGGGGGGGGGGGGGTGGGGGGGGGGGGGGGTGGGGGGGGGGGGGGGTGGGGGGGGGGGGGGGTGGGGGGGGGGGGGGGTGGGGGGGGGGGGGGGTGGGGGGGGGGGGGGGTGGGGGGGGGGGGGGGTGGGGGGGGGGGGGGGTGGGGGGGGGGGGGGGTGGGGGGGGGGGGGGGTGGGGGGGGGGGGGGGTGGGGGGGGGGGGGGGTGGGGGGGGGGGGGGGTGGGGGGGGGGGGGGGTGGGGGGGGGGGGGGGTGGGGGGGGGGGGGGGTGGGGGGGGGGGGGGGTGGGGGGGGGGGGGGGTGGGGGGGGGGGGGGGTGGGGGGGGGGGGGGGTGGGGGGGGGGGGGGGTGGGGGGGGGGGGGGGTGGGGGGGGGGGGGGGTGGGGGGGGGGGGGGGTGGGGGGGGGGGGGGGTGGGGGGGGGGGGGGGTGGGGGGGGGGGGGGGTGGGGGGGGGGGGGGGTGGGGGGGGGGGGGGGTGGGGGGGGGGGGGGGTGGGGGGGGGGGGGGGTGGGGGGGGGGGGGGGTGGGGGGGGGGGGGGGTGGGGGGGGGGGGGGGTGGGGGGGGGGGGGGGTGGGGGGGGGGGGGGGTGGGGGGGGGGGGGGGTGGGGGGGGGGGGGGGTGGGGGGGGGGGGGGGTGGGGGGGGGGGGGGGTGGGGGGGGGGGGGGGTGGGGGGGGGGGGGGGTGGGGGGGGGGGGGGGTGGGGGGGGGGGGGGGTGGGGGGGGGGGGGGGTGGGGGGGGGGGGGGGTGGGGGGGGGGGGGGGTGGGGGGGGGGGGGGGTGGGGGGGGGGGGGGGTGGGGGGGGGGGGGGGTGGGGGGGGGGGGGGGTGGGGGGGGGGGGGGGTGGGGGGGGGGGGGGGTGGGGGGGGGGGGGGGTGGGGGGGGGGGGGGGTGGGGGGGGGGGGGGGTGGGGGGGGGGGGGGGTGGGGGGGGGGGGGGGTGGGGGGGGGGGGGGGTGGGGGGGGGGGGGGGTGGGGGGGGGGGGGGGTGGGGGGGGGGGGGGGTGGGGGGGGGGGGGGGTGGGGGGGGGGGGGGGTGGGGGGGGGGGGGGGTGGGGGGGGGGGGGGGTGGGGGGGGGGGGGGGTGGGGGGGGGGGGGGGTGGGGGGGGGGGGGGGTGGGGGGGGGGGGGGGTGGGGGGGGGGGGGGGTGGGGGGGGGGGGGGGTGGGGGGGGGGGGGGGTGGGGGGGGGGGGGGGTGGGGGGGGGGGGGGGTGGGGGGGGGGGGGGGTGGGGGGGGGGGGGGGTGGGGGGGGGGGGGGGTGGGGGGGGGGGGGGGTGGGGGGGGGGGGGGGTGGGGGGGGGGGGGGGTGGGGGGGGGGGGGGGTGGGGGGGGGGGGGGGTGGGGGGGGGGGGGGGTGGGGGGGGGGGGGGGTGGGGGGGGGGGGGGGTGGGGGGGGGGGGGGGTGGGGGGGGGGGGGGGTGGGGGGGGGGGGGGGTGGGGGGGGGGGGGGGTGGGGGGGGGGGGGGGTGGGGGGGGGGGGGGGTGGGGGGGGGGGGGGGTGGGGGGGGGGGGGGGTGGGGGGGGGGGGGGGTGGGGGGGGGGGGGGGTGGGGGGGGGGGGGGGTGGGGGGGGGGGGGGGTGGGGGGGGGGGGGGGTGGGGGGGGGGGGGGGTGGGGGGGGGGGGGGGTGGGGGGGGGGGGGGGTGGGGGGGGGGGGGGGTGGGGGGGGGGGGGGGTGGGGGGGGGGGGGGGTGGGGGGGGGGGGGGGTGGGGGGGGGGGGGGGTGGGGGGGGGGGGGGGTGGGGGGGGGGGGGGGTGGGGGGGGGGGGGGGTGGGGGGGGGGGGGGGTGGGGGGGGGGGGGGGTGGGGGGGGGGGGGGGTGGGGGGGGGGGGGGGTGGGGGGGGGGGGGGGTGGGGGGGGGGGGGGGTGGGGGGGGGGGGGGGTGGGGGGGGGGGGGGGTGGGGGGGGGGGGGGGTGGGGGGGGGGGGGGGTGGGGGGGGGGGGGGGTGGGGGGGGGGGGGGGTGGGGGGGGGGGGGGGTGGGGGGGGGGGGGGGTGGGGGGGGGGGGGGGTGGGGGGGGGGGGGGGTGGGGGGGGGGGGGGGTGGGGGGGGGGGGGGGTGGGGGGGGGGGGGGGTGGGGGGGGGGGGGGGTGGGGGGGGGGGGGGGTGGGGGGGGGGGGGGGTGGGGGGGGGGGGGGGTGGGGGGGGGGGGGGGTGGGGGGGGGGGGGGGTGGGGGGGGGGGGGGGTGGGGGGGGGGGGGGGTGGGGGGGGGGGGGGGTGGGGGGGGGGGGGGGTGGGGGGGGGGGGGGGTGGGGGGGGGGGGGGGTGGGGGGGGGGGGGGGTGGGGGGGGGGGGGGGTGGGGGGGGGGGGGGGTGGGGGGGGGGGGGGGTGGGGGGGGGGGGGGGTGGGGGGGGGGGGGGGTGGGGGGGGGGGGGGGTGGGGGGGGGGGGGGGTGGGGGGGGGGGGGGGTGGGGGGGGGGGGGGGTGGGGGGGGGGGGGGGTGGGGGGGGGGGGGGGTGGGGGGGGGGGGGGGTGGGGGGGGGGGGGGGTGGGGGGGGGGGGGGGTGGGGGGGGGGGGGGGTGGGGGGGGGGGGGGGTGGGGGGGGGGGGGGGTGGGGGGGGGGGGGGGTGGGGGGGGGGGGGGGTGGGGGGGGGGGGGGGTGGGGGGGGGGGGGGGTGGGGGGGGGGGGGGGTGGGGGGGGGGGGGGGTGGGGGGGGGGGGGGGTGGGGGGGGGGGGGGGTGGGGGGGGGGGGGGGTGGGGGGGGGGGGGGGTGGGGGGGGGGGGGGGTGGGGGGGGGGGGGGGTGGGGGGGGGGGGGGGTGGGGGGGGGGGGGGGTGGGGGGGGGGGGGGGTGGGGGGGGGGGGGGGTGGGGGGGGGGGGGGGTGGGGGGGGGGGGGGGTGGGGGGGGGGGGGGGTGGGGGGGGGGGGGGGTGGGGGGGGGGGGGGGTGGGGGGGGGGGGGGGTGGGGGGGGGGGGGGGTGGGGGGGGGGGGGGGTGGGGGGGGGGGGGGGTGGGGGGGGGGGGGGGTGGGGGGGGGGGGGGGTGGGGGGGGGGGGGGGTGGGGGGGGGGGGGGGTGGGGGGGGGGGGGGGTGGGGGGGGGGGGGGGTGGGGGGGGGGGGGGGTGGGGGGGGGGGGGGGTGGGGGGGGGGGGGGGTGGGGGGGGGGGGGGGTGGGGGGGGGGGGGGGTGGGGGGGGGGGGGGGTGGGGGGGGGGGGGGGTGGGGGGGGGGGGGGGTGGGGGGGGGGGGGGGTGGGGGGGGGGGGGGGTGGGGGGGGGGGGGGGTGGGGGGGGGGGGGGGTGGGGGGGGGGGGGGGTGGGGGGGGGGGGGGGTGGGGGGGGGGGGGGGTGGGGGGGGGGGGGGGTGGGGGGGGGGGGGGGTGGGGGGGGGGGGGGGTGGGGGGGGGGGGGGGTGGGGGGGGGGGGGGGTGGGGGGGGGGGGGGGTGGGGGGGGGGGGGGGTGGGGGGGGGGGGGGGTGGGGGGGGGGGGGGGTGGGGGGGGGGGGGGGTGGGGGGGGGGGGGGGTGGGGGGGGGGGGGGGTGGGGGGGGGGGGGGGTGGGGGGGGGGGGGGGTGGGGGGGGGGGGGGGTGGGGGGGGGGGGGGGTGGGGGGGGGGGGGGGTGGGGGGGGGGGGGGGTGGGGGGGGGGGGGGGTGGGGGGGGGGGGGGGTGGGGGGGGGGGGGGGTGGGGGGGGGGGGGGGTGGGGGGGGGGGGGGGTGGGGGGGGGGGGGGGTGGGGGGGGGGGGGGGTGGGGGGGGGGGGGGGTGGGGGGGGGGGGGGGTGGGGGGGGGGGGGGGTGGGGGGGGGGGGGGGTGGGGGGGGGGGGGGGTGGGGGGGGGGGGGGGTGGGGGGGGGGGGGGGTGGGGGGGGGGGGGGGTGGGGGGGGGGGGGGGTGGGGGGGGGGGGGGGTGGGGGGGGGGGGGGGTGGGGGGGGGGGGGGGTGGGGGGGGGGGGGGGTGGGGGGGGGGGGGGGTGGGGGGGGGGGGGGGTGGGGGGGGGGGGGGGTGGGGGGGGGGGGGGGTGGGGGGGGGGGGGGGTGGGGGGGGGGGGGGGTGGGGGGGGGGGGGGGTGGGGGGGGGGGGGGGTGGGGGGGGGGGGGGGTGGGGGGGGGGGGGGGTGGGGGGGGGGGGGGGTGGGGGGGGGGGGGGGTGGGGGGGGGGGGGGGTGGGGGGGGGGGGGGGTGGGGGGGGGGGGGGGTGGGGGGGGGGGGGGGTGGGGGGGGGGGGGGGTGGGGGGGGGGGGGGGTGGGGGGGGGGGGGGGTGGGGGGGGGGGGGGGTGGGGGGGGGGGGGGGTGGGGGGGGGGGGGGGTGGGGGGGGGGGGGGGTGGGGGGGGGGGGGGGTGGGGGGGGGGGGGGGTGGGGGGGGGGGGGGGTGGGGGGGGGGGGGGGTGGGGGGGGGGGGGGGTGGGGGGGGGGGGGGGTGGGGGGGGGGGGGGGTGGGGGGGGGGGGGGGTGGGGGGGGGGGGGGGTGGGGGGGGGGGGGGGTGGGGGGGGGGGGGGGTGGGGGGGGGGGGGGGTGGGGGGGGGGGGGGGTGGGGGGGGGGGGGGGTGGGGGGGGGGGGGGGTGGGGGGGGGGGGGGGTGGGGGGGGGGGGGGGTGGGGGGGGGGGGGGGTGGGGGGGGGGGGGGGTGGGGGGGGGGGGGGGTGGGGGGGGGGGGGGGTGGGGGGGGGGGGGGGTGGGGGGGGGGGGGGGTGGGGGGGGGGGGGGGTGGGGGGGGGGGGGGGTGGGGGGGGGGGGGGGTGGGGGGGGGGGGGGGTGGGGGGGGGGGGGGGTGGGGGGGGGGGGGGGTGGGGGGGGGGGGGGGTGGGGGGGGGGGGGGGTGGGGGGGGGGGGGGGTGGGGGGGGGGGGGGGTGGGGGGGGGGGGGGGTGGGGGGGGGGGGGGGTGGGGGGGGGGGGGGGTGGGGGGGGGGGGGGGTGGGGGGGGGGGGGGGTGGGGGGGGGGGGGGGTGGGGGGGGGGGGGGGTGGGGGGGGGGGGGGGTGGGGGGGGGGGGGGGTGGGGGGGGGGGGGGGTGGGGGGGGGGGGGGGTGGGGGGGGGGGGGGGTGGGGGGGGGGGGGGGTGGGGGGGGGGGGGGGTGGGGGGGGGGGGGGGTGGGGGGGGGGGGGGGTGGGGGGGGGGGGGGGTGGGGGGGGGGGGGGGTGGGGGGGGGGGGGGGTGGGGGGGGGGGGGGGTGGGGGGGGGGGGGGGTGGGGGGGGGGGGGGGTGGGGGGGGGGGGGGGTGGGGGGGGGGGGGGGTGGGGGGGGGGGGGGGTGGGGGGGGGGGGGGGTGGGGGGGGGGGGGGGTGGGGGGGGGGGGGGGTGGGGGGGGGGGGGGGTGGGGGGGGGGGGGGGTGGGGGGGGGGGGGGGTGGGGGGGGGGGGGGGTGGGGGGGGGGGGGGGTGGGGGGGGGGGGGGGTGGGGGGGGGGGGGGGTGGGGGGGGGGGGGGGTGGGGGGGGGGGGGGGTGGGGGGGGGGGGGGGTGGGGGGGGGGGGGGGTGGGGGGGGGGGGGGGTGGGGGGGGGGGGGGGTGGGGGGGGGGGGGGGTGGGGGGGGGGGGGGGTGGGGGGGGGGGGGGGTGGGGGGGGGGGGGGGTGGGGGGGGGGGGGGGTGGGGGGGGGGGGGGGTGGGGGGGGGGGGGGGTGGGGGGGGGGGGGGGTGGGGGGGGGGGGGGGTGGGGGGGGGGGGGGGTGGGGGGGGGGGGGGGTGGGGGGGGGGGGGGGTGGGGGGGGGGGGGGGTGGGGGGGGGGGGGGGTGGGGGGGGGGGGGGGTGGGGGGGGGGGGGGGTGGGGGGGGGGGGGGGTGGGGGGGGGGGGGGGTGGGGGGGGGGGGGGGTGGGGGGGGGGGGGGGTGGGGGGGGGGGGGGGTGGGGGGGGGGGGGGGTGGGGGGGGGGGGGGGTGGGGGGGGGGGGGGGTGGGGGGGGGGGGGGGTGGGGGGGGGGGGGGGTGGGGGGGGGGGGGGGTGGGGGGGGGGGGGGGTGGGGGGGGGGGGGGGTGGGGGGGGGGGGGGGTGGGGGGGGGGGGGGGTGGGGGGGGGGGGGGGTGGGGGGGGGGGGGGGTGGGGGGGGGGGGGGGTGGGGGGGGGGGGGGGTGGGGGGGGGGGGGGGTGGGGGGGGGGGGGGGTGGGGGGGGGGGGGGGTGGGGGGGGGGGGGGGTGGGGGGGGGGGGGGGTGGGGGGGGGGGGGGGTGGGGGGGGGGGGGGGTGGGGGGGGGGGGGGGTGGGGGGGGGGGGGGGTGGGGGGGGGGGGGGGTGGGGGGGGGGGGGGGTGGGGGGGGGGGGGGGTGGGGGGGGGGGGGGGTGGGGGGGGGGGGGGGTGGGGGGGGGGGGGGGTGGGGGGGGGGGGGGGTGGGGGGGGGGGGGGGTGGGGGGGGGGGGGGGTGGGGGGGGGGGGGGGTGGGGGGGGGGGGGGGTGGGGGGGGGGGGGGGTGGGGGGGGGGGGGGGTGGGGGGGGGGGGGGGTGGGGGGGGGGGGGGGTGGGGGGGGGGGGGGGTGGGGGGGGGGGGGGGTGGGGGGGGGGGGGGGTGGGGGGGGGGGGGGGTGGGGGGGGGGGGGGGTGGGGGGGGGGGGGGGTGGGGGGGGGGGGGGGTGGGGGGGGGGGGGGGTGGGGGGGGGGGGGGGTGGGGGGGGGGGGGGGTGGGGGGGGGGGGGGGTGGGGGGGGGGGGGGGTGGGGGGGGGGGGGGGTGGGGGGGGGGGGGGGTGGGGGGGGGGGGGGGTGGGGGGGGGGGGGGGTGGGGGGGGGGGGGGGTGGGGGGGGGGGGGGGTGGGGGGGGGGGGGGGTGGGGGGGGGGGGGGGTGGGGGGGGGGGGGGGTGGGGGGGGGGGGGGGTGGGGGGGGGGGGGGGTGGGGGGGGGGGGGGGTGGGGGGGGGGGGGGGTGGGGGGGGGGGGGGGTGGGGGGGGGGGGGGGTGGGGGGGGGGGGGGGTGGGGGGGGGGGGGGGTGGGGGGGGGGGGGGGTGGGGGGGGGGGGGGGTGGGGGGGGGGGGGGGTGGGGGGGGGGGGGGGTGGGGGGGGGGGGGGGTGGGGGGGGGGGGGGGTGGGGGGGGGGGGGGGTGGGGGGGGGGGGGGGTGGGGGGGGGGGGGGGTGGGGGGGGGGGGGGGTGGGGGGGGGGGGGGGTGGGGGGGGGGGGGGGTGGGGGGGGGGGGGGGTGGGGGGGGGGGGGGGTGGGGGGGGGGGGGGGTGGGGGGGGGGGGGGGTGGGGGGGGGGGGGGGTGGGGGGGGGGGGGGGTGGGGGGGGGGGGGGGTGGGGGGGGGGGGGGGTGGGGGGGGGGGGGGGTGGGGGGGGGGGGGGGTGGGGGGGGGGGGGGGTGGGGGGGGGGGGGGGTGGGGGGGGGGGGGGGTGGGGGGGGGGGGGGGTGGGGGGGGGGGGGGGTGGGGGGGGGGGGGGGTGGGGGGGGGGGGGGGTGGGGGGGGGGGGGGGTGGGGGGGGGGGGGGGTGGGGGGGGGGGGGGGTGGGGGGGGGGGGGGGTGGGGGGGGGGGGGGGTGGGGGGGGGGGGGGGTGGGGGGGGGGGGGGGTGGGGGGGGGGGGGGGTGGGGGGGGGGGGGGGTGGGGGGGGGGGGGGGTGGGGGGGGGGGGGGGTGGGGGGGGGGGGGGGTGGGGGGGGGGGGGGGTGGGGGGGGGGGGGGGTGGGGGGGGGGGGGGGTGGGGGGGGGGGGGGGTGGGGGGGGGGGGGGGTGGGGGGGGGGGGGGGTGGGGGGGGGGGGGGGTGGGGGGGGGGGGGGGTGGGGGGGGGGGGGGGTGGGGGGGGGGGGGGGTGGGGGGGGGGGGGGGTGGGGGGGGGGGGGGGTGGGGGGGGGGGGGGGTGGGGGGGGGGGGGGGTGGGGGGGGGGGGGGGTGGGGGGGGGGGGGGGTGGGGGGGGGGGGGGGTGGGGGGGGGGGGGGGTGGGGGGGGGGGGGGGTGGGGGGGGGGGGGGGTGGGGGGGGGGGGGGGTGGGGGGGGGGGGGGGTGGGGGGGGGGGGGGGTGGGGGGGGGGGGGGGTGGGGGGGGGGGGGGGTGGGGGGGGGGGGGGGTGGGGGGGGGGGGGGGTGGGGGGGGGGGGGGGTGGGGGGGGGGGGGGGTGGGGGGGGGGGGGGGTGGGGGGGGGGGGGGGTGGGGGGGGGGGGGGGTGGGGGGGGGGGGGGGTGGGGGGGGGGGGGGGTGGGGGGGGGGGGGGGTGGGGGGGGGGGGGGGTGGGGGGGGGGGGGGGTGGGGGGGGGGGGGGGTGGGGGGGGGGGGGGGTGGGGGGGGGGGGGGGTGGGGGGGGGGGGGGGTGGGGGGGGGGGGGGGTGGGGGGGGGGGGGGGTGGGGGGGGGGGGGGGTGGGGGGGGGGGGGGGTGGGGGGGGGGGGGGGTGGGGGGGGGGGGGGGTGGGGGGGGGGGGGGGTGGGGGGGGGGGGGGGTGGGGGGGGGGGGGGGTGGGGGGGGGGGGGGGTGGGGGGGGGGGGGGGTGGGGGGGGGGGGGGGTGGGGGGGGGGGGGGGTGGGGGGGGGGGGGGGTGGGGGGGGGGGGGGGTGGGGGGGGGGGGGGGTGGGGGGGGGGGGGGGTGGGGGGGGGGGGGGGTGGGGGGGGGGGGGGGTGGGGGGGGGGGGGGGTGGGGGGGGGGGGGGGTGGGGGGGGGGGGGGGTGGGGGGGGGGGGGGGTGGGGGGGGGGGGGGGTGGGGGGGGGGGGGGGTGGGGGGGGGGGGGGGTGGGGGGGGGGGGGGGTGGGGGGGGGGGGGGGTGGGGGGGGGGGGGGGTGGGGGGGGGGGGGGGTGGGGGGGGGGGGGGGTGGGGGGGGGGGGGGGTGGGGGGGGGGGGGGGTGGGGGGGGGGGGGGGTGGGGGGGGGGGGGGGTGGGGGGGGGGGGGGGTGGGGGGGGGGGGGGGTGGGGGGGGGGGGGGGTGGGGGGGGGGGGGGGTGGGGGGGGGGGGGGGTGGGGGGGGGGGGGGGTGGGGGGGGGGGGGGGTGGGGGGGGGGGGGGGTGGGGGGGGGGGGGGGTGGGGGGGGGGGGGGGTGGGGGGGGGGGGGGGTGGGGGGGGGGGGGGGTGGGGGGGGGGGGGGGTGGGGGGGGGGGGGGGTGGGGGGGGGGGGGGGTGGGGGGGGGGGGGGGTGGGGGGGGGGGGGGGTGGGGGGGGGGGGGGGTGGGGGGGGGGGGGGGTGGGGGGGGGGGGGGGTGGGGGGGGGGGGGGGTGGGGGGGGGGGGGGGTGGGGGGGGGGGGGGGTGGGGGGGGGGGGGGGTGGGGGGGGGGGGGGGTGGGGGGGGGGGGGGGTGGGGGGGGGGGGGGGTGGGGGGGGGGGGGGGTGGGGGGGGGGGGGGGTGGGGGGGGGGGGGGGTGGGGGGGGGGGGGGGTGGGGGGGGGGGGGGGTGGGGGGGGGGGGGGGTGGGGGGGGGGGGGGGTGGGGGGGGGGGGGGGTGGGGGGGGGGGGGGGTGGGGGGGGGGGGGGGTGGGGGGGGGGGGGGGTGGGGGGGGGGGGGGGTGGGGGGGGGGGGGGGTGGGGGGGGGGGGGGGTGGGGGGGGGGGGGGGTGGGGGGGGGGGGGGGTGGGGGGGGGGGGGGGTGGGGGGGGGGGGGGGTGGGGGGGGGGGGGGGTGGGGGGGGGGGGGGGTGGGGGGGGGGGGGGGTGGGGGGGGGGGGGGGTGGGGGGGGGGGGGGGTGGGGGGGGGGGGGGGTGGGGGGGGGGGGGGGTGGGGGGGGGGGGGGGTGGGGGGGGGGGGGGGTGGGGGGGGGGGGGGGTGGGGGGGGGGGGGGGTGGGGGGGGGGGGGGGTGGGGGGGGGGGGGGGTGGGGGGGGGGGGGGGTGGGGGGGGGGGGGGGTGGGGGGGGGGGGGGGTGGGGGGGGGGGGGGGTGGGGGGGGGGGGGGGTGGGGGGGGGGGGGGGTGGGGGGGGGGGGGGGTGGGGGGGGGGGGGGGTGGGGGGGGGGGGGGGTGGGGGGGGGGGGGGGTGGGGGGGGGGGGGGGTGGGGGGGGGGGGGGGTGGGGGGGGGGGGGGGTGGGGGGGGGGGGGGGTGGGGGGGGGGGGGGGTGGGGGGGGGGGGGGGTGGGGGGGGGGGGGGGTGGGGGGGGGGGGGGGTGGGGGGGGGGGGGGGTGGGGGGGGGGGGGGGTGGGGGGGGGGGGGGGTGGGGGGGGGGGGGGGTGGGGGGGGGGGGGGGTGGGGGGGGGGGGGGGTGGGGGGGGGGGGGGGTGGGGGGGGGGGGGGGTGGGGGGGGGGGGGGGTGGGGGGGGGGGGGGGTGGGGGGGGGGGGGGGTGGGGGGGGGGGGGGGTGGGGGGGGGGGGGGGTGGGGGGGGGGGGGGGTGGGGGGGGGGGGGGGTGGGGGGGGGGGGGGGTGGGGGGGGGGGGGGGTGGGGGGGGGGGGGGGTGGGGGGGGGGGGGGGTGGGGGGGGGGGGGGGTGGGGGGGGGGGGGGGTGGGGGGGGGGGGGGGTGGGGGGGGGGGGGGGTGGGGGGGGGGGGGGGTGGGGGGGGGGGGGGGTGGGGGGGGGGGGGGGTGGGGGGGGGGGGGGGTGGGGGGGGGGGGGGGTGGGGGGGGGGGGGGGTGGGGGGGGGGGGGGGTGGGGGGGGGGGGGGGTGGGGGGGGGGGGGGGTGGGGGGGGGGGGGGGTGGGGGGGGGGGGGGGTGGGGGGGGGGGGGGGTGGGGGGGGGGGGGGGTGGGGGGGGGGGGGGGTGGGGGGGGGGGGGGGTGGGGGGGGGGGGGGGTGGGGGGGGGGGGGGGTGGGGGGGGGGGGGGGTGGGGGGGGGGGGGGGTGGGGGGGGGGGGGGGTGGGGGGGGGGGGGGGTGGGGGGGGGGGGGGGTGGGGGGGGGGGGGGGTGGGGGGGGGGGGGGGTGGGGGGGGGGGGGGGTGGGGGGGGGGGGGGGTGGGGGGGGGGGGGGGTGGGGGGGGGGGGGGGTGGGGGGGGGGGGGGGTGGGGGGGGGGGGGGGTGGGGGGGGGGGGGGGTGGGGGGGGGGGGGGGTGGGGGGGGGGGGGGGTGGGGGGGGGGGGGGGTGGGGGGGGGGGGGGGTGGGGGGGGGGGGGGGTGGGGGGGGGGGGGGGTGGGGGGGGGGGGGGGTGGGGGGGGGGGGGGGTGGGGGGGGGGGGGGGTGGGGGGGGGGGGGGGTGGGGGGGGGGGGGGGTGGGGGGGGGGGGGGGTGGGGGGGGGGGGGGGTGGGGGGGGGGGGGGGTGGGGGGGGGGGGGGGTGGGGGGGGGGGGGGGTGGGGGGGGGGGGGGGTGGGGGGGGGGGGGGGTGGGGGGGGGGGGGGGTGGGGGGGGGGGGGGGTGGGGGGGGGGGGGGGTGGGGGGGGGGGGGGGTGGGGGGGGGGGGGGGTGGGGGGGGGGGGGGGTGGGGGGGGGGGGGGGTGGGGGGGGGGGGGGGTGGGGGGGGGGGGGGGTGGGGGGGGGGGGGGGTGGGGGGGGGGGGGGGTGGGGGGGGGGGGGGGTGGGGGGGGGGGGGGGTGGGGGGGGGGGGGGGTGGGGGGGGGGGGGGGTGGGGGGGGGGGGGGGTGGGGGGGGGGGGGGGTGGGGGGGGGGGGGGGTGGGGGGGGGGGGGGGTGGGGGGGGGGGGGGGTGGGGGGGGGGGGGGGTGGGGGGGGGGGGGGGTGGGGGGGGGGGGGGGTGGGGGGGGGGGGGGGTGGGGGGGGGGGGGGGTGGGGGGGGGGGGGGGTGGGGGGGGGGGGGGGTGGGGGGGGGGGGGGGTGGGGGGGGGGGGGGGTGGGGGGGGGGGGGGGTGGGGGGGGGGGGGGGTGGGGGGGGGGGGGGGTGGGGGGGGGGGGGGGTGGGGGGGGGGGGGGGTGGGGGGGGGGGGGGGTGGGGGGGGGGGGGGGTGGGGGGGGGGGGGGGTGGGGGGGGGGGGGGGTGGGGGGGGGGGGGGGTGGGGGGGGGGGGGGGTGGGGGGGGGGGGGGGTGGGGGGGGGGGGGGGTGGGGGGGGGGGGGGGTGGGGGGGGGGGGGGGTGGGGGGGGGGGGGGGTGGGGGGGGGGGGGGGTGGGGGGGGGGGGGGGTGGGGGGGGGGGGGGGTGGGGGGGGGGGGGGGTGGGGGGGGGGGGGGGTGGGGGGGGGGGGGGGTGGGGGGGGGGGGGGGTGGGGGGGGGGGGGGGTGGGGGGGGGGGGGGGTGGGGGGGGGGGGGGGTGGGGGGGGGGGGGGGTGGGGGGGGGGGGGGGTGGGGGGGGGGGGGGGTGGGGGGGGGGGGGGGTGGGGGGGGGGGGGGGTGGGGGGGGGGGGGGGTGGGGGGGGGGGGGGGTGGGGGGGGGGGGGGGTGGGGGGGGGGGGGGGTGGGGGGGGGGGGGGGTGGGGGGGGGGGGGGGTGGGGGGGGGGGGGGGTGGGGGGGGGGGGGGGTGGGGGGGGGGGGGGGTGGGGGGGGGGGGGGGTGGGGGGGGGGGGGGGTGGGGGGGGGGGGGGGTGGGGGGGGGGGGGGGTGGGGGGGGGGGGGGGTGGGGGGGGGGGGGGGTGGGGGGGGGGGGGGGTGGGGGGGGGGGGGGGTGGGGGGGGGGGGGGGTGGGGGGGGGGGGGGGTGGGGGGGGGGGGGGGTGGGGGGGGGGGGGGGTGGGGGGGGGGGGGGGTGGGGGGGGGGGGGGGTGGGGGGGGGGGGGGGTGGGGGGGGGGGGGGGTGGGGGGGGGGGGGGGTGGGGGGGGGGGGGGGTGGGGGGGGGGGGGGGTGGGGGGGGGGGGGGGTGGGGGGGGGGGGGGGTGGGGGGGGGGGGGGGTGGGGGGGGGGGGGGGTGGGGGGGGGGGGGGGTGGGGGGGGGGGGGGGTGGGGGGGGGGGGGGGTGGGGGGGGGGGGGGGTGGGGGGGGGGGGGGGTGGGGGGGGGGGGGGGTGGGGGGGGGGGGGGGTGGGGGGGGGGGGGGGTGGGGGGGGGGGGGGGTGGGGGGGGGGGGGGGTGGGGGGGGGGGGGGGTGGGGGGGGGGGGGGGTGGGGGGGGGGGGGGGTGGGGGGGGGGGGGGGTGGGGGGGGGGGGGGGTGGGGGGGGGGGGGGGTGGGGGGGGGGGGGGGTGGGGGGGGGGGGGGGTGGGGGGGGGGGGGGGTGGGGGGGGGGGGGGGTGGGGGGGGGGGGGGGTGGGGGGGGGGGGGGGTGGGGGGGGGGGGGGGTGGGGGGGGGGGGGGGTGGGGGGGGGGGGGGGTGGGGGGGGGGGGGGGTGGGGGGGGGGGGGGGTGGGGGGGGGGGGGGGTGGGGGGGGGGGGGGGTGGGGGGGGGGGGGGGTGGGGGGGGGGGGGGGTGGGGGGGGGGGGGGGTGGGGGGGGGGGGGGGTGGGGGGGGGGGGGGGTGGGGGGGGGGGGGGGTGGGGGGGGGGGGGGGTGGGGGGGGGGGGGGGTGGGGGGGGGGGGGGGTGGGGGGGGGGGGGGGTGGGGGGGGGGGGGGGTGGGGGGGGGGGGGGGTGGGGGGGGGGGGGGGTGGGGGGGGGGGGGGGTGGGGGGGGGGGGGGGTGGGGGGGGGGGGGGGTGGGGGGGGGGGGGGGTGGGGGGGGGGGGGGGTGGGGGGGGGGGGGGGTGGGGGGGGGGGGGGGTGGGGGGGGGGGGGGGTGGGGGGGGGGGGGGGTGGGGGGGGGGGGGGGTGGGGGGGGGGGGGGGTGGGGGGGGGGGGGGGTGGGGGGGGGGGGGGGTGGGGGGGGGGGGGGGTGGGGGGGGGGGGGGGTGGGGGGGGGGGGGGGTGGGGGGGGGGGGGGGTGGGGGGGGGGGGGGGTGGGGGGGGGGGGGGGTGGGGGGGGGGGGGGGTGGGGGGGGGGGGGGGTGGGGGGGGGGGGGGGTGGGGGGGGGGGGGGGTGGGGGGGGGGGGGGGTGGGGGGGGGGGGGGGTGGGGGGGGGGGGGGGTGGGGGGGGGGGGGGGTGGGGGGGGGGGGGGGTGGGGGGGGGGGGGGGTGGGGGGGGGGGGGGGTGGGGGGGGGGGGGGGTGGGGGGGGGGGGGGGTGGGGGGGGGGGGGGGTGGGGGGGGGGGGGGGTGGGGGGGGGGGGGGGTGGGGGGGGGGGGGGGTGGGGGGGGGGGGGGGTGGGGGGGGGGGGGGGTGGGGGGGGGGGGGGGTGGGGGGGGGGGGGGGTGGGGGGGGGGGGGGGTGGGGGGGGGGGGGGGTGGGGGGGGGGGGGGGTGGGGGGGGGGGGGGGTGGGGGGGGGGGGGGGTGGGGGGGGGGGGGGGTGGGGGGGGGGGGGGGTGGGGGGGGGGGGGGGTGGGGGGGGGGGGGGGTGGGGGGGGGGGGGGGTGGGGGGGGGGGGGGGTGGGGGGGGGGGGGGGTGGGGGGGGGGGGGGGTGGGGGGGGGGGGGGGTGGGGGGGGGGGGGGGTGGGGGGGGGGGGGGGTGGGGGGGGGGGGGGGTGGGGGGGGGGGGGGGTGGGGGGGGGGGGGGGTGGGGGGGGGGGGGGGTGGGGGGGGGGGGGGGTGGGGGGGGGGGGGGGTGGGGGGGGGGGGGGGTGGGGGGGGGGGGGGGTGGGGGGGGGGGGGGGTGGGGGGGGGGGGGGGTGGGGGGGGGGGGGGGTGGGGGGGGGGGGGGGTGGGGGGGGGGGGGGGTGGGGGGGGGGGGGGGTGGGGGGGGGGGGGGGTGGGGGGGGGGGGGGGTGGGGGGGGGGGGGGGTGGGGGGGGGGGGGGGTGGGGGGGGGGGGGGGTGGGGGGGGGGGGGGGTGGGGGGGGGGGGGGGTGGGGGGGGGGGGGGGTGGGGGGGGGGGGGGGTGGGGGGGGGGGGGGGTGGGGGGGGGGGGGGGTGGGGGGGGGGGGGGGTGGGGGGGGGGGGGGGTGGGGGGGGGGGGGGGTGGGGGGGGGGGGGGGTGGGGGGGGGGGGGGGTGGGGGGGGGGGGGGGTGGGGGGGGGGGGGGGTGGGGGGGGGGGGGGGTGGGGGGGGGGGGGGGTGGGGGGGGGGGGGGGTGGGGGGGGGGGGGGGTGGGGGGGGGGGGGGGTGGGGGGGGGGGGGGGTGGGGGGGGGGGGGGGTGGGGGGGGGGGGGGGTGGGGGGGGGGGGGGGTGGGGGGGGGGGGGGGTGGGGGGGGGGGGGGGTGGGGGGGGGGGGGGGTGGGGGGGGGGGGGGGTGGGGGGGGGGGGGGGTGGGGGGGGGGGGGGGTGGGGGGGGGGGGGGGTGGGGGGGGGGGGGGGTGGGGGGGGGGGGGGGTGGGGGGGGGGGGGGGTGGGGGGGGGGGGGGGTGGGGGGGGGGGGGGGTGGGGGGGGGGGGGGGTGGGGGGGGGGGGGGGTGGGGGGGGGGGGGGGTGGGGGGGGGGGGGGGTGGGGGGGGGGGGGGGTGGGGGGGGGGGGGGGTGGGGGGGGGGGGGGGTGGGGGGGGGGGGGGGTGGGGGGGGGGGGGGGTGGGGGGGGGGGGGGGTGGGGGGGGGGGGGGGTGGGGGGGGGGGGGGGTGGGGGGGGGGGGGGGTGGGGGGGGGGGGGGGTGGGGGGGGGGGGGGGTGGGGGGGGGGGGGGGTGGGGGGGGGGGGGGGTGGGGGGGGGGGGGGGTGGGGGGGGGGGGGGGTGGGGGGGGGGGGGGGTGGGGGGGGGGGGGGGTGGGGGGGGGGGGGGGTGGGGGGGGGGGGGGGTGGGGGGGGGGGGGGGTGGGGGGGGGGGGGGGTGGGGGGGGGGGGGGGTGGGGGGGGGGGGGGGTGGGGGGGGGGGGGGGTGGGGGGGGGGGGGGGTGGGGGGGGGGGGGGGTGGGGGGGGGGGGGGGTGGGGGGGGGGGGGGGTGGGGGGGGGGGGGGGTGGGGGGGGGGGGGGGTGGGGGGGGGGGGGGGTGGGGGGGGGGGGGGGTGGGGGGGGGGGGGGGTGGGGGGGGGGGGGGGTGGGGGGGGGGGGGGGTGGGGGGGGGGGGGGGTGGGGGGGGGGGGGGGTGGGGGGGGGGGGGGGTGGGGGGGGGGGGGGGTGGGGGGGGGGGGGGGTGGGGGGGGGGGGGGGTGGGGGGGGGGGGGGGTGGGGGGGGGGGGGGGTGGGGGGGGGGGGGGGTGGGGGGGGGGGGGGGTGGGGGGGGGGGGGGGTGGGGGGGGGGGGGGGTGGGGGGGGGGGGGGGTGGGGGGGGGGGGGGGTGGGGGGGGGGGGGGGTGGGGGGGGGGGGGGGTGGGGGGGGGGGGGGGTGGGGGGGGGGGGGGGTGGGGGGGGGGGGGGGTGGGGGGGGGGGGGGGTGGGGGGGGGGGGGGGTGGGGGGGGGGGGGGGTGGGGGGGGGGGGGGGTGGGGGGGGGGGGGGGTGGGGGGGGGGGGGGGTGGGGGGGGGGGGGGGTGGGGGGGGGGGGGGGTGGGGGGGGGGGGGGGTGGGGGGGGGGGGGGGTGGGGGGGGGGGGGGGTGGGGGGGGGGGGGGGTGGGGGGGGGGGGGGGTGGGGGGGGGGGGGGGTGGGGGGGGGGGGGGGTGGGGGGGGGGGGGGGTGGGGGGGGGGGGGGGTGGGGGGGGGGGGGGGTGGGGGGGGGGGGGGGTGGGGGGGGGGGGGGGTGGGGGGGGGGGGGGGTGGGGGGGGGGGGGGGTGGGGGGGGGGGGGGGTGGGGGGGGGGGGGGGTGGGGGGGGGGGGGGGTGGGGGGGGGGGGGGGTGGGGGGGGGGGGGGGTGGGGGGGGGGGGGGGTGGGGGGGGGGGGGGGTGGGGGGGGGGGGGGGTGGGGGGGGGGGGGGGTGGGGGGGGGGGGGGGTGGGGGGGGGGGGGGGTGGGGGGGGGGGGGGGTGGGGGGGGGGGGGGGTGGGGGGGGGGGGGGGTGGGGGGGGGGGGGGGTGGGGGGGGGGGGGGGTGGGGGGGGGGGGGGGTGGGGGGGGGGGGGGGTGGGGGGGGGGGGGGGTGGGGGGGGGGGGGGGTGGGGGGGGGGGGGGGTGGGGGGGGGGGGGGGTGGGGGGGGGGGGGGGTGGGGGGGGGGGGGGGTGGGGGGGGGGGGGGGTGGGGGGGGGGGGGGGTGGGGGGGGGGGGGGGTGGGGGGGGGGGGGGGTGGGGGGGGGGGGGGGTGGGGGGGGGGGGGGGTGGGGGGGGGGGGGGGTGGGGGGGGGGGGGGGTGGGGGGGGGGGGGGGTGGGGGGGGGGGGGGGTGGGGGGGGGGGGGGGTGGGGGGGGGGGGGGGTGGGGGGGGGGGGGGGTGGGGGGGGGGGGGGGTGGGGGGGGGGGGGGGTGGGGGGGGGGGGGGGTGGGGGGGGGGGGGGGTGGGGGGGGGGGGGGGTGGGGGGGGGGGGGGGTGGGGGGGGGGGGGGGTGGGGGGGGGGGGGGGTGGGGGGGGGGGGGGGTGGGGGGGGGGGGGGGTGGGGGGGGGGGGGGGTGGGGGGGGGGGGGGGTGGGGGGGGGGGGGGGTGGGGGGGGGGGGGGGTGGGGGGGGGGGGGGGTGGGGGGGGGGGGGGGTGGGGGGGGGGGGGGGTGGGGGGGGGGGGGGGTGGGGGGGGGGGGGGGTGGGGGGGGGGGGGGGTGGGGGGGGGGGGGGGTGGGGGGGGGGGGGGGTGGGGGGGGGGGGGGGTGGGGGGGGGGGGGGGTGGGGGGGGGGGGGGGTGGGGGGGGGGGGGGGTGGGGGGGGGGGGGGGTGGGGGGGGGGGGGGGTGGGGGGGGGGGGGGGTGGGGGGGGGGGGGGGTGGGGGGGGGGGGGGGTGGGGGGGGGGGGGGGTGGGGGGGGGGGGGGGTGGGGGGGGGGGGGGGTGGGGGGGGGGGGGGGTGGGGGGGGGGGGGGGTGGGGGGGGGGGGGGGTGGGGGGGGGGGGGGGTGGGGGGGGGGGGGGGTGGGGGGGGGGGGGGGTGGGGGGGGGGGGGGGTGGGGGGGGGGGGGGGTGGGGGGGGGGGGGGGTGGGGGGGGGGGGGGGTGGGGGGGGGGGGGGGTGGGGGGGGGGGGGGGTGGGGGGGGGGGGGGGTGGGGGGGGGGGGGGGTGGGGGGGGGGGGGGGTGGGGGGGGGGGGGGGTGGGGGGGGGGGGGGGTGGGGGGGGGGGGGGGTGGGGGGGGGGGGGGGTGGGGGGGGGGGGGGGTGGGGGGGGGGGGGGGTGGGGGGGGGGGGGGGTGGGGGGGGGGGGGGGTGGGGGGGGGGGGGGGTGGGGGGGGGGGGGGGTGGGGGGGGGGGGGGGTGGGGGGGGGGGGGGGTGGGGGGGGGGGGGGGTGGGGGGGGGGGGGGGTGGGGGGGGGGGGGGGTGGGGGGGGGGGGGGGTGGGGGGGGGGGGGGGTGGGGGGGGGGGGGGGTGGGGGGGGGGGGGGGTGGGGGGGGGGGGGGGTGGGGGGGGGGGGGGGTGGGGGGGGGGGGGGGTGGGGGGGGGGGGGGGTGGGGGGGGGGGGGGGTGGGGGGGGGGGGGGGTGGGGGGGGGGGGGGGTGGGGGGGGGGGGGGGTGGGGGGGGGGGGGGGTGGGGGGGGGGGGGGGTGGGGGGGGGGGGGGGTGGGGGGGGGGGGGGGTGGGGGGGGGGGGGGGTGGGGGGGGGGGGGGGTGGGGGGGGGGGGGGGTGGGGGGGGGGGGGGGTGGGGGGGGGGGGGGGTGGGGGGGGGGGGGGGTGGGGGGGGGGGGGGGTGGGGGGGGGGGGGGGTGGGGGGGGGGGGGGGTGGGGGGGGGGGGGGGTGGGGGGGGGGGGGGGTGGGGGGGGGGGGGGGTGGGGGGGGGGGGGGGTGGGGGGGGGGGGGGGTGGGGGGGGGGGGGGGTGGGGGGGGGGGGGGGTGGGGGGGGGGGGGGGTGGGGGGGGGGGGGGGTGGGGGGGGGGGGGGGTGGGGGGGGGGGGGGGTGGGGGGGGGGGGGGGTGGGGGGGGGGGGGGGTGGGGGGGGGGGGGGGTGGGGGGGGGGGGGGGTGGGGGGGGGGGGGGGTGGGGGGGGGGGGGGGTGGGGGGGGGGGGGGGTGGGGGGGGGGGGGGGTGGGGGGGGGGGGGGGTGGGGGGGGGGGGGGGTGGGGGGGGGGGGGGGTGGGGGGGGGGGGGGGTGGGGGGGGGGGGGGGTGGGGGGGGGGGGGGGTGGGGGGGGGGGGGGGTGGGGGGGGGGGGGGGTGGGGGGGGGGGGGGGTGGGGGGGGGGGGGGGTGGGGGGGGGGGGGGGTGGGGGGGGGGGGGGGTGGGGGGGGGGGGGGGTGGGGGGGGGGGGGGGTGGGGGGGGGGGGGGGTGGGGGGGGGGGGGGGTGGGGGGGGGGGGGGGTGGGGGGGGGGGGGGGTGGGGGGGGGGGGGGGTGGGGGGGGGGGGGGGTGGGGGGGGGGGGGGGTGGGGGGGGGGGGGGGTGGGGGGGGGGGGGGGTGGGGGGGGGGGGGGGTGGGGGGGGGGGGGGGTGGGGGGGGGGGGGGGTGGGGGGGGGGGGGGGTGGGGGGGGGGGGGGGTGGGGGGGGGGGGGGGTGGGGGGGGGGGGGGGTGGGGGGGGGGGGGGGTGGGGGGGGGGGGGGGTGGGGGGGGGGGGGGGTGGGGGGGGGGGGGGGTGGGGGGGGGGGGGGGTGGGGGGGGGGGGGGGTGGGGGGGGGGGGGGGTGGGGGGGGGGGGGGGTGGGGGGGGGGGGGGGTGGGGGGGGGGGGGGGTGGGGGGGGGGGGGGGTGGGGGGGGGGGGGGGTGGGGGGGGGGGGGGGTGGGGGGGGGGGGGGGTGGGGGGGGGGGGGGGTGGGGGGGGGGGGGGGTGGGGGGGGGGGGGGGTGGGGGGGGGGGGGGGTGGGGGGGGGGGGGGGTGGGGGGGGGGGGGGGTGGGGGGGGGGGGGGGTGGGGGGGGGGGGGGGTGGGGGGGGGGGGGGGTGGGGGGGGGGGGGGGTGGGGGGGGGGGGGGGTGGGGGGGGGGGGGGGTGGGGGGGGGGGGGGGTGGGGGGGGGGGGGGGTGGGGGGGGGGGGGGGTGGGGGGGGGGGGGGGTGGGGGGGGGGGGGGGTGGGGGGGGGGGGGGGTGGGGGGGGGGGGGGGTGGGGGGGGGGGGGGGTGGGGGGGGGGGGGGGTGGGGGGGGGGGGGGGTGGGGGGGGGGGGGGGTGGGGGGGGGGGGGGGTGGGGGGGGGGGGGGGTGGGGGGGGGGGGGGGTGGGGGGGGGGGGGGGTGGGGGGGGGGGGGGGTGGGGGGGGGGGGGGGTGGGGGGGGGGGGGGGTGGGGGGGGGGGGGGGTGGGGGGGGGGGGGGGTGGGGGGGGGGGGGGGTGGGGGGGGGGGGGGGTGGGGGGGGGGGGGGGTGGGGGGGGGGGGGGGTGGGGGGGGGGGGGGGTGGGGGGGGGGGGGGGTGGGGGGGGGGGGGGGTGGGGGGGGGGGGGGGTGGGGGGGGGGGGGGGTGGGGGGGGGGGGGGGTGGGGGGGGGGGGGGGTGGGGGGGGGGGGGGGTGGGGGGGGGGGGGGGTGGGGGGGGGGGGGGGTGGGGGGGGGGGGGGGTGGGGGGGGGGGGGGGTGGGGGGGGGGGGGGGTGGGGGGGGGGGGGGGTGGGGGGGGGGGGGGGTGGGGGGGGGGGGGGGTGGGGGGGGGGGGGGGTGGGGGGGGGGGGGGGTGGGGGGGGGGGGGGGTGGGGGGGGGGGGGGGTGGGGGGGGGGGGGGGTGGGGGGGGGGGGGGGTGGGGGGGGGGGGGGGTGGGGGGGGGGGGGGGTGGGGGGGGGGGGGGGTGGGGGGGGGGGGGGGTGGGGGGGGGGGGGGGTGGGGGGGGGGGGGGGTGGGGGGGGGGGGGGGTGGGGGGGGGGGGGGGTGGGGGGGGGGGGGGGTGGGGGGGGGGGGGGGTGGGGGGGGGGGGGGGTGGGGGGGGGGGGGGGTGGGGGGGGGGGGGGGTGGGGGGGGGGGGGGGTGGGGGGGGGGGGGGGTGGGGGGGGGGGGGGGTGGGGGGGGGGGGGGGTGGGGGGGGGGGGGGGTGGGGGGGGGGGGGGGTGGGGGGGGGGGGGGGTGGGGGGGGGGGGGGGTGGGGGGGGGGGGGGGTGGGGGGGGGGGGGGGTGGGGGGGGGGGGGGGTGGGGGGGGGGGGGGGTGGGGGGGGGGGGGGGTGGGGGGGGGGGGGGGTGGGGGGGGGGGGGGGTGGGGGGGGGGGGGGGTGGGGGGGGGGGGGGGTGGGGGGGGGGGGGGGTGGGGGGGGGGGGGGGTGGGGGGGGGGGGGGGTGGGGGGGGGGGGGGGTGGGGGGGGGGGGGGGTGGGGGGGGGGGGGGGTGGGGGGGGGGGGGGGTGGGGGGGGGGGGGGGTGGGGGGGGGGGGGGGTGGGGGGGGGGGGGGGTGGGGGGGGGGGGGGGTGGGGGGGGGGGGGGGTGGGGGGGGGGGGGGGTGGGGGGGGGGGGGGGTGGGGGGGGGGGGGGGTGGGGGGGGGGGGGGGTGGGGGGGGGGGGGGGTGGGGGGGGGGGGGGGTGGGGGGGGGGGGGGGTGGGGGGGGGGGGGGGTGGGGGGGGGGGGGGGTGGGGGGGGGGGGGGGTGGGGGGGGGGGGGGGTGGGGGGGGGGGGGGGTGGGGGGGGGGGGGGGTGGGGGGGGGGGGGGGTGGGGGGGGGGGGGGGTGGGGGGGGGGGGGGGTGGGGGGGGGGGGGGGTGGGGGGGGGGGGGGGTGGGGGGGGGGGGGGGTGGGGGGGGGGGGGGGTGGGGGGGGGGGGGGGTGGGGGGGGGGGGGGGTGGGGGGGGGGGGGGGTGGGGGGGGGGGGGGGTGGGGGGGGGGGGGGGTGGGGGGGGGGGGGGGTGGGGGGGGGGGGGGGTGGGGGGGGGGGGGGGTGGGGGGGGGGGGGGGTGGGGGGGGGGGGGGGTGGGGGGGGGGGGGGGTGGGGGGGGGGGGGGGTGGGGGGGGGGGGGGGTGGGGGGGGGGGGGGGTGGGGGGGGGGGGGGGTGGGGGGGGGGGGGGGTGGGGGGGGGGGGGGGTGGGGGGGGGGGGGGGTGGGGGGGGGGGGGGGTGGGGGGGGGGGGGGGTGGGGGGGGGGGGGGGTGGGGGGGGGGGGGGGTGGGGGGGGGGGGGGGTGGGGGGGGGGGGGGGTGGGGGGGGGGGGGGGTGGGGGGGGGGGGGGGTGGGGGGGGGGGGGGGTGGGGGGGGGGGGGGGTGGGGGGGGGGGGGGGTGGGGGGGGGGGGGGGTGGGGGGGGGGGGGGGTGGGGGGGGGGGGGGGTGGGGGGGGGGGGGGGTGGGGGGGGGGGGGGGTGGGGGGGGGGGGGGGTGGGGGGGGGGGGGGGTGGGGGGGGGGGGGGGTGGGGGGGGGGGGGGGTGGGGGGGGGGGGGGGTGGGGGGGGGGGGGGGTGGGGGGGGGGGGGGGTGGGGGGGGGGGGGGGTGGGGGGGGGGGGGGGTGGGGGGGGGGGGGGGTGGGGGGGGGGGGGGGTGGGGGGGGGGGGGGGTGGGGGGGGGGGGGGGTGGGGGGGGGGGGGGGTGGGGGGGGGGGGGGGTGGGGGGGGGGGGGGGTGGGGGGGGGGGGGGGTGGGGGGGGGGGGGGGTGGGGGGGGGGGGGGGTGGGGGGGGGGGGGGGTGGGGGGGGGGGGGGGTGGGGGGGGGGGGGGGTGGGGGGGGGGGGGGGTGGGGGGGGGGGGGGGTGGGGGGGGGGGGGGGTGGGGGGGGGGGGGGGTGGGGGGGGGGGGGGGTGGGGGGGGGGGGGGGTGGGGGGGGGGGGGGGTGGGGGGGGGGGGGGGTGGGGGGGGGGGGGGGTGGGGGGGGGGGGGGGTGGGGGGGGGGGGGGGTGGGGGGGGGGGGGGGTGGGGGGGGGGGGGGGTGGGGGGGGGGGGGGGTGGGGGGGGGGGGGGGTGGGGGGGGGGGGGGGTGGGGGGGGGGGGGGGTGGGGGGGGGGGGGGGTGGGGGGGGGGGGGGGTGGGGGGGGGGGGGGGTGGGGGGGGGGGGGGGTGGGGGGGGGGGGGGGTGGGGGGGGGGGGGGGTGGGGGGGGGGGGGGGTGGGGGGGGGGGGGGGTGGGGGGGGGGGGGGGTGGGGGGGGGGGGGGGTGGGGGGGGGGGGGGGTGGGGGGGGGGGGGGGTGGGGGGGGGGGGGGGTGGGGGGGGGGGGGGGTGGGGGGGGGGGGGGGTGGGGGGGGGGGGGGGTGGGGGGGGGGGGGGGTGGGGGGGGGGGGGGGTGGGGGGGGGGGGGGGTGGGGGGGGGGGGGGGTGGGGGGGGGGGGGGGTGGGGGGGGGGGGGGGTGGGGGGGGGGGGGGGTGGGGGGGGGGGGGGGTGGGGGGGGGGGGGGGTGGGGGGGGGGGGGGGTGGGGGGGGGGGGGGGTGGGGGGGGGGGGGGGTGGGGGGGGGGGGGGGTGGGGGGGGGGGGGGGTGGGGGGGGGGGGGGGTGGGGGGGGGGGGGGGTGGGGGGGGGGGGGGGTGGGGGGGGGGGGGGGTGGGGGGGGGGGGGGGTGGGGGGGGGGGGGGGTGGGGGGGGGGGGGGGTGGGGGGGGGGGGGGGTGGGGGGGGGGGGGGGTGGGGGGGGGGGGGGGTGGGGGGGGGGGGGGGTGGGGGGGGGGGGGGGTGGGGGGGGGGGGGGGTGGGGGGGGGGGGGGGTGGGGGGGGGGGGGGGTGGGGGGGGGGGGGGGTGGGGGGGGGGGGGGGTGGGGGGGGGGGGGGGTGGGGGGGGGGGGGGGTGGGGGGGGGGGGGGGTGGGGGGGGGGGGGGGTGGGGGGGGGGGGGGGTGGGGGGGGGGGGGGGTGGGGGGGGGGGGGGGTGGGGGGGGGGGGGGGTGGGGGGGGGGGGGGGTGGGGGGGGGGGGGGGTGGGGGGGGGGGGGGGTGGGGGGGGGGGGGGGTGGGGGGGGGGGGGGGTGGGGGGGGGGGGGGGTGGGGGGGGGGGGGGGTGGGGGGGGGGGGGGGTGGGGGGGGGGGGGGGTGGGGGGGGGGGGGGGTGGGGGGGGGGGGGGGTGGGGGGGGGGGGGGGTGGGGGGGGGGGGGGGTGGGGGGGGGGGGGGGTGGGGGGGGGGGGGGGTGGGGGGGGGGGGGGGTGGGGGGGGGGGGGGGTGGGGGGGGGGGGGGGTGGGGGGGGGGGGGGGTGGGGGGGGGGGGGGGTGGGGGGGGGGGGGGGTGGGGGGGGGGGGGGGTGGGGGGGGGGGGGGGTGGGGGGGGGGGGGGGTGGGGGGGGGGGGGGGTGGGGGGGGGGGGGGGTGGGGGGGGGGGGGGGTGGGGGGGGGGGGGGGTGGGGGGGGGGGGGGGTGGGGGGGGGGGGGGGTGGGGGGGGGGGGGGGTGGGGGGGGGGGGGGGTGGGGGGGGGGGGGGGTGGGGGGGGGGGGGGGTGGGGGGGGGGGGGGGTGGGGGGGGGGGGGGGTGGGGGGGGGGGGGGGTGGGGGGGGGGGGGGGTGGGGGGGGGGGGGGGTGGGGGGGGGGGGGGGTGGGGGGGGGGGGGGGTGGGGGGGGGGGGGGGTGGGGGGGGGGGGGGGTGGGGGGGGGGGGGGGTGGGGGGGGGGGGGGGTGGGGGGGGGGGGGGGTGGGGGGGGGGGGGGGTGGGGGGGGGGGGGGGTGGGGGGGGGGGGGGGTGGGGGGGGGGGGGGGTGGGGGGGGGGGGGGGTGGGGGGGGGGGGGGGTGGGGGGGGGGGGGGGTGGGGGGGGGGGGGGGTGGGGGGGGGGGGGGGTGGGGGGGGGGGGGGGTGGGGGGGGGGGGGGGTGGGGGGGGGGGGGGGTGGGGGGGGGGGGGGGTGGGGGGGGGGGGGGGTGGGGGGGGGGGGGGGTGGGGGGGGGGGGGGGTGGGGGGGGGGGGGGGTGGGGGGGGGGGGGGGTGGGGGGGGGGGGGGGTGGGGGGGGGGGGGGGTGGGGGGGGGGGGGGGTGGGGGGGGGGGGGGGTGGGGGGGGGGGGGGGTGGGGGGGGGGGGGGGTGGGGGGGGGGGGGGGTGGGGGGGGGGGGGGGTGGGGGGGGGGGGGGGTGGGGGGGGGGGGGGGTGGGGGGGGGGGGGGGTGGGGGGGGGGGGGGGTGGGGGGGGGGGGGGGTGGGGGGGGGGGGGGGTGGGGGGGGGGGGGGGTGGGGGGGGGGGGGGGTGGGGGGGGGGGGGGGTGGGGGGGGGGGGGGGTGGGGGGGGGGGGGGGTGGGGGGGGGGGGGGGTGGGGGGGGGGGGGGGTGGGGGGGGGGGGGGGTGGGGGGGGGGGGGGGTGGGGGGGGGGGGGGGTGGGGGGGGGGGGGGGTGGGGGGGGGGGGGGGTGGGGGGGGGGGGGGGTGGGGGGGGGGGGGGGTGGGGGGGGGGGGGGGTGGGGGGGGGGGGGGGTGGGGGGGGGGGGGGGTGGGGGGGGGGGGGGGTGGGGGGGGGGGGGGGTGGGGGGGGGGGGGGGTGGGGGGGGGGGGGGGTGGGGGGGGGGGGGGGTGGGGGGGGGGGGGGGTGGGGGGGGGGGGGGGTGGGGGGGGGGGGGGGTGGGGGGGGGGGGGGGTGGGGGGGGGGGGGGGTGGGGGGGGGGGGGGGTGGGGGGGGGGGGGGGTGGGGGGGGGGGGGGGTGGGGGGGGGGGGGGGTGGGGGGGGGGGGGGGTGGGGGGGGGGGGGGGTGGGGGGGGGGGGGGGTGGGGGGGGGGGGGGGTGGGGGGGGGGGGGGGTGGGGGGGGGGGGGGGTGGGGGGGGGGGGGGGTGGGGGGGGGGGGGGGTGGGGGGGGGGGGGGGTGGGGGGGGGGGGGGGTGGGGGGGGGGGGGGGTGGGGGGGGGGGGGGGTGGGGGGGGGGGGGGGTGGGGGGGGGGGGGGGTGGGGGGGGGGGGGGGTGGGGGGGGGGGGGGGTGGGGGGGGGGGGGGGTGGGGGGGGGGGGGGGTGGGGGGGGGGGGGGGTGGGGGGGGGGGGGGGTGGGGGGGGGGGGGGGTGGGGGGGGGGGGGGGTGGGGGGGGGGGGGGGTGGGGGGGGGGGGGGGTGGGGGGGGGGGGGGGTGGGGGGGGGGGGGGGTGGGGGGGGGGGGGGGTGGGGGGGGGGGGGGGTGGGGGGGGGGGGGGGTGGGGGGGGGGGGGGGTGGGGGGGGGGGGGGGTGGGGGGGGGGGGGGGTGGGGGGGGGGGGGGGTGGGGGGGGGGGGGGGTGGGGGGGGGGGGGGGTGGGGGGGGGGGGGGGTGGGGGGGGGGGGGGGTGGGGGGGGGGGGGGGTGGGGGGGGGGGGGGGTGGGGGGGGGGGGGGGTGGGGGGGGGGGGGGGTGGGGGGGGGGGGGGGTGGGGGGGGGGGGGGGTGGGGGGGGGGGGGGGTGGGGGGGGGGGGGGGTGGGGGGGGGGGGGGGTGGGGGGGGGGGGGGGTGGGGGGGGGGGGGGGTGGGGGGGGGGGGGGGTGGGGGGGGGGGGGGGTGGGGGGGGGGGGGGGTGGGGGGGGGGGGGGGTGGGGGGGGGGGGGGGTGGGGGGGGGGGGGGGTGGGGGGGGGGGGGGGTGGGGGGGGGGGGGGGTGGGGGGGGGGGGGGGTGGGGGGGGGGGGGGGTGGGGGGGGGGGGGGGTGGGGGGGGGGGGGGGTGGGGGGGGGGGGGGGTGGGGGGGGGGGGGGGTGGGGGGGGGGGGGGGTGGGGGGGGGGGGGGGTGGGGGGGGGGGGGGGTGGGGGGGGGGGGGGGTGGGGGGGGGGGGGGGTGGGGGGGGGGGGGGGTGGGGGGGGGGGGGGGTGGGGGGGGGGGGGGGTGGGGGGGGGGGGGGGTGGGGGGGGGGGGGGGTGGGGGGGGGGGGGGGTGGGGGGGGGGGGGGGTGGGGGGGGGGGGGGGTGGGGGGGGGGGGGGGTGGGGGGGGGGGGGGGTGGGGGGGGGGGGGGGTGGGGGGGGGGGGGGGTGGGGGGGGGGGGGGGTGGGGGGGGGGGGGGGTGGGGGGGGGGGGGGGTGGGGGGGGGGGGGGGTGGGGGGGGGGGGGGGTGGGGGGGGGGGGGGGTGGGGGGGGGGGGGGGTGGGGGGGGGGGGGGGTGGGGGGGGGGGGGGGTGGGGGGGGGGGGGGGTGGGGGGGGGGGGGGGTGGGGGGGGGGGGGGGTGGGGGGGGGGGGGGGTGGGGGGGGGGGGGGGTGGGGGGGGGGGGGGGTGGGGGGGGGGGGGGGTGGGGGGGGGGGGGGGTGGGGGGGGGGGGGGGTGGGGGGGGGGGGGGGTGGGGGGGGGGGGGGGTGGGGGGGGGGGGGGGTGGGGGGGGGGGGGGGTGGGGGGGGGGGGGGGTGGGGGGGGGGGGGGGTGGGGGGGGGGGGGGGTGGGGGGGGGGGGGGGTGGGGGGGGGGGGGGGTGGGGGGGGGGGGGGGTGGGGGGGGGGGGGGGTGGGGGGGGGGGGGGGTGGGGGGGGGGGGGGGTGGGGGGGGGGGGGGGTGGGGGGGGGGGGGGGTGGGGGGGGGGGGGGGTGGGGGGGGGGGGGGGTGGGGGGGGGGGGGGGTGGGGGGGGGGGGGGGTGGGGGGGGGGGGGGGTGGGGGGGGGGGGGGGTGGGGGGGGGGGGGGGTGGGGGGGGGGGGGGGTGGGGGGGGGGGGGGGTGGGGGGGGGGGGGGGTGGGGGGGGGGGGGGGTGGGGGGGGGGGGGGGTGGGGGGGGGGGGGGGTGGGGGGGGGGGGGGGTGGGGGGGGGGGGGGGTGGGGGGGGGGGGGGGTGGGGGGGGGGGGGGGTGGGGGGGGGGGGGGGTGGGGGGGGGGGGGGGTGGGGGGGGGGGGGGGTGGGGGGGGGGGGGGGTGGGGGGGGGGGGGGGTGGGGGGGGGGGGGGGTGGGGGGGGGGGGGGGTGGGGGGGGGGGGGGGTGGGGGGGGGGGGGGGTGGGGGGGGGGGGGGGTGGGGGGGGGGGGGGGTGGGGGGGGGGGGGGGTGGGGGGGGGGGGGGGTGGGGGGGGGGGGGGGTGGGGGGGGGGGGGGGTGGGGGGGGGGGGGGGTGGGGGGGGGGGGGGGTGGGGGGGGGGGGGGGTGGGGGGGGGGGGGGGTGGGGGGGGGGGGGGGTGGGGGGGGGGGGGGGTGGGGGGGGGGGGGGGTGGGGGGGGGGGGGGGTGGGGGGGGGGGGGGGTGGGGGGGGGGGGGGGTGGGGGGGGGGGGGGGTGGGGGGGGGGGGGGGTGGGGGGGGGGGGGGGTGGGGGGGGGGGGGGGTGGGGGGGGGGGGGGGTGGGGGGGGGGGGGGGTGGGGGGGGGGGACAATTCCCATCAGCCCCTGCCAGCATGGCCAATTGGCCATGCTGGAAGGGGCTGATGGGAATTGTAGTCCATAACATCTGGAGTGCCAAAGGTTCGCCACCACTGCCTAAGCTCCCTCTAAAGCTAGTCAGCAAAGAAGGGATTTAGGTTGAGGTGCTTCTACCAACTGATAAGATCTGGAGTTTATTATTATGTTACACTGGCTTTAGGAAATTGCTTAATTTATAGACTACGCAAAAAAGTTTTCAATTCGAAGCAAATGATTCCCAGAAGCTCATCTTCTGCCTAATGCATTCAAAGCACCAATATCTTTCTTTAATTCCTGACATCCACGAAGCGTGGTGATTCAAAAACCGGCATTGTGATTAATGAAAGGCTCTGCGAATTTCATGGCTGAGGCAAAAGCTCTGTCAATTTTCATGGACGAGGTTTGGAATTGGCTTGTTCCTCAAATTAAGCAATTTTAGAGGGAAAAAAGATGTACAGCGCGTTCTTTCTTTGTCCCTCCAACCTCTGCATAAGATGTGAGCAGGTCTACACATTCATGTGTCCAGACTAATTACACCAAAGATTTGTCTCTAGAGTTGAAGGAGGGGTGAGGAATGGAGGGATTATTGATATGGTTGCTTTTTTTTACCTTCGCTGTCTTCAGGATTATTATTTCTTTGGCAAGTTGCATGAGGCGGCTTCAAAATCGCTTCTTTAGATAACAGTAGTTATGCACATGTGTGTCCTGAAAGGAAATATGGGTAATTTTATGCAGGTCATAAAATAAAAATTAACTTTCATCATTTCCAAATCAGCAGTTTGATCCACATAGGGAGCTATTGGGGAGCAGTTCACACACACACACACACACACACACACACACACAGAGAGAGAGAGAGAGAGAGAGAGAGAGCAGTTTCATGGTGCACAAAATTCCAAGCAATCATAGTTACTAAGTGGAAAGAAAAGGCCACATATTTTCTAGTCCCCACCCTACTTCTACATTTTCTCTGCCTTAACTGGCAGGAACCTTTTAAATCAGCCACTGGTAGATCACTGTATCAATGTAATGATCTCTCTACAAGGTCCCAGCTTCCTTTTTTTTTTTTGTAAAACAACCCTTTAGTTCCTCTTGTTTCAGAGATATAAGGGGAAAGGCCTCTCTCTGCCACAAAAAGGGCTAAGATGTATTTTTAAAGAATGAAAGCGAGGAATTCAGAGGATGCAGCAGATCACTATAATGACATGCTGATCTAGTGATTGCTGTGTTTTTACCAAAAAGGGGGGGAAAAAGCACTCACTGACCGGGGGAAATGGCTGCTATGCTTAGCAGCTGCAGGTACAACAGGAAACCACCTTGTGCAACATTATGCTTATTGTTCAATTTAAGTGGTTGGGATTGAGCTGGAGGAATTCTGGTCAAGGATTTTCATCCGTTGGTTACCTGGGGCAGGGGCAACGGCACTGATATGGGTGGGACTGGGAAAGATCCCCTTCCGCACATGCAAAATAATGCACTTTCAACCCACTTTGCAGCTGGATTTTACTGTACAGAATAGCAAAATCCATTTGCAAACAGTTGAGAAAGTGGATTGAAAGTGCATTATTCTGCTTGTGCGGAAGGGGCCCTGGACTCTTCTGTCCACATGGAAGATACCCTGGCTCACTCATCTTTGTATAACCACTGATGTTATATATGTAATATAGTCTGTTGGACTGTAACCTTGGAAGCTAAAGTAAAATTAAAAAGTCCAGTGCTCCGGAGTGTGGACTTTGGCAACTTTCTCCTGTGCAACAGTTGTAGAAAGGCTCAAAATATTGTGAATGTCAGAAATTATTGTGCTAATTTAGCGGGCTTGTGTTAGGCATGAACATTTTGATCCATAGCAAGTATAAACACCTGTGCAATCAGGTACCTGAGCGCCACGTGAAAATCTGGAATTTGTTTTAGATGGCAAACAGCAGACGAGGTGGATGAGGCCTAATTGTGTGCAAATATTTTTGAAAATGAAAAACAGAGCATCGTCAATTTTTGCTATTATCTGTAAATATGGATCGTTTTCAGCTGAGATGCTGTGAAAAGCATCAACTTCTTCCCAAAGCTGAAATATTAATTGGCTGTTGTGGGTTTTCTGGGCTGTGTAGCCATGGTCTTGTAGCTTTTGCTCCTTTGCATCTATGGCTGTCCTCTTCAGAGTCAGGTCACAGCAAGGTATGTTGGAGAGAAACACATCTTACTGAAGATGACAGCCATAGATGCAGGCAAAACGTTAGGAGCAAAAGCTACCAGACCATGGCTACACAGCCCAGAAAAACCACCAGCAGCCTGTGAAAGCCTTTAACTGTATGCTGAAACATTAATCCTTGCTATTATTTCAGAATGTTGAAAATTCAATCTGACTGAGTGATCCATTTGATATCCCTTCCGACTGTAACACTTGAACACTTTCTAAAGCTTGAATCAGTATATTAAGTAACAACAGAAAGGTTGTTTGATTCTAATGAGCAAGCTCCGGCATATTGCTGATATGAAATTATTTTAAAATGAACAATACATATTTACAGCTTTGCCCTAGAGTGGAATCAGTAGACAAAATGCTTCAGTCATCATTTAAGGGACCGAAAAGAAATATTTTTCCTGACCTTTCTCTGTGCTAAACATCAATTCCAGCCCCCCTTGAAACTGGTGTGTAATTTTTGTAGGTTTTTTTCAAGTAAGGAAGATGAAAAATCCCAGCTGTGAACAGCCTTGTTTCACTCGTGTTCCTGAGCCTTTCTGGTGTTTCATGTGTCCATTTTTAAAATGCCTTTTAAAAATCTTGATCGCTTGGTAAGTCTATAAAAAGTTAATAGTAGATTTATAATTTTATTAGCATTTATGCTGCAAATGCAAGAGCCATCCCAAACCCAAATTTAATTGTGCCCTTAAAGCTGTTTTTATTAGCTCAGCCGTTCTGTGCAGCGCAAGCTTATTGGGAAATGTAGTACATTTTCTCTGAGGGGGGAAATCCAAAATGTGAGATATGGGATTCTCATCTGTCACCCAATTGATGTAGCCTCTTCTGTCTATGCATACAAATTACATTTCTCTCTCTTGTTAATTTTAAGCAGATGTAAATGAAAAGGAAGAATCGCCTGCACATTAAGGCAAAACCCATATGTTTTACAAATGGCATAAAAACTGCCGTTATCACTGGTTAATGAGAATATTTGGGGACTGTTCGTAACTGCCAATAATAGAATGTTGCTGGCATCTTAATTTCATTTATCTTATCTTTTCCTTTTATGTTATTTTTTACTTTTTAACCTTCTTTGATTGTTTTGACGTTTTTGTTTCACTTTGCCCTTTGGGAGAGCGGGGGGGGGGGGACCGGGGGGACGGGGGGGGGGGGGGGGGAAGGAATGTGTGTGAGTCAGCCTGTAGCCTGTAGCTAGTAGTTAACAGTTATTGGCCGTGCGGAACATAGTAAAAGCCAAATTAAGCCAGATGAAAGGAGGTTCTTTTATTAAGTTATTGTAAAGACTTAACTTATTATTTTAAATAGCCACTGCTAGCTATCATTAGCCATTTTAATAATTTTATACATATACATCTAGTTTTATTATTGTATTATATATTTTATATTTGTATATTTACATAATGTTATAATATTATTATATGATATAGGACCACTATTCGCCATCTGGTATGAGTAGGAAAAGATTTTTACCTTTTGACTCAAACCTTTATATCCTCCCTTGTACAAAATAAAGTGGAAGTGGAAAGATTTCTTTACCTTTGGAGTTAATATCACTAATAGCTTTCAGATGCTTCGAGGTGTGTCTGTTGATTATATCAAAACAGAAGAAAAATAAGTCCAGGAAAATACATTACTTAGCCCTACATTTTGTTCCTAATATACCCTCAGCTGTAGACAAACAGCAGATCCTGGCTGAGGGAGAGGATACTTTGATCATTGTGAAACCTTAACCCTGTTAGCATCCCAGACATTTTTGATTTCTGAAACTCTCCAGAATTAATAAATTTATTAATAAATAAATACCTTGGCAGCACAATTTTTGTCTTCTTTTTGTCCTCTTGATTTGGGGCCTCAAACCTATTTTCGGCGGAAATGTTCTGCTGGTTTTATGAACAAATTACCATCTCACCCAATGCTCTCATACCCATTCTGCACAGAATATTTAAAAAATCTTGCAGATGTTTTAAAAAGAACCATTTTGGCTTTTGTGTCCCGCACAGCACGGGAAAATAAAGCGTACCAGAGAAAAATGGTTCTTTTCCCCTGTCTGCTGCCTGACAGAAGCTTGTCAGTTTCATTTTGTTGCGCCCAGAGCCGTATTTGGGGGGGGGGGATGGTGCCCGGGGACAAAACCTCCTCTGGGCGCCCCCCGCCCCCGCATGCCATGGAGCCTGGCCCCTCATGGGTCATGGAGCCCTGCCCCCTACATTTGCTAAAAAAGAGGCCGGCAGGTGAGCAAACAAGCGGGGGCCTCACCTTTTCGTGTTCGCGGGTGCTGCTGGAGGCGCTGGTCCACACACACACACTCACTGGTCACATGGGTAAGCGATTTTGCACCCCCACATGAGCAGATGGCATGCGCCCGGGAACATGGGGTACCCCATGTCACCGGGCAGACACGCCTCTAGTTGCACCTGCCGCAGGGATTTTTTGTATCGCTGGCTGTTTGCTGAAGGTTTCCTCTGCTTGCAGCTTATCTGCCCATAATTTCACTGTAACAAGTACATGAACAAAATTAGTTCAGACTAGTGATCCCGCACACGAATGTTATTCCTTTTTTGTTTTTGTTTTCAGTCAGACATCTTTGAAGCTACAGCGACTCAGTAAGATTTTGTTCTTGGTAGTAAGGAATTCTTATTTCTGATAATCAGGATTTCCTTAACTATACACCCCTGTCAGAGATAGATTGTAAATTGGCATTGGAAATGGTGTATTAAAGGGCTCCCAGCATTTGTATTGCAGTGTCATCTTAGGGATACTGATTTTTTAAGTATTTTGATAGACTTTCAGGCTTACTAAGAGAAGTAAAGATTGTGTGTCCCTTACTTTTTACTCACCTAAGATCCCTCAGATTTTAGGCAATCTGGACTGGTTTAAAAATGCTTTTGTACACCTGCATTGTTCCCAACAAAAGCTCTATTGAAATCCCTGGTGAATTTGTTCCTCCAAATCAAGTCAGGTTACATAAGAGAGATAAGTGTCTGGCAGATTGATCTCCAATCAAAACCAAGAGGGACTTTCTAGCTGACCAGAATCAAAACTCCATGAATTGTGATACTAGGCTATTGTCAGCCTCTAAATGTCCCCTTGTGCTGCCAACCATGTCAAAGGATAGTATATTTGATAATGGGGATTTAAATTTTGAATTTAATTCACTCTTGTTTTGCTCTTCCAGCAGAGGAACAATTGATTGGCTAGGACACTCCCAGCTCAGGCAAACTCAGGATCAACTGCTGACTCCCAAAGGCACCTGGTGGGCCACTGCGAGTAGCAGAGAGCTGGACTAGATGGACTCTGGTCTGATCCAGCTGGCTTGTTCTTATGTTCTTAAATGGTACCATTTCCTAACAAAGCTTGGAATCAATCAATCAAGTCCAGCCTTGCTTAGCAAAAAACACCTTACCAGGATTGTAAATTCCAAATTTGCCTTTGGAGACATTTCCCATAGTTCTTCTTGATAAGGATTGACTCTTTACCCATCATTCCAGCAAGATGGCAATGAGATAACAGCAGAGGTGGGATTCAGGGGGTTCCGAAGGTTCTGTAGAACCTGTTGTTAAAATTTCCTTTTTCACTTTTTTAATACTTAAAATATTTTTATTAAGTATTAATATTTTTAATACTTAAAATAAAAAAGTGATATGAAAAATATTTTTTAAAAATACTTTTTAACAGTCATTATTTGAATCCCACCACCATCGGAACCTGTTGTTGAAATGTCTGAATCCCAGCACTAACTAGAGTCTGTCCTTCTGAGTCTGGTTTCTTTTTCCTTTTTTGGGACATTTTTCCTCCCCCTTTTTAGAGTAATGGTAACTATTGTGGTGCTTGAAGGTTCTGTCTGGTTTGATCTGGTTTTGATGACAATTTGTCCTTGGAAAAAGAAGAATTACTTTGGCTCAGCAAACAGAGGGAGCTTCAGTGTCTCTTTGACTCTTTCCCTGTTGTATATTTCTGTGCTGAACTGTTCCTGGTTGGTCAGCTAGAATTACTGGCTCTGTTACGTTGTCATATTTTTCTGCTTTTGGTGTTATTCTTGTCCAGGAAACCTGGGCTACTGATGAGATTTTTCTTCCAGGTTTCTCTTTATTTTCCCAGAATGCAATCAGAGGACCTGTGGGCCACCTTTGTGCAGATCTGGCTTGTCTATTTCTACCTCCCTGAGTACAAAACTGATTGATTTTCTCATTACCAATGAGTTGGTTCTTGCAATTAGACTAAATCCAACTTCCTTAACTTGATTCTGTTTTCCGTCTGTATACCAGCTGCTAGGTCAAGTAGTGGTGTATGAAAGTGGACCCAGCTGGGAGAATTATTTGATGACATTAAAAAAATATTTTTGAGCTTGTTATGGTATGATCAAATTTCTAAGGATTCTGTAATGAACTCTGCTGTTTTAAGTTTCGTTCAATGTACTATTCAGAGTGATCTAATAATGGTAGGTGGGCAATCGTGGGACAATCCCAATGGAGCTTCTACTGTTTTTTGACAAAATGGTGCCAGTGTTATTGAAAGCTACCTGCTCTCACTGGACCTTTTGTCTTCAACTAATAGAAAAAGGCGAAGAAGAAGAGTTTGGATTTATATCCCCCCTTCCTCTCCTGCAGGAGACTCAAAGGGGCTGACAATCTCCTTGCCCTTCCCCCCTCACAACAAACACCCTGTGAGGTGGGTGGGGCTGAGAGAGCTCCGAGAAGCTGTGACTAGCCCAAGGTCACCCAGCTGGCGTGTGTGGGAGTGTACAGGCTAATCTGAATTCCCCAGATAAGCCTCCACAGCTCAGGCGGCAGAGCTGGGAATCAAACCCGGTTCCTCCAGATTAGATACACGAGCTCTTAACCTCCTACGCCACTGCTGTTCCTAATAGTATGAAAATCTGTGACTATATGGGAAGTGATCATCTTTCTATATCTCTTTTGCTTAACTTGTGCTCATAATTTAACTCTGACTCATTATCAGTCATTACACCAAAGCCTTAGGGACATCGCATGTGTTCAATGGAACCCTGAGCATCAGTCCTTAGTGCGAGATAGAATGAACTCTCCAGAGCTGACTTTTCTAAGGTCAGCTCTAAGACCGCTGTTATTGATTTAAATGTATTTTAATTCACTTGGTTTATTTGAATCTTTATTTATTAAGGACATTATTCTAAAACCATTAGTTTTGACTAAGCACAACTCTTGGTTTAATAGAGAACACAGTCTCCTTAAAAGCAATTTATCAAAAACAGGGGCTGTTTCCGCACGGGCGGAATAAAGCGACCCATGGACACTAAAAACATCATCCCTGGGGAGGGGTTCACACAGCCGCCGCCGCTGCATTGCGGTGGCGGCGGCGGCCTCGCAACCCCCGAGTGGCATGAAGCCGCTGTTTCTGAACCTCGCTCCCTGGGCGAGGTTTTTCAGAAACAGCAGCTTCCAACCGCTGCCGTGCGAACGGCAGCGGCTGGAAGGTGCCATTCCCTCCCCTTTTCCGGATGCCTTACCTTCCCTCCGACCTTCCAGCGCGTCGTACAGGCCTGGGGACAGGCCCCCCTGCCCTGCGACTCCAGAGCTGTTGCGCAGGGCAGGGGGCGTGTCCCCTGGCCTGGGCAATGCGCTGGAAGGTCGAAGGGAAGGGAAGGCATTTGGGCGACGGCACAGCCTCCGCGCAGGCTGCGCTGTCTTCCCCGCCCCTACCGGGACCGTTCATGGGAACGGTCCCGGGGGGTTTGTGCGTCGACGTCATGTACGCCGACGCACCCCCTGATCGTGGCCGTGCAGAAACGGCCATAGAGAATTCAAAAGCAATAATACTATCTGTATTCTAAAGCAGCTGTTAGTTCTCAAGAAGAATTATTAGAGCTTGATTAACTGGAGGGAAAGGAGGATTTATATAAGAACTGGAGACATCTGATTATAGCTATAAGTAACAGCTCAGCCTTTGGGTCTATTGTCTTTCTGCCAATAATGGTCATGTGAAAATCCCTACCTGCGTTCCACCTTCCATCTGGGTAACTTATTTTAAGAACCTTTTTTTAAAAAAATCCCCAGAAAATCAAGGTTCTGGAACTATAGCAACCTCTCCCATTTTGCATGCATGACTGGATGTGTCCCCTACTGAAATTAAGACCCTCGTTAGTCACCTCTGTTGGGGGAAAGCTCTGATTAAATCCCAAACAAACTATTTAGAGTGAACCCTCATTGGTGGGTTGCAATTCTTGCTCCTATTTTCACACGGATCAGTGCTTCCGCAGCCATTCCAAAAATCATGGGGACACACCATAATAGTTTCAATATTTAGAAATGGTCAGCATTCTGACCCAAATCAACTTATTATCTTGTTTGGGCAAATTCTATTCTCCATACTTGGTAAGGAAATTATGTGATTGGATGGGGCAAAACGATTCCTTGGTTGGTGAACAGACTAGTTTTAGGGGGAAAAAATGGTCTGTTATGGACCCTTGTTTGGTACTTTCACATATAGCTGAGAAATATTCTTCCCCTCCAAATGGTGCTCTATATGCCGTCTTCCTGGACGTTAGCCTTCAGTGCTGTTCCTAGGGAAAGATTATGGAGGGAATTATCTAAGGCCAGTATGGGTAGAAGATTGCTGTGGCTCATGCAGCAATTTTATATAGATCTTATGGCTCAGTCCACTGTGGCGACCAAGGGGAATGGACCAAGCCTTTTGACTTGATTGGGGGACTAGACAAGTTTTCTTCTGGCTCCTTTTTTGTTTAATTTATATTTGAATAATTTAACAGTGAATTGCCAAGAGATTTGTCACTCACAAAAGCTGGCAAACCATAGTATTCCAGTCTTGTTGTATGTTGATGACAGTTTTTTGGTCTTCTACAGAGCTGAATTGCCAAGATCATTCCAAATTTGTTAGGGAAGATCTTCCAATAAATCCCCGTCTTCTTTGAGAAGGGAAAACTGCCCTCTTTCCACTGGGTGCTAGATGGCATGGGTGTTGATCAGGTTAAAGAGTTTGCTTGTCTTGGTATTCTCTTTTCTTATGATCTGAGCTGGAACTTCCATCAAAAGGTTACGTCTAATAAAATCAAACCTGGTGTTGGGGCAATGGTTAATTATTTTTATGTCAAAAGTGGAACATGTGTGCCTGGAGCTATTTAAATTTTTAATCTAAAAAATATTCCACTTATTCTTTTTGGGGCTGCTAATTGGATAATTGCTGTTAATTAGTCTGTAGATAGTCTTCTGCTTCGGCTTTTATGGAGACTGTTAAAAGCCCCCTGACGCCTCGCTAGTGTGTCTTTAATTCCGAGTTCTGCCAAATGTCTCCTGCAGCTAGAACATGGTTATTTGCCCTTAAGCTACAATTTAGGGTGTTTTCCCAGCACTGAGGGATATCTATTTATTTTTTTAAAAAACATGACTTGGGTAGATTGACATGGTAAAAAAAAATGAGAAATTTTCGTTGATGGGCATATCATCTTCTATCATCTTGGGAAATCAGAGGCTTTCCCTGATATCACAGAGCATATTAAAAATATTGATTTTGTTCATAGAATCAGAGAGTTGGAAGAGACCACAAAAGCCATCAAGTCCAACCCCTGACCATGCAGGAGCAAAGAACCCCTGACAGGTGGCCGTCCAGCCTCAGTCCGAAAACCTCCAAAGAAGGAGGCTTCATTACGCTCTGAGAAATTGTATTCCACTGTTGAACAGCCCTGACGGTCAGGAAGTTCTTCCTAATGTTTGGATGGAATCTCTTTTCCTGCACCTTGAACCCATTACTTTGTGTCCTAGTCTTTGAGGCAGCAGAAAACAAGCTTGCACCCTCTTCGATATGGCATCCCTTCAAATATTTAAACATGGCTGTCATGTCACCCCGTAACCTTCTCTTTTCCAGACTAAACATACCCAGCTCCCTAAGGTTCTCCTCATAGGGCATAGATTCCAGACCTTTTACCATTTTGGTCACCCTCTTCTTGACCTGCTGTAGCTTGTCAGTGTCCTTCTTGAATTGTGTTGCCCAGAACTGTACACAATATTCCAGGTGAGGTCTGACCAATGCAGAATAGAGAGGTACTATTACATCCCTTGATCTAGACTATACTCCTAACTGATGCATCCTGGAATTGCATTGGCTTTCTTGGCTGCCGCATCACACTGCTGACTCAATTCAATTCAATTCAAATACCTTTAATGGCATATAGACACTGCTGACTCATGTTCAGCTTGTAGTCTACTAAGACTCCCAGATCCCTTTCACATGTAGTGTTATCAAGCCAGGTGTCACCCATCCTATATCTGTGTATTTCATTTTTTTTCTGCCTAAGCGGAGTATCTTACATTAACCTCTGATGAAGTTCATTTTGTTAGCTTTGGCCCAGCTCTCTAACCTGTCAAGGTCATTTTGAATCCTGACTGTTCTCTGTTCTACTCCTCCTAATTTTGTGTCATCTGCAAATTTAATTAGCATGCCCTCTATTTCATCATCCAAATCTAAACGTCTGATCTGATCCAAGTCATTGATAAAAAATATTGAATCCCACTGGGGACAGGACAAAGCCCCATGGCTCCCCATTAGTAATTTCTCTCCAAGATGAAGATGAGCCATTGATGAGCACCCTTTTGGTTCAGTCAGTCAAACAATTGCAAATCCATCCAACAGTAATATTGTCCAGTCCATATTTTACTTTCTTACTTGCAAGAATGTCATGGGGAACCTCATCAAAGGCTTTACTAAAATCTAGGTATACTTCATCAACAGTGGACCTTCGTCTACCAAGCGTATCACTCTATAAAAAAAAGTGATGAGATTAGTCTGGCATGATTTGGTTTTGAGAAACCCATGCTGACTTTTAGTGATCACACTGTTCCCTTCTAAGTGCTTACACACTGTCTGCTCCAGAATCTTTCCTAATATTGATGTCAGTCTGACTGGATGGTAATTGTTTAGGTCCTCTTTTTTCCCTTTTTTGAAGATGGGGATAACATTAGCCCTCCTCCAGTCCACTGGGGCATCTTCTGTTCTCCAGGAGTTCTCAAAGACTATAGCAAGTGGTTCTGAGAACACGTGTGCCAATTCTTTTAATACCCTGGGATGCAGCTCATCAGGGTCTGGGGCAGGGGTCAGCAACCTTCACCACCCAAAGAGCCATTTGGACCCATTTTCCATGGCCCCGAAGATCTACCAAGCTGGAGCCTCCAGTTTGGCCCCTCCACTCACCTTTCCTGGAGAGACACGCCCACGCTACTCTCCGATCTCCAGGCCACACGGAGCCGCAGTATAAGGCTGAAAGAGCCACATGCGGCTCCGGAGCCGCGGGTTGCAGACCCCTGGTCTGGAGATTTGAATTCATTTAAGGTAGCCAGATGTTCCTGTACCACCTCTTTATTTATTCATTCTGTGCTTAATTTCCTCTACTGTATCTTCTGTTCCCTTTTCCCCTGGATGAGCATTGTTTCCTTTTTGGGGAAAGACTGAGGCAAAGAAGGAGTTAGTAATTCTGCCTTTTCTCCATCCCCTGTTAGCATTTTGCCATCTTCTCCATGCAGTGACTCTATCCTATATTTTTTCTTCCTTTTTCTACATAACCAAAAAAGTCTTTTTGTCGTTGTTTTTGACCTCTCTGGCAACCCTGAACTCATTGTGAGCGTTAGCTTTTCTGACTTTCTTCCCTTCACGTCCCTGCTATTTGTTTGCATTCCTCTTTGGTGATTTCCCCCCTTTTCCATTTCTTGCACATGTGCTTTTAAAATCTTAGCTCAGTTGAAAGTTCTTTGGACAGCCATCCTGGTTTGCTTAGACCCGTGGTGGCGAACCTTTGGCACTCCAGATGTTATGGACTACAATTCCCATCAGCCCCTGCCAGCATGGCCAATTGGCCATGCTGGAAGGGGCTGATGGGAATTGTAGTCCATAACATCTGGAGTTCCAAAGGTTCGCCACCATTGGCTTAGACACCTCCTATGTTTCAAATTGTGCGTTCAATTGTTAACACGTTGTTTCATGCATGTTGCGTTTGCTCGTGTCAGTTCTTTGGAACTTCCTCCTCACATTGCTTGCCCAGCTAAACCTATTTCATGACAACTCCTCATTTTTGAAGAGCTTTCTTTTCTTGCTAAATTAAATGCTAACCCTTCTATGATTATGCAAGGTGGATGCATAAACCTACCATATTCAAAAAGGACTTTCCTGTGTTCTTCTGGTTCAATGGAGTCTCTAGCTAGCCCCCATGCTCCTGCAATTTTGTTTTTATGACGATCTATGACAGTGGTGCCGAACCTTTGGCACTCCAGATGTTATGGACTACAACCCCCAATTGGCCATGCTGTCAGGGGCTGATGGGGGTTGTAGTCCATAACATCTGGAGTGCCAAAGGTTCGCCACCACGGATCTATGCTAAAGGTAGATTGGACTAAACTCTTCCACGAAAAGATGATAGTAAATGTTTATATCAATCTGCCATTTCCTGGGCCTTCTTTGTAGTTGAATGCTCTGTGGCAGCCCTCGTACCACGCTGGGAGTGGGGAAACAAATCTGGTTCAGCAGATTAGACTCTGCTGCTCATGTGGGGAATGGGAAGTCAAACCCGGGTCTCCAGATTAGAGTTCACCTGCCCTAAGTTACTACAGCGCTCTGGCTCTCTTGCGCCCTGAGGCTATCCCTTGGTGTTGTTGAAGTGAAGTGGGAATGGGATGTTAGGAAGATCTTAACAGCTCTTGGGAATAGAGCAAGCATTTTATTCGTTTGTTCACCTGAGTGCTCTCAGAAAAGCATTATAGTAATCTAGTAAGATGTTTGCTGGTGAGAAGAATCAGGTCTCTTCTCATGGTGGGAAGCATCCCACCCCAACCACCCCAAGCATCAGGCCAGCCAGAGGGGAAAAATAGCATCATACATGGGATGGCATCACTTCTGAAGGGACCCAGAAGAGACACGGTGTAGCTCTATGGTTTTAAGGAAGCAGCAGTGGTTAAGAGCAGGTGTATTCTAATCTGGAGAACCGGGTTGGATTCCCCGCTTTCCACTTGAGCTGTGGAGGCTTATCTGGTGAACCATATTAGCTTGTGCACTCCAACACATGCCAGCTGGGTGACCTTGGGCTAGTCACAGCTTTTCGGAGCTCTCTCAGCCCCACCCACCTAACAGGGTGTTTGTTGTGAGGAGGGAAGGGAAATGAGATTGTAAGCCCCTATAAGTCTCCTTACAGGAGAGAATGGGGGAATATAACTCCTCCTCCTCCTCCTCCTCCTCCTCCTCCTCCTCCTCCTCTTCTTCTTCTTCTTCTTCTTCTTCTTCTTCTTCTTCTGTATTTTAAAGTAAAAAAACACTTTAAAATACAAAAAACCCACAAACGGGGAGCAGAACTTTATTTATTTATTTATTTGTTTGTTTGTTTATTCATTCGATTTTATAGGCCGCCTCATCCCCAAAGGGCTCTAGGCAGCTCACAACAACCCCAAACAACCACATAACAATTCAATTCAATTAATAGAATACATAACCATCTAAAAACAATAATGAATTAAATTAAAAATTAATGCAGCGGATAACTTCAGCACAACAATACAATTCATGATTGGATTGGAGGCACCCGATCTAAAAGCCGGGAGGGGCTGGCAGTGCTGAAAGAACATATAATGCGGGGGGTTGAACCCAGGAACCCCCCCCCCCCCTTACCTACATCCTTGATCTGGCGATTCTGTTTCCCGTTCAGCCTCAGGAAGTCTTTGTTTTGAGGGCCCAGGCTGGTTCTGAGGCCACCATTGTTGTGTCTGGTAACCACAACACAGCTGTCTTTCACTGGGATGCCATGTCAATCACACACAGAAGTCAATCCTGTGGTCAGAATGTGGGGTGCCACATAGGGTTATTCTGATAGCCTGAAGTCATATGCTATAAAGCTTAACTTGCTGCCTTTTTGAAGGGATAATTAAATGCACTGGGCAATGAATAAAATTGCTGTTATGATCTATATTTGTCTACCACACTGTGGTGGTCATAAAAACATGTTCCTCTTTTCAAGTTTGTGATGAGAACTCAGCTGGAAAGTTTGTGCAGTTTTAAGGAGAGCAGAAGGAAAGGTCTTCCAATAAAACCACAGGAGAAAACACCCTTTGGAAGAATAGCCTCTGGTTTGTCTCAGTTCTTTTTCATTCTCCTCGTAGTGGATGATATATCATTTAGTTAGGATATAGCTGGGGTCCCTGAAGGGTCTTGCGAGAGCCGTCTGCAAAGCCATCTGGTAGAGTGGCTCCATTTATATTCCCAGCAGGTCTACCTGCTTTCTGCATATCTTGCGCAGTTAGACTGTGGGTGGATCAATGCCAGGATTTGCTCTCCGCAAAAGGAGGGGACACCTCTCGGTACTTCCTGTCTTTAAACAACTAGAGTTGTTTTGTATTTCCTAAACGATATTGATCTGCGGGACTAATGATAGGTTGTGTAAGCTCTTTCTTTGTGTTTTCTTTCAGACAGAACGCCTTGGAAAATTACAATTAGGAGTATGGAAAATGTCTGAAATCTATTGTATTGTTCAAGCCTGGGGCTGTCAAACTCTTGCTAGGTGCCCAATAAAGTGACAGAAATAAATCCTGTCCTCGTAGGTGAGGTCTGCATGGTCTAAATAAGTGACCATGAGGGTGGGGGTGGGGGCAGGTGCCCTGCTGGGACTCCCGTTGCTTAGCTTTTTTGTTGAATGATTTTGCCAGTTTTGTTAACTTGGGCTCATTCCGCACATGCAGAATAATGTACTTTCAAACTGCTTTCAGTGCTCTTTGAAGCTGTGCGGAATAGCAAAATCTACTTGCAAACAGTTGTGAAAGTGGTTTGAAAATGCATTATTTTGCGTGTGCGGAAGGGGGCTTGGTCTGCTTGTTTTTTTTAAAAAAGTCTGAAGATGAAATTTGTGTTTGGGGGGGAGCATTGGGACAGTGCTCTTCAAATGCGTGGGACATGGTGGTGCGAAAAAAGCAGTCAAGTCACAGCCAATTTATGGCAATCCGTCATAGGATTTTCAAGACAGGAAGTACTGACAGTTGGTTTGCTGTTGCCCACCCATAGGTCGCGCTCTCTTTGTCCACACTCCAGGCCCCAATAATGAGGCCTACAAGTTCTCTCAAGCATGTCAGGCCTGGCAGTCCCATAAGATACCCTTCTGAACATAGGGAGCTTTCTTGCCCAATAGCGGGGCATTATCTGCACTGGCCGGCAGCTGCAAACACGAATTGCTTCACAAGTTCATAAACATAAAGTTTGGGCAATCTGAACTGCTTAATTGTTGTGCTACAAAAGAGTATTTTGTGTAATACATTTTTTTCTCTTGAAGAGTGATGATGGGGAGCTGTTAAGTCTCAAAGTTTAAGCCAATAAACTCTGTATAGTTCCGTGGTGGCGAACCTTTGGCACTCCAGATGTTATGGACTACAATTCCCATCAGCCCCTGCCAGGGGCTGATGGGGGCAAAAAATTATATTACTAATTGATCAGAAATGTTTCTTGAGAAGCATCAGAGTACCAAAGCTTGGCAAAGCCCGTTCTGGGGCAGCCTGGCTTTTCCTACCCTCTATAATTTGGGCCAGTCCCCCCTTTTGAATTCCCAAGTATTTGTGAAAAACGGTCCCTGGAGCTGGGGCGCCCCAAGGTCGGCATCAGGTAGTCAGAGAAAGCCACCTGGCTTCCTGCCCCCTTGATATAACAGATAAGACTCCTTTTTTTCTTGGGATCAGGGTGTCAGGGGATAGTCTAGTTATCTACAAAGTGTGTCAAGCCATAAAGTAAAGATCAAAGAAGGTATGCACCAGACGGCAGTGGTAACATGTAGCAGGCTGGTTACATATATTTTTAGCATCATTTGGCTTGTAGTGTTAAGCAGTTACAATGAAGTAGGAATGCATCTCCATCACCTAGATACAATCCCCCTGACAGGAGCAGAGTGCACACAAATGCATTATTAACAGAGTTGTACACACTGGGAAGTCCTAAGTGTGTGATTTGTGTGATTTTTATTTGGATTATAGACATCTTTTTTTCCTTACATAAATCCAGGAAAACAATCATACATGAAGCAGTCATCAGAAAAGGAGAAGGTGGCTCTTAGCCTTTTGTTTGTAAGAATGGCTCCCAGAGCTGAGCTCATGAAATTGCCTTATGGGAATTTGAGACCGAAAGATTGAGGACTGCCACTATCTGAACGCAGGACATAAAGGCAACAATTGCCTCTGGATTTATTTATTTTTAGATATTTAGAAACATTTTATAGAAATGTAGGTGTAGATCTGCCCCCAGTATTGTTACAGTTTTGTCTCAACTTTGCCTTTTCAGGACAAAACTATAACATCTACATATCTAAAAATAAATAAATCAGGAGGCCATTGTTGCCTTTATGTCCTGCGTTCGGATTGAAATCCCTGGCCTGTCAGGCTACAGGCCCTCCCCTGTTGGTAAAGCTGACTTGGAAAAACAGATCCAAGGGAAGCCTCCGCATGTCTTGGATGAAGCATCTGACCTTGCCCCGTTTCCATCCAGCATTAGGCCTGTGTTTGGAACTGAGGCCCCTTCAGCACATGCAGAATAATGCACTTTCAATCCACTTTCAATGCACTTTGCAGCTGGATTTTACTGTGCGGGATAGCAAAATCCACTTGCAAACAATTCTGAAAGTGGACTGAATATGCATTATTCTGCATGTGCGGAAGAGTCTTATTGCTCTGGTGGATATACTTTGAAGATGGACAGGGAAAGCCATCTCTTTGAAGCTGCTAAATCTATGTGCAGCTTTTGACATACTTCTCTATGCCATTCTGTTCCATCAGTTAGAATATGGAGTTATCCCTATAAGAATCTGATTGGACACAGAGGTGTTTTCCAGACGGACATAATATCCTTGGATAGACCCGCGTTATTTTTATCTCAATTTCTCTCTTCGCACGGCTGTGCAGGAGCCGTGTTGAGACCTGGATGAAACGCTCCATTTTGTTTTGCATGAGCCTGGGACTTTTGTAGTCACATTGCAAGTGTCCTGCATTCTGATTGGCTGATTTTTTTGAGTGGCAGCTGCAAGCACCTATCAGCTTGCTTGGTGTCCTGCGTTCTGATTGGCTGTAGTTTTTGAGTGGCAGTATCTCACAAGACCATAAACACATTGTAATCTCCTCTTGTCTGTGAAACGGCAGCATTTTTAGCTGAGTGATCAGCCACCTTAGTTAAGGCCATATTCAGGGAATTTTGGGAATCAGCATTAGTACTGACTGAAATACTGTGTCAGCCACATTTTGTAAACATGTAGAAAGTACATGCTTGGCGTCCCACGTTCTGATTGGCTATTGTGTTTGAATGGCAGCTGCAAGCACCTATCAGCATGCTTGGTGTCCCGCATTCTGATTGGCTGTAGTTTTTGAGTGGCAGCTTGAATGAACATCAAGCGGGGAGATCAGGAGGCTGTGCGGGAAAAATAAATTGGCTCTCCTCCTGATTGGTTTTTGCATGATGGCAGGCTCACCCTGGGATTTTTTAAAAAAATAACCTCCAATTTGGCAATTTTTGAAAATCCTGGAATAAGGGAAATATTGTGGGGAAGCCCCAATTTAGGACCTGAAGCCATGCAAAAAATCATGCACAAACTGGGATGTTTCACCTCCCCATCCCAGGACATTTGGATCATGGGGAAAGCACCAAAGAGTATCCATTAGGGGACAGGCTCCATTGGAGTACCAGAAAGCTCTATGCTTTCACATCTGCCCTTTAACATTTATGCAAAGCTTCTGAATGAGGGACCACCCAGAACTTTTGGATCAGGTGTCACCAATATGCCAATGACATCTGCAGACGTTTTAGTTTGCACCTGCAAGTTGCCTTGAGCGAAGGGGGAAGGTGCAATATAAATACCTTAATTAAGAAATAAATGTGTGTGGTGCTACCTGCTGTTGGCTCTTGACTCACAATTGAGAATGGCTGCTTTAACTAGTGACTCCCCCAGATTCCTTCTTCCTGGTCTGTGCCTGCACTGGAGAAAGAAAGGGGCAAGTCCGGGTAGAACAGAAAGGACATTTTATTAGGACCCTGCTGTAAACTAGACCATCCCAGGGGAACTGAGGAGACGATCTGGCCTCCTCAGAGTAGTGCAGAGCATAGGAAGCAGCTCCATCCCTCACAGCTGTTCCTGTGTTTCCTTGGCCATCTTTTGATACATGCGGAGGGCCTTGGGGGAAATTCCAAAGGTCTTTAAGGACTAATGTGACTTTCATTCTATCACGCAGCACATTATAAGCAAGAGTGACCCACTCAGCAATACCCAGTGGTACATTGCCTTGCAGAGAAGCCTATTTCAACAACAAGCTTGGGACTTGCTCCCTGAACCAACTTACATTAGCTACAGATGAAAGAGCTCCTTTATGAACGGCACATTTTGGTCCTTGGGGGCAATGAGCAGTGTGCATCTTTTGTTCCCTGAGGATCTGTGGCTTAGAATTGCATTAAGCATCAGCCTCTGGAGCAAAACCGGAATGTTCTCATCACATGGCTTTGCACAATGAAGGGAGCAAAGGGTGGAAAAATCGAGTCGCCTGCCTCAAGATACCGTGACATTTTTCCTACCTAGCCGAGAGTCACCGCCTTCAGAAGCAAAGGCACCTTGGCATATTTCTATTCCCCTCGGAAAGCTGAGGCGTTCAGAATTGTATCAAATAACTTGGAAAAAGGGAGCTCAGAAGAGGCCAGAAATAAAACCATTGTTTGCTCTTGTGCACAGGTGGCTTGATAAAAAAGTTATCAAAGTTCTGAGTCTTTTAGCACTCGCATCGCCTGTATGCGACTATGACTGCCAGGACAATAAAGATCTGAAAATGGTTACTGTTGCCTGGACTTTACTAGTTCATTACATTATGCGAGTTCTAAAAGACTCTGAATATGAGATTTGGATGGAGACCCCGATAGAGGGTCCTGCCCAACCTCCCCCTGCCCCGGTTCATGCAGAGGAGACTGATCAGGAGCTGGATCCAGAACAAGAGCCTCTGTCGTTGGTTGCGCTGTCCCAACCTCGCCTCAGCCGGAGTGTTACTTTCCTCGGGTTGTAGGAGCAGGTTGAACAGGCAACACTGATGGCGACCCGCAGAACCCTGTCAGCATGCTGTCTTCCCCTGACCCAGGAACAATGCGACATGGGCGGAGGAGCTGCCATGGACCGTGAACCGGCGGCGATGCATTTCACCACCCGCCGCCGGATGGATTACAAACCCGTTATGAGAATGGTAACTGAGGAGATTGGTCTTTCTGCTATCCATGGGATTACTCGCGAGTCGCTTGAGCGATTTCTTGATCGTCGCTTTGAGGAGACCATGGCTACTGGACACCTACACAGCACCGGCGCTCGACCCACACAAGCCTTTATTGGCTCGACCCAAGGTCCCCCAAAAGATGCTTCCTGGACATGATTCGGGCAAAACCGAATCAACCCGAGGGGAGTCTCAAAAGCCTTGGCCCGACGAGGAAGTGGAATGGGATCAGTTGGTGAATCTGGGCACTTCACACCCAGGCTCATTTCCCCATGGAGTGTTCGGGGAGAATGAACCAGTGGAAATACTTGATCCCCCTGGGGTCGGCCCTTCATGCGAGGAGGACGAGCTGGGATGGCTGGGACTCCAAGAAGACCCAGGTCTACGTTCCCTACATGCGCAACAGGCTGTGCTGGACTGGGCTAAGCGTGAATGGCAGGAGGCCCGGGAAGCCTTGATTGACGAACGTGTTTGTCAGCAGTTTCAACTCAGTGAAGAGTTATATCAGCAGCTGCAAAAGGATTGAGAACAACAGGAATGCAAAGTTTTGCAAGCCGTGGAGCAGTCCAAGCAAGAATTGCTCCGGGAAGTACAGCAACTACGTGCTCTGAAATTACAACAATCACAGGACACTGCTGCCCACAGCGCTGAACTTGTTCAAATCCAGCGTGAACATGCAGCTCTGGAGAAGGAAAGGTCCGAACTGCTTCGGAAGGAACGTGACTTGGTGGCCATTGAGGCCCGTGAATGCGCTGCAGCAGCAGACCTACAACGCCAGCTAACTGCTCAAGCGGCAGAGTTGCATTCAGAATGCCAACGTGTTGCAGCAAGCCAGACCCACGAATGGCCAGATATGTTTCGCCCATGTTCGGTGGACGATCAACCCACCCAACCACCGTCAAGACACCACTTTCAGCCCGCTCCAGCTCAACACACAACACCCCTTCCTCCTGGACCTCAGGGTGGTGGTTTCACCCGCCCGCGTATTCCGGCTCGTTTCGATGGTACTGTGTCCAAACTACCGTATTTCATCTTACAGCTGGATGCCCATATGCAGGAATACGATGACATGTATCGTTCCGAAAGGGAGAAGGTTCGTGACATCGGATCGGTTTTGGACGGGGAAGCAACAGAGTGGTTTGTGGAACTTTTTGAACTTGATGCCGAGGAACTTAACTCGGTAGCTGATTTCTTGTAAGGCTTACGCTTGCGGTTCGAGGATTGAGATGCCTGTGATAACGCTAAAAAGACACTTAAAACAATGCGGCAGGGCACCAAGCCATTCGCGGAGTTTGCTCATCTTCCGTGCGGTCGCCAGCAAAATTCCTGACTGGCCAGACCGGATGAAAGCTGAATACTTCTATGAGGCTGTTGATCCAGAAATCCGGAGTTGGGCTGTTATGAACAATGAGCCTCATAAAGTGGCAGAATGGATTGAAAATGGCAGTATCATTGCGGGCAGACTCAACCATTCCAAAGGGTCGGGGGCCAAAACCCAGCCGGCCAAACGCCCTGTGCCTCAGGTGAAGAAAGCTCCTGCCTCAGCTGCCACTCCACCTGCCGCTGCTGAAAGTGTCTCGGAGCGACGTCGTCGTTTAGGACTCTGTCTGTATTGTGGCAAACCTGGTCATGTAGCTGCTACCTGCCCAAAGAAAACCAAACCTGCAGGCGGCCTGCCTCCAAAAAGATCTACGGCTAAGCCAGCACGGCGATCAGCGCCTCCTAAATCAACTCAGGGCACATCAAAAGACACAGAACAACATGGGACTGTTTTGTTGACTTCTTTAACAAGCATAAGGCAGAATAAACATTGTTCCCACAGGGTTGCAGGGCAGGGAAGGTTGGAGCCGCATGAAAATGGAGCACTGCTTAAACAAGCTGCTCCGCTGTTTCCGCTCCAAGTCAACCTGCGCATGCACGTGCCAATGTGGCTCCGCCAATTTTTTTTTAATTCCCGCCCCAACACAACGCAACAGCCAATCAGAATAGCCGCTGATTGGATCATGTGTTCGATCGCGTGATAGTGGGGATTCCTGCATTGTTGATGCGTTGCTCGAAACCGGGATAGTTTGCTAGACACAAGCTGCGGTGGGGAGCATGAAACCGTGATGAAAAGGTGCCGATTCTTTTGAAGCCTGGTTGTATCTAGATTCATTTTCTCAGTGGGGATTCCACCTGAGTGTGCATTTGAATTTGCGTCCCATCCACAATTCTCTTAAGAGTTTTGATTAACTGGCAGGATTAGCGACTCCTAGTGAAGGTGATCCATCATAAACAGCTATGAAAGGTCCCAGAAGCCTCCCCAGCTAAGATTGCCAGGCTGCAAGCTGGTTCCCTACATAGACTCCGTGCAAAATTGCCTTTTACCTGTCTCTCCTGCGCATTGCTGCCTGCCGAGTTTGTTTGTTTGTCGGGTCGCTCCTTTGTTAGGGAACAGCAAGGGGTAATTAGCGTGCAGCCTCCTGAGCATAAAATAATCGCCAGTGTCAGATGAAGCCTAGAGAAGTTCCAAGATGGATGAAAGCGCTGGTAATCTTATTGGCATTTTTTGATCATTGTAGCAGAACAGTGAAGGAGACAGACTACTGTAATGCTATCAATTACCGCAAAGGCATTGTCGAAAATATTCAGAGTGGCTGTGTTGTGTGCTCTGCCAGCGCAATATGGATTGTGTCGCCTTAGATAAATTTCTCCTGACTTTCTTGCTGCACATTACAGGCAGCGCTCGGCCTGCTCGACGCTGGCCTGAGGGCAGAGCCTGCGTGTTTCACCTGAGAAAGAGATATGATTGCTGTGTTTGACAGGGAGACAAATGCTGGTTTTATTGTTGTATATTTAGATTTGATTTGGGGAAAGCTGAGGGAGCTTTTTTTTTACTTTCTGTACAGAGACAGGAAGAATAATTCCCCCTCATCCCCCAAATAGACTTTGTTATGAGGATTTGGGGCATATTCTTTATGAGTGTGATTTTTGTTTTTGTCAGCCTCACGGGGACCTTGAATGCGGCTTTCAGGGGGAAATTGGCTCATTATGTCTGGAGGTGTTTTCTACGCATTTACCGTGGGATGGGATTAGGGTTGCCAACCCCCAGGTGGTGACTGGAGACCTTCTGAGACCACAACCGATCTCCAGGTAACTGAGCTCACCTGGAGAAAATGGCCGCTTTGGAAGGTCCGTTCTGTGGCATTACTCTCCACTGGAGACCCCCCCCTCCTCAAACACCGCCCTCCCCAGTTTCCAACCCCAACATCTCCAGGTATTTCCCAACCTGGAGCTGTGATGCAAAGTAACTGTGGCATGAGCAGAAGGTGGTTGGGCTTGCAATCAAAGGGTGGGATCACTGTTTCCATGGGTTTTCTTCTCAAGCTGCAAACCACTTACACTGTGTCTCCTGTGGTTGTTGATCCCCCACCTAGTCCCCAGGGGGCTTTCCCCACTGACAGAGTTGAACTGGTTTCTACCTAGGTTCGCCTCAGTGAATCCCCACTGCCACCGAGCTCAACATTGTTTTATCTCAGCCCCTCCCCCCCAGAACTGCAACATCCTTGTCGTAGTTATGAACTACACTTTTCTGCCAGAACAAGGTCGATACCGCTTCGAAGCTTCGAAGTGGGGAAGCATCGAAACGACACCTCATCTGTTCAACCAATCACGAGCCGCTTTTGTAGCATGCGCAGAACGGGAGAGTCGTGGCGGGCAGAAAGCGCATGTAACTGTAAACTGTAAAAACTAAAAAAAAAGAACGCTCCCGTTTCCCGCCATAACACAAGCGCCAATCACGATCGAGGAGCGAAACAGGCACCAAGATGATCCCGCCCACTTAGCTCGGTTCCAGGGGGCCCACTCAGTTGCTGTGGGGACCCCCAAGAATTTTGAAGGCAAGAGATGAACTACAGCCATGTGGCGTTGCCTGCCTTAGCTCTGGACTTCCTTGGTAGTCTCCACTTAGTGTACTAATCGTGGCCTCCCCTGTGTAGCTTCCAAGATCTGATGAGATCAGGCTCGCCTGGGCATTACATAAAGATTATAAACTCTGTATCTTGCATAGGCATATTCACATCAGTAGAGGCTAATTGTTTAGACCTCATCTGGAATACTGTGTACAGTTCTGGGCACTGCAGTTCAGGAGGGATATTGACCGGCTGGAGCGGGTCCAGAGGAGGGCAACCAAAATGGTCAAAGGTCTGGAACCCGTACCCTACTAAGAGAGGCTTAGGGAGCTGGGGGTGTTTAGTCTGGAGAAGCAAAGATTAAGGGGGGATATGATAGCTATGTTTAAATATTTGAAGGGATGCCATGTCAAAGAGGGAGCAAGCTTGTTTTCTGCTGCCTCAGAGACTAGGACACAAAGTAATGGGTTCAAGGTGCAGGAAAAGAGATTCCACCTAAACATTAGGAAGAACTTCCTGACCGTCGGGGCTGTTTGACCGTGGAATTCACTGCCTCGGAGAGTGGTGGAGTCTTCTTCTTTGGAGGTTTTTAAACAGAGGCTGGCTGGATGGCCATCTGTCAGGAGTGCTTTGATTGTGTGTGCCTACATGGCAGGGGGTTGGACTGGGTGGCCCTTGGGGTCTCTTCCAGCTCTATGATTCTATGAATATCTCTTTTTTGTAAAGATGTTGAGGCAGGAGAGCGAACAGGGAGATGGACTTTGGGTAGGGAAATGTCTCCTGGGAAGACTTGATGGATGTTTTTAGCAGTGGAGAAAATTCTGCTCTTGGCTGACGTTTCATGTTTAGTGCTCTTTCCCAGTATTCGGTCTCTCTATCTGTGTGTATTTTGCCTCATCTGCATGGCTTTAGTATACTGGTTTCTTACGCCAAGTACCTACAGTGTTCCCTGGGTTTGATCCTTGCATCATTCATCTGCTATGGACTTGGGGAGATTCCTGTCCTGGGAGGCAGCTGGGCTAGATGGCCTTTGGGTGTCCTCCGGTGGTTTTATGAGTGCAGAGCCCAAGTGCTAGTAGGTGAGAATGGAACACGGAGATGACTAGTTCGACACACCAGAGTGCTGTGCTAATTTCCACATCAGCGGGACTCCTTCAGCTGAGCGGCTTCCTTGTGAGGACTCCGATGAAAGCAAAGGGGATCTTCAAGTGGGTTTTTTTTTAAGGTTCTTATTCTTCTTTGGTTTCGAAATATCTCCTGCCAGCAAACAATAATTAAAAGGGAAGTCAACAGTTTTGAAATTACTCGCGCTCTACGATGGCTTTTGGTGCTTGGCGGTGACAACTTTAGAAGCACAACAGGATTTGGGACTTTGCACAAAAGTGTTTGCAAAGATGTCAGACTTCCCCAAGGGATGAGTTGCGTTAAACAAGCACTGGAAAATAGTCTTCACTCAGGCCAGCCCTGCGTACTTATTTCTTTCACTTCTGTTATGAGTCCCAGCAGTGCTGTTGGGGGGGGGGGGGAACTGCTGCCTGGGGCAAAAAAACCTCCGCCCCCCCACCCCCGCAACATGCCTCACTTACCTTTAAAAGTTAAAAGAGCAGCCTGCTCCAGGCCATGGGGACTGTTCTGGGCTGCGGGGCGGAGAGGAGGGGTGGGGGAGTGATTCTCCACACACACCATGCTTGCGCCCGGGGTGTTTGTCCCCCCTTTCCCATGGTAGCTCCGCCTATGAGTCCCAGGTGTGAAAATTTCCCAGCACAATCCAACATGAACCTAATGTAGAAGAAGAAGAAGAGTTTGGATTTATATCCCCCCTTTCTCTCCTGCAGGAGACTCAAAGGGGCTTACAATCTCCTTGCCCTTCCCCCCTCACAACAAACACCCTGTGAGGTGGGTGGGACTGAGAGAGCTCCAAGAAGCTGTGACTAGCCCAAGGTCACCCAGCTGGCATGTGTGGGAGTGCCCAGGCTAATCTGAATTCCCCAGATAAGCCTCCACAACTCAGGCGGCAGAGCTGGGAATCAAACCCGGTTCCTCCAGATTAGATACACGAGCTCTTAACCTCCTACGCCACTGCTGCTGTAGGGCCCAGTCCTCATTATACCCTGAACTGCTTCTGCCATGAGCCCCCCCCCCCCAATCTGACTGGTGGTGAAAAGGGCAGTGAAGTCACAGCCGACTTATGGTGAACCCATGGAGTTTCCAAGGCAAGAGACATTGGAAAGTGGTTTGCCACTGAATAGCAATCCTGGCATTCTTTCCTGGTCTACCATCCAAATACTGACCCTTCTCAGCTTCTGAGATTCAACAAGATCAGGCGAGCCTCAGTTATCCAAATCTGGGGACCCCCATCTGGCTCTCACCCTCTTATGTTAGCAGGACCCAATGCTAACTAAAATATTTTACTAGTTGGTAAAAAATTGATAACTCACTACCAGTCTATACAATGTTGTTTATATACAGTTGTGTGTACTGGGAGTCGATTGTGCATTTTCCATGCAGGCTTTACAGATTTTATCCTTTTTCCTCTGTTTTATACCATTGCAAGAGGATTTAGAATTAGGAAAGGCATTAAGACCATGTCCCTGGCCCCCTCCCTGGATCCTGGGTGTGTACGCTGGAGTAAGGAGATGTGATCCCCTCTTCAGTGTTTTCCAGTTGTAGCCTCTTCTGGCTACATGGTTCTGAATGGACAGATGTGTCCCAGGCCCATTCTGTTGACCTGCATGGAGGGAAAATGAGCAAGGGACCCTCTTGGCCCTTCACATCTGGCATTGCTGTCTTGCTGTTTTCAACCTCCTTGGAGGGATTTTCCAGTTAACATAAGAACATAAGAACATAAGAACAAGCCAGCTGGATCAGACCAGAGTCCATCTAGTCCAGCTCTCTGCTACTCGCAGTGGCCCACCAGGTGCCTTTGGGAGCTCACATGCAGGAGGTGAAAGCAATGGCCTTCTGCTGCTGCTGCTCCTGAGCACCTGGTCTGCTAAGGCATTTGCAATCTCAGATCAAAGAGGATCAAGATGGGTAGCCATAGATCGACTTCTCCACAAATCTGTCCAAGCCCCTTTTAAAGCTATCCAGGTGAGTGGCCATCACCACGTCCTGTGGCAGCATATTCCAAACACCAATCACACATTGCGTGAAGAAGTGTTTCCTTTTATTAGTCCTAATTCTTCCCCCCAGCATTTTCAATGAATGCCCCCTGGTTCTAGTATTGTGAGAAAGAGAGAAAAATTTCTCTCTGTCAACATTTTCTACCCCATGCATAATTTTATAGACTTCAATCATATCCCCCTCAGACGTCTCCTCTCCAAACTAAAGAGTCCCAAACGCTGCAGCCTCTCCTCATAAGGAAGGTGCTCCAGTCCCTCAATCATCCTCGTTGCCCTTCTCTGCACTTTTTTCTATCTCTTCAATATCCTTTTGAGATGTGGCGACCACAACTGAACACAGTACTCCAAGTGCGGTCGCACCACTGCTTTATATAAGGGCATGACAATCTTTGCAGTTTTATTATCAACTCCTTTCCTAATGATCCCCGGCATAGAGTTTGCCTATTTCACAGCTGCCATGCACTGAGTTGACATTCCCATGGAACTATCAACTAAGACGCCCAAATCCCTTTCCTGGTCTGTGACTGATAGCACTGACCCCTGTAGCGTGTATGTAAAGTTTGGATTTTTTTTGCCCCTATGTGCATCACTTTGCATTTTGCTACATTGAACTGCATTTGGCATTTCTGAGCCCACTCAACTAATTAATCAAGGTCTGCTTGGAGCTCTTCGCAATCCTTTGTGGTTCTCACCACCCTACATAATTTGGTATCATCTGCAATCTTGGCCACCACACTGCCCACCCCTAACCAGGGAGACTCTGGAATTTTGCTGTCTCGGGCAAAGTTTTTGCTTCGCCTTTTGATTCTGGGCTCTAATCGCAACGACGCTTCCTTCTTTTAACAGTGGAGTCCGTTGTGTGCCAGGCACTGTGGAGGGGCACGCCATCAGAGGGGGGCTCGGTCTGCAGTGCCAGGTGTGACGGCTGTCTCTTCTCTGAGCCTCTGGGGGACAGTTAAAATGTCAGGCCCTGAGGACAGGATTGAGGAGGGGGTGGATGTGTTGGCCGGACTGAATTGAAATCTGGTTCCCACGGAGATTACAAACTGGGGTTTGGACTGTACCGCTTCAAGCAGCAAATGACGGTGGGGATGTCACATGACGAGATGCCCCTCTGTATAAAAGAATCCTCCAACACAAAAAATACTGGGTGTCAGGAAGTCGTGTTCCTGCCTGGTTCTTGCCTGTCCTGCCAGTTCTCAGTGCGTAGGAATTCCACCATTTGAGCACCCAGCAGGAGCCTAAAGTGGGTCACATTCAGCAGAAGTTTCCTCCTTCCAAGTGAATTCAGATTTCATGTGTTTCTTTGCAAAGACAGAGTGGGATCACTTTCTGGAGAAACTCCCTTCCCTATTTTTGGAACACGAAGAAAATTCAAGACTGGTTTTAGGTTCTAATTGGAAATTGAATCCCTTTGCTCTTAACATTTCTTTCTTTCTGTAACACTCTCCCCTAGTTCATTAAATCATTAAATGAATTTAGCAGGTATTAGTTTTGAGCTTTATTAATTGTGACTTGTTTTTCATTATGAGATAATTGTCAGTCACGAAACATAAATGCTGCGTATCTGACTGGTGGCAAAGATTTTCCAAGAGGAAGGCGAAGGGAAAAGGCCAAAAGGCCGTTCCGTCAGAAACTTCACTGGCTGCAAACCTGCTGTACATATTTCAGCGTTCTGGAAGGGGAAGGCTGTTCATGTCTTTGTCTGAAAAGCTCTACCGAGGAGGAGGAGGACGGGGGGGGGGGAGGCAGGAAACAATTGGAAAAATATATTGTCTTCATTCCATGGCGCATCACACTGTCGTCTTGGAATAATGCGGTTTGGACTGTGACTGATAGGGTGATAGAAAAGGTTCCCGTGTAGTGGAGATGATTTCTGACTGGCTTCAGAATCAATTTAGCTAAACCAGTGTTAAAAAATAGTTAATACAATGGGACTTGCGAGAAGCAGAAGGTGGGGAGCCCGTGGGGAGACCTGGAGTTTGTAGAGAGGAAGGCCTACCTGGGCCATAGGTAGCCATGGCCTTGGGGGAGTTGAGGGGGGCGTTCGGGCACAGAATGACAGTAAGTTGGGAGGAGGGTTGGGGGTGGAGAACCACAGGTGGGATGCAGAGGCAGGGCCATCTTTCCATACTTCAAATCTAAAGGCAGCCTCAAGGAGTTGTGGGTTTGCCTGGAGGAAGTCGGGTGGGAGAGGAATCCTTACCTCTCTCTGCCCCAGCCATTTTGTTTCCTGCATGAGATCACCCTCCCCAGATACTCCCCTTTTCACGGTGAAAAAAAAACCCCGACTTCTTTTCCCCCTCAAGATCACATCACTGCTGTGATTTCAGTTGTCTGGTGTTTTATCTATTGTTTAATAGGCTAAAGGAATAAAATATCACCTTACAGTGATTCTTGACTGTGTTGGTTTTTATTGCCTCTCGTAGACACAAACTTCAATTTCACCCTGAAGAAGTTCCTCATATTAATGGGTAATAGATCAGTAAATCAGATGGAACTGCCTGTGAAGGGCTGAGCTAAGGAAAAGCGGGCCGGAGCCACCATCTTTCCAGCACCTGCCCACCATTCAAAGCCTGCGGTCAAACAGGGTGGGCAGAAATGAACTCAGCACGCGTGGCTGAATCCTGCATTGTGAGCTGCAACTTATATTTTTGGAATGCAGCTAAATGTGTTCTGTTTCTTTCCAGTACATGTATTATTTATCTTGACCTTGCAAACTGGAGATAGGTGGATGAATCGGTGGAAAGCTCGGTAGAAGCTTCAGGGAAGCACAAATGTGTAAGAGGCTGGATTCGGTATCCAAATGGAGAATTCTTCGTAGTCCCACTTTTTATATTGCCTATAATGTTCATATGGGAAAGCCAAAAAGATGTTGTCTCCCTGACTTCCTTGCTTTTCTCATTCAGAAAGAACGGAGAGCTGGAGAAAATTGATCAGCAAAGTAGGAGGATCTAAACTCCATACATTCACTGCCATATTGTGGTGTTGTAACCTTTATCTGTGGGTTCTGTGGGGCAGAACTTGGAATGAGTTTGCAACAACAAATTTTTAAACACAAAATGGTTTACTTTCTTAACATATAACATCAACATTTAACATCACACTTCAAGGTCCTGTTCAGGTTGCATTTCAAGTCCTTCTAGTTACAGTCTACTGATACTGCCAAGTCCAATTCTTCTTTGCAAGTGGGTTGGCTCCTGAAGACTCCAAGGGCTTAATGAACAGGATTCAACATGATGAAGGTTTCCAGGAGAACTCTCACCCATTACAAACACATAAAACCCTTAACAAGGTGTTAAGGGCTTATAGAAATCAAGGTCCGAGTCTGGTAGCCTTGTCTCCTCCAAACTACATGAGCTCTGCAGCCTCGTGCTGCTTTGAGTCTCCACCCCTTTCTGGGTCAACCCATTCTGAGCATGGGGGTTACAGTGTCTCTACCATGCTCCCACCACCAAATGAGGGTTGCCAGTGCCTGAAATCGAAGAACTTGGAACCCGCCTAGAGATGGAGTCTAGAATGGATTTGTGGATAAGCTTCGGGAAGCCCCAGCAGTTTTGGGCAAGTGACCCAATACAAAAGTCATGGGCCACGCCAGGTGTTCTTGTGGCCCACTGGCAAGGTGGTAGAAGGATGCGGGCCGTCCTCTTCCAGCTCTTCCACGTGCCTGTCAGAAAGAAGTTGAGTTTATGTGCTGCCTTTCAACTAAAAGACCCGAGAGAATTCTTGGGCTCAGGTTAAACTCCTGAAATGATCTAGATCAGGGGTAGGGAACCTGCAGCTCTCCAGATGTTCAGGAACTACAATTCCCATCAGCCCCTGTCAGCATGGCCAATTGGCCATGCTGGTAGGGGCTGATGGGAATTGTAGTTCCTGAACATCTGGAGAGCCGCAGGTTCCCTACCCCTGATCTAGATGGCCTCATTTGGGGCTTGGAGGTGAGGTTTGTGGGCCGGCGTTTGCTGATGGTGGTAGGAAAGGACCCCTTTTGGCAACCTCTTGGGGTTTTCAAGGCAAACCTTAGACTGCCTTGAGGGAGCAGATCTCCCATCCAAGGACTAGTTGAAACCAAACCTGCTTAGCTTCTAGGGACCGTGTTCTTATACTACGGTAATTACAGACCTACAGGGCTGGAGCGAGGGGGAATGGCCCCCATGGCACACGTGCGCCCTGCACCCTTGCCATGTCCCGAAACGCCCCCGCCACGCCTCCATTTCCGTGCATGCCCAGCGTGTAGCAACCCCGGCCCCCTTGGCGCTACACCAGTGCAGACATAAATGTAACTGTTCTAGTGAAACAACAGAATTAACTTCTGTTAAAAAAAGAATACAGTGATTATAATTTTTAACAGTGTTGTATAAGATGAACACAACCCCTGAGGTTTTAATCTTGGCAAATCAGGCGCAACCTACAGTTCTGATACAAAAGAAAAAAGAAAAGAAAAAAATAAAGGAAAGAAAAAATAGCAGCACATGCATTTAGAACTGAAGTCAGTATTAAAGGCAGCTGTTGTAGAATTGGGAAATTCCTGGGAATTTGGGGAGTTAGGGGGTGGGGCCTAGGAGAACCATGTTTAAAGAGGGGACAGAGCTCTGCAGATGATAATGTCCCAGAGTCCCCCCCTCCAAAGCATCCATTTTCTACGGGAGAACTGATTTCTGGCATCAGAAGATCCTTTGAAATTGTGGGTGATCTCCAGATCCCTCCAGGAGGTTGGCAACTGTGGCTGAGTGGCAGTTTATTTTTAAAAAATTGTTTGGCCCTGTAGTGGTAAAAAGAAGGCCTCAGGAGAAAGCTCCTCTGCTGTGGGTCTAGCCCCCAAGAGGAGGAGGAGGAGGAGGAGGAGTTTGGATTTATATCCCCCCTTTCTCTCCTGCAGGAGACTCAAAGGGGCTGACAATCTCCTTGCCCTTCCCCCCTCACAACAAACACCCTGTGAGGTAGGTGGGGCTGAGAGAGCTCAGAACTGTGACTAGCCCAAGGTCACCCAGCTGGCGTGTGGGAGTGCACAGGCTAATCTGAATTCCCCAGATAAGCCTCCACAGCTCAGGCGGCAGAGCGGGGAATCAAACCCGGTTCCTCCAGATTAGATACACGAGCTTTTAACCTCCTACGCCACTGCTTCTCCTGATACATGGAGCTGATACATGGTCCCCTACAAGGGAAAATTGCCATCCAGACTGCCCCATTCTTGGATCCATGGAATAACTGGTAGCACTGGACCCCAGTTAAAAAGGAAAAAAGAGGATAATGAAGTGACCACCTGACAATATTTGACTGATACATTTATTTATTTATTTATTTATTTATATTTTAGATTTATAGGCCATACCTCTTTGAGAGTATGTTGACTCAACAATATGGCTATTGTTATTAACAGCAACTCAACAACATAACGCAGTAAGCATTAAAACTCCTCGCAGCAATTACATATAATTAAAACAATCCAAGCCATTCAACCCGTGATAAAACAGTTCAAACTTAGCCCGTTACAGGCTAAAACAAGGGAAAGAGGAAGAAGAAGAAAGGGAGGGAACAGGTGGGCCCAGATGGAGTCACAGCAGGCCAACCGAGATGACAAAGATGGAAATTGACAGAGTTTCAGTGGGAGCAGTAGAGACCGCCAACCTCAAAGGCCCGTGGAATAATTCTGTCTTACAGGCCCTGCGGAACTCACCAAGATCGCAGGCCGGACTGATAAGGGGAGTATTCCCACCAGGCTGGGGCCAGAGCCATAAAGGCCCCTGGCGGAGTGAGAAACCAGCCGCGATCGTCGCGAGGCTAGCAGGGGTCGCTAGTAATTCTGCCACTGCGCAGTGGCCTATGTGGGACATAAGGGGGTGATGCGGTCCGTGAATATGAGGGCCCCATGCGCGTAAGGCCTTAAAGGTTATTACCAGCACCTTGAAGAGCGATCCGAACTCCACTGGAGCCAGTGCAGGCGGCGCCACAGAGGTGATATGGTCTGAGTAATGCCTGTCAGTAGCCGTGCAGCTGCATTCTGGACCAGCTTCAACTTCCGGATCAATGAGAAGGCCAGCGTAAAGCGAGTTACAGTAATCTAACGCGAGGTGACTGTCGCATGGATCACAGTGGCCAGGTCAGTCTGGGAGAGATAGGGAGCTAACCGCCGTGCCTGGCAACCCTAGGAACCAACGTGGCAACCCTAGGAAAAGGGGAGGGGCACAATCTGCCACGCTTCAAAGCCTCCAAAGCAGCCCCTTCCCCAGCGACATCCCAGGTGAGGCACGTTTTTCCAAACTAGCCAACCTTACAAAGACGGGAATAATCATGATGGATCTGACTATTTATTGGTTGAGGTTCGGGGCAGGTGAATTCCAGGGGTGATCCCTGAAGGATCATCTGAGTGCGCACTATGGTTTATCCCTGTATTGTTGGTCACCCTACCTGCTGATAACGTTCATGCTAGTTGTAACTGACATTGCAAAGGTTTCCAAAGAAATGCACGGAACGGGCAGGCTGGCTTTCCCCTTTGTCTTTTCTCACAGGAGCCGGAGCCAAAGAACACTCCCCTAGTAAAGCACTTGCAAGAAGCGTGATGGAAATTCAAGAATCAAAAAGATTCAGCTGATGTTGACAGCATTTTACAAGCCTGGCAAACAGTTTTGCTTCAAGGAATGTCACCAGCAGAAACGCTCCATGAAACGATTGGGTCCGTTCTCTTGGCCTGCCCGTTTCTCTTTTAGAGCGCTCCTTTGTCTCACGTGCTCATGCGATTCACCGGAATCCTTTGCACAAAGCTTGCATTGCAAAGCCCTTTTCTTTATAGGTAGCTCTGATTATAAAGCTCAAGGGATCTCATTCCCCCCTTTCGAAAATACAAGGAATTAAAAAAAATGACATGCTTTCCGTTCACAGGACTGGCTTTTGGAGAGCTCTGCCAAGGCTGGACCCGGCTTTCATTTCCCTGCAGCTGGAGAGGCCTCAAAATACCCAGAACGGAATTGCTCTGGTATGAAGTCCACGTAATGGTTAATCTGGCTGCAGGGAGTGTTATCTCGGCCCTTCCTGATCCCACACTTCACTCCCCTCTCCATTCACAAGCTGTGCCTGTGCCCGCTAACCAGTGTGATGAAATTAAACAACAAAAATCTCTGGCCCTTCGTGTATCGTGGTGCCTGGCCTTATCATAGCAGGGGACAAAGGAAGGGGAGAGGGCTGAGAAGTGCTTCATTGCATAGACGTGGTCTATCAACCCTCTGCCCCCGCTCCAAATAGTCTGCCTTTTAAAGCTGGTCCTCCCAAACAGACAGGCCTACATCTGCTTTGCACCCAGACGCCAAAGATTTCCGTATCTGAGTCTTGGCAGGTGGGAGAATGCAGGCGCGTCTCAGTCTCTCCCCCGAGGATTGCCAGCTCTGGGTGGGAAAATTACCTGGACATTTGGGGGCTGGAGTATGAGGAGGGCAAAGTTTGGGGTGGGGAGGGATTTTGATAGAGCATAATGCCATCGAATCTACCTTCCAAATCAACTGTTTTCTACAGGTGAACTGAACTCTGCCACCTGGAGATCAGTTGCCATAGGGGAGATCTCCAGCTCCCACCCGGACGTTGGCAACCCAACTTCCTATCATGTTTAATGTTGCCAACTGCAGGCTAAAAAGTTCCTGGAGGTTTGGTGGTGGAGTCTGGGGAGGGTAAGGTTTGGGGAGGGAGAGACCTCAGCCAGAGCCCCCCCTCGAAGCCAGCCATTTTCTCCAAGGTATTTTCTATCATCTCAGTAAGCTGGTTTTTTGTTTCATTATGGTCTTGTTAAAACCACTATTATGATAGTGGAAGAGTCTGACTAAGTAGTGTAAGGTGAACAGATTTTTACTATTGAAAAATTAGAAAGGCTGCTTGCTTCGCGCACCGCGATAAGCACACTGCCTCTTTGTGGCGGCAAGCTTCGCGGTCAGGAAACAGGGAAGCCCCAGAGGCACTCCGCGACAGCGGCGGGGAGGCACTCCCTCCTGCGCCGTCGTCAAGACTGCCTTCTGGGCGCTCTCGTTTCCTGACGAAGATCTGGCAGCCAGTAGTAAACGAATGCGCTGCGGCAGCTACCTGGGAACTTATTCCTCAATCCTGGGACGTTGTCAAAGTTCGGTGCGGATCACGTGGACACACATCAGCGATTAAAAGCGTGAGTGTCCCGCAAAAATCGGAACGGCTGGTCACCTTAGAGTAGTCTCCTTATTATCAAAGGAGTCACTGCTATTTTGCTATCACATTGTTGTATCTGCCGAACAAGACCAAAGGTTAGGAAATACGTTTGTTGGAAATCTTGTTGACATTTTTTAAAAGTTAGGTTTTTTGACCAACGTGTCTTGATTCTTTCATAATCCGATTTATCGCATGAACTTTAATATGTTAATTGATATTGTGTGTTGTAATTTGATGTTACATTGAGGAAGTGGTGGAACAGAGCTCATTTCACAAGACTAACATAGCTGTTCATCTGGAATAAAGTATTTTTTAAAAAATTGTGGATAAAACTCCATCACGGGGTTTTTCAGAGCAAGAGATGAGCAGGGATGGTTTGCCATTCCCCCAGACTTCCTTGGCCAACCCTGCTTAGCTTCCAAGATCTAGCAGAGGTGAGTCAGAGCAAAAGAACTGTAGTTTGCTCAAATCCTGTGTTCCTGGGTACTGGCTGCATTTGACACCCATGGATGAAGTACAGAACAATCAGGGGGGGTAAAGAAAGGCCTGTTATTATCCAGGGTTCTCACATATCCTTCTGCCAATATTAATTATGTACTTTTGTACATCTTTTATAAAGTACACATCCCTTTAAACACGAAGCATTAAAAACTGACAGGGAAAATTACACTGATCAAGGCCTTTCCATCCATCCGATTCCCCGAGGAAAATCAGGCCAATGCAATATCACCAATTGCCCTCTAGAAATTTCCCTGGCTGTAAAACAAAGTGTTCTTTATAGTCCTAACAATATAAGTTCCCTGGGAACAAATATCCAGCAGTGATTTAGTTATTTTGTAAACTGGTTAGCATAATTTGGCCTTCTTGTTCATTTTTCCTGTTTTCCTGCCTGTTTTTATCAAGGCTAAAGAGCAGTTTAAGTGTGCACAGAAATGCAGTTAACATATCAACACACTAAAAGAGATTCCAACAAAACAAAATTAGCCTACAATTCCTGCAAAATTTCATTCGATTTCATTCTCTCGCTCCTTTTCTATCTTTTTCTTTCCTTGTGATATCCTGATTAGGTTGGATGCTAATAAGAGAGTTTTTCACATGACCTGGGATTTTTTTTTTTACACTTTTCTCTCTGTTGGTATCAAGTACTGGGTCACCCCACCTACAAGCCACTGTGATCCACGCAACGGTCATCTTCAGATTAGACTATTGTAACTCGCTCTATGCGGGCCTTCCCTTGCATTTGATCCGGAGACTAAAACTGGTTCAGCATGCAGCGGCGCGTTTGCTTGCAGGTAGCGCCACCTGGGCACATATCCAGCCTATACTGTGTCAATACACTGGCTCCCAATAGAGTTCCCGGATCATCTTCAAGGTGCTGGTGTTGTTGCTTTAAGGCCTTCACAGCGGCCCTGGGACCATCGTGATCTTCGAACGCATCACCCCATGTCGTCCTATGCGGCCTTCTTCGGGATCAGTTGAGGCCAATCTACTAGTGGGTCCCAGCCCTTCGGCGACATGCGGCTGGCCTCCACAGCGGGCCAGGGCCTTTGGCCTGTTCTGGCTCCGGCCTGGTGGAACAGCTCTCCCTCCAGCTGTCCGGGAACTCTGCGGGACAGTGAGTTCCGCAGAGGGCGCAAGGCGGAGCTGTTCCGCCCGGGCCTTTGGAGGAACCGGACGCTGATGGTGCCCCTTCTTTGGCTGACATCTGGGCCAACTGCCATCTAATGAGACTTCGCCATTCCTCCCTTTCGGGGAGGGAGGGAACTTAAAAAATAGACTGTTGAAGCGCCATTCATTTTATTGAGATTTGTTGTATATTTATCAGAAATAGTTTTCACGGTTTTATAAGCTATGCTTTTTTTTAAATGTTTTAGTTATTCTACATTGTTATTTCGTGTTGTACATCGCTTCCAGAGGCCCCTAGGGATGGTGATATAAAGATTGAAGTAGTAGTAAGTAAGTAAGTAAAATAAATAAATAAATAAATAAATAAATAAAATGCAAACAAGTCTCAAAGACCACCTCAGAACATGTGGCCATCTGCTAAAGTATGTCATTAATGTATGTACACATGGTGTGCTCTCTTCGGGTGGAGCAGGTAGCGGGATTATCGGTTTTCAATGAAGTTAGCATGATGTTGTGCTGGCCTTCCAAGTGGATGTATGAGCCTCGGCCAAGATCTTCAGAAATGTGCATGACGCTTTCTAAGTGGATCACATTCCATAAGTACTGGTTTTAGGGAGGTTTGTTTATCTTCACCGTTGTCTAAGGATAAATAGAGAAGGCTTTATGGTCCCCAAGAGGGTATACTCTGTGCTCCAATAATCGGTGTTCTGTTTCAGTGGCAGCTGCTGCATTTCTTCAGCTCAAAGAGAGGAAGATCTCTGAGCAGTAAAAGCATTTTTTTTTTTTTTGCTTATACTGAGTAATTATCACCCTGCTTTGATTTCAAAGGCATCTGTTTGGCATAGTCTAATTGTGAAGTTTCTTTGTAGTGAGAGAGATTTGTCATGGCGTGGTCCCTCATAACGCAAAGTGGCAGGGAGTATTTTGTTGAGGGTTTACATGACAGTTTGTATTCGCTGTGTCATGTCATCTGTCAACTGAAGCTTTACAGAATTATTCATCTTTTAGGAGTTTTTAGAAACCTCGAGGATTCTCCTGAAGGTGCCATTAGGCAAGGAGACAAAGTCCAAGACCTCGTGTCTCAAGCTGCTGCTAGTCCTTCTCAGCCATTTCACTTAGAAACACATCCCCTTTGGCGGGCGGAACACCAGAGGGTAGCTGTTTTGGTCCTCAGTAGATTGGCTAGATTCAAAGTCTACTATAGGGGTAGGGAACCTGCGGCTCTCCAGATGTTCAGGAACTATCACTTCCCATCAGTTTCCTGGCATGGCCCAGTGGCACATGCTGACAGAGGCTGATGTAAATTGTAGTTCCTAGGAACATCTGGAGAGCCGCAGGTTCTAGCAGGTTCCCACCTGGTCTAATAGCCTGCCAGGAACCTTTAGATGGGGTCACAAGATGGGGGTGGGCGGGTATGCTAGGTTTTCACATGGGTCAAAGCGTGCCCTCAATCAGGTGCCAGTTAAAGCAGGAGTGTCCCAAACTCTAGGCGCTTCAGACATTCATGGACTGGAGCAATTCCCATCAGCCCCTGATGGCATGGCCAATTGGCTGATGGGAATTGTAGCCCATGAACATCTGAAGCGCCAGAGTTGGACAGCCCTGATTGAAGGGAGCTTTGACTCTCAAAAGCTTATTCCCCACCCCCCAAATCTTGTGGCCTCTAAGGTGCTACTAGACCTTGAGTCTAGCTATTCCTCTTGAAAGATACTGATCTTTTACACTCAGGTTACAAGACAAAAATGATCTGATAGATTAAATGCAAGTTGAGGTAAGGGAATATTTAACATACTCACCTTTGAAATCGTGGTTGTTCCCAAGGTCAAGCAGGTGAAGGAGGAGCTTCATCATTACCTCACTCACTAGGTGTGTGGGGGGGGAGCAGGTTGTGAGCTGTGGTCTAACTGCCAATTCCTTGGGTCTTTTTTATTTGATGTACTGTTTAACCAGACTCACATCTGTGCTGCTGATGCACAACTTCCGTTCTCAGTTAGAAATTAGGAAACCACGGTCCTCATCTGAGCAGTTACTCCAGTGTAAATGCTTTGAAACCAAAATAACTGGAGTAACTCTGCATCGGATTGTACTTCAAAATTGTTAGTAATGGAAGAACAACCCCAGAGCTTACTACATGGAAAGAGCAGATTCAAGCATCATATGATATAATGTTCAGGCCTCCTATTATTATAATTACTATTACCATTTGTATTGTCGAATACAGAGAAGCCATTGAAATCCACAAGCACATGGACAATTTCAACAGAAAGGAAGAAACCATGAAAATGAACAGAATTTGGTTACCAGTTTTGAAAGACACTAGAGTCAAGACAGTGACTAATCAGTTCCACACAAACACAGGATGACTATAGACAATAAACAATCAAAGGGAACAAAGGCCAGACTACTTGCTTATTCCAGATGCCCTCACCCATGTGACCTTTGCTATCTCCATTTGTTATTCACAGGCTACCACTTCATTTGTTACTCACCTTTGCACAGGCCTGCTCCTATTCAGATGCCCCTCACCTATTGACCTTTACTCACACGTATATATACTCCACTTGCTTTCCTTTCCAACTATCAGATCCTCTGAAGATGCCAGCCACAGATGCAGGTGAAACGTCAGGAGAGAATGCTGCTAGCACATGGCCATACAGCCCGGAAACCACACAGCACCCCACTATTATCATTATTTTTAATGTCACAGCTGCCAGTTCTTTAGCTGGTTTTGGCCTTTCATTACAATTTGAGCATCGCCCAAAGGCCGAGGATGTTGTAATGTATCGGCAAAGTATTTGTGCGGATCCTAGCAGGGCTGCCTTCTGAATCTGACAGATGTTAATTTTGTCAATTTAAAGATGTTTCAAGTGCTGCCCCAGTGTTTTGGAATGGCTTCAAGCGCAATGCTGATTACCGTGCCAATAAAGTGTTACAGCCCTGCTGGGATCCTACTTATCACACGCCAGATACATATTTAACTTCCTCAGGCGCTCTGGGTGAGGAGGCTCAATTGTAATGAAGGCCAACAACCAGAAGCTAAAGATCTGGCAGCTGTGAAAACTACACAATAATAATAATAATAATAATAATAATAATAATACAATAATAATAATAATCAATGACAGACACCTGGCATTTCTTACCCCAGACATATGACATGGTAGAGAAACATGTTTGGATCATAGGTGTTGCTGTGCTGGTTGACAGCAGGGTAGAAGACAAAGAGGCTGGAAAAAGATCACAAAATACAAGGACCTACAAATTGAAGTTGGAATGATTGTGGCAAAAAAAAAGAACAATAGTAATCCCACCAGTAGTATGTGCTCTAGGAGGAATCCCCAGAAATCTTAGAAAACATCTGGAAAGCCTAAACTTGGACAGAATGTCAGTCCACCTGTTGCAGAAAGCAGCACTTGCTGCAGAGCTACACCTCATATTCTGCAATACATACCTCTAATGTTCTGGGTCCTAGGTCCTTGAGGAAGGACTCGATATTCAGATGAATTCCAGGCCATCTTCTGTGCTGGGTAAGTTAAGTTGTGTATGTATAACAACAAATGTAAACAACAACAACAACAACAACAACAACAACAGCATACAATAATAATATGTGTGTGACAATATGTAATAATAGTAATAATAATAGTTCAGAGCTCATTGCCTGTGCAGTTTGGGAGATTGAACTTACTGGAGCTATGTGCATATCACAACTTGTGCATGGAGGGTGTGGAGGAAATCATAGAGTTGAAAGAACTGATTTGTTAGAAGTTCCCCATGGTTCTTGGGTTTGGTTTTCCACAGATAGCTCTGCTCTTCAGCCTTGTGTCAGTTCTCAGTTCCGTGGCTGCATTTGTGTCTTTGCCTCCGGCTTTTACCTAATTTGGTGTGATATGCATTGATGACAACAAGCACTCACACACTGGAGGGCGGAACGGAATCTGCTCGGGATGGGGTTGCAGGGCCTTTTCCTGGCATTTTACCAATGGAATGCATATAATTTCATTTTAAAAAAGATTTCTTTTTTCAACATTTCAGTAACCCGCATATGCACATTGGTAATGTAGAGGAAAACAGAAGACAGAAAGCTGCAGGACAGACTGGGACATGTTCTAGTTCCAGAATTAATTCTCAGTAGTGTCTCAGTGAAGCAGAATCTACAAGGAGTGGAATGTAGCAGAGTGAAATTAAGAAACAGAAAAGGGAATAGAACATTAATTTATCCCCATCTCTGACGTACAAAATGTGTTCTAGTCCTTAATATGTAAATACAATCCTTGATTTTGCAGTTGCCTCTTGAAAATGCCGGGGATTTATTTAGAGAGCTTTAATGCATCTCAGTAAAAAGCCCCGAGAAACCCAGCTCAAGCTGGCCTGGGAAATGCTGACATTGTAGATCATTGGGAGAGTCACATGCCTTCGGTCTTGCCTCCTGGGCTGGCTGATCTAAAATCAGCTGAGCAGGGGACATAATGGAATCACATGCTCAAGGAATCACCATGTAAATGGCTCTCCACACTTGCCAGTGCAGACCACCGTGTGGGTGAGAGGAATTTTCTTAAACATTTTAGTTAACCATCCATCTATTAGAGATGTAATATTTGATAGGCTAGCCCACCTCTCTCTTGGCTTGAGATCTTGGAAGCTATGGTGATTTAATACTTGGATGGGATACCACCACCAAGGAAGTTCCAGGTTCACCATGCAGACGCTTGAGCAATGACAAACCACCCTGTGAATCGTCTTTTGCCTTGAAAAAAGCCCATAATCCATTAAGGCTGCAGCAGTGACAACACCTGACTATCACCAAATATTAAAGAGGATCCTCTGAAGATGCCAGCCACAGATGCAGGCAAAACGTCAGGAGAGAATGCTGCTAGAACACGGCCATACAGCCCGGAAGCCACACAGCACCCCAGTGATTCGAGCGCATTGAAAGCTCTTCGGCAGAAAGCAACATTGTCTCCCGTACGGGACAGGAGAGGGCTTACTAGGGAAGCCTAGCTGTCTACAAGTGTGTGAAGCCATGAGGGTCAAGGAAAGAATGCGCAGATGGCAGTGGATACATATGGCAGGCTGGTTACATATATCTGAATGACAGCAGCAATTTGTTATTGTAAGCAGTTTCATTGGCTTGGGATTGTATCTCAGCCACATAGATAGCATCCCCCTGACACATCCCTTCGAATATTTAAACTTGGCTATCATGTCACCCCTTAACCTTCTCTTCGCCAAACTAAACATGCCTAGCTCCCTGAGCCATTCCTCATTGGGGGTGGGATCCAGGCCTTTTACCATTGTGGTTGCCCGCCTCTGGACCCATTCCAGCTCATCAATGTCCTTTTTGAACTGCGGTGCCCAGAACTGGACACGGTATTCCAAGTGAGTTCACTACTTATATGCAGAGTTCACTGCTTATGTGCGGTGAACTACTACAGGGCATTGTGTTTAGCTTTAGCAGACGGAGCACCATGTTTTCAGAGTCGTGTTTGGGTATTTGGGAATCCCATGTGATCTTTTTGTCCACTTGGGGAAAAGTGGCAGGAGAGTTTAGTGAAACAGTCATCGGCCTCTTTGGGGCTGCGTTGCCTGGCACCGCTGCGTGGCTCCAAACCAAACTGTTGCAGAGCTTGTAGCCTTTCCTCCCTCTTCAAGGTCCTCTCAGACATGTTCCACTCCACACGGCGGCCACGTTCAGTCAGTATATATATATAAACCTTTAATGGCATAATTAAAACTACAGCAGCAATATACCAGCAACAATGGCAACCTCGGTGTAATGATACAGTCTCCAGTACAGTTATAACCGTTTGCTGATAAAAAGTTAGCCAGCGCTTCCGACACACTTGCAGAACCACAATCCAGCATCGTTACCACAATTGATAGATCAGTATTATCAGTGGGGGGTTTTAGCCACGGGTTTAGATATTTGTTCCTGGCTAAACTGTGTAACGGGCAGTGTGGTAATATCAATGCGTTGGATTGATTGTCTCAGTGAAGCTGAACTGCAGGGACAAAATCTTTCATTAAAAGGCACTTTCTGTATTCTACCCTGAGTGGTGGCTGAAGGGAGAATATTGCACCTGGCAAGAGTCAGGCCTCGTTCTAAAACCAAGGGAGAGCAGCGTTTATTAGCCTGCTGCATCAGGTGACTATACTCGAGATCATACAATCTCTTTTTGATAGTCAGCTTTAGCTCGTTGGCATTCATTAAAGCCAATGCATCCAAGGAGAGACCCGTTTCGTGGATTTTCGCCTCAACAAAGGACCACCACTCAGTTTTGGCTATGAAAGAAAGAGCCTGATAGGTGAAACTTGTGTGACAGTTTGTTAAAGCACAATCGTATCCAGAATTGGAAAGCTTCAAGTGCACCATGCTCTTGTATGGAGTAAATGTTGGGCCCACCTCCAAACAGACCGCGATAGCATATGGTAAAGAATTGGCGTGAGTGTAAGCCGAGAGTGCTCAGAGCAGGATGGTAGGAGCGAACTCTTTGGCACTCAGATGTATGAGGTCTACATTCCCATCAGCCCCTGCAATTGGCCATGCTGGCAGGGGCTGATGGGAATTGTAGTCTATAACATCTGGAGTGCCAAAGGTTTGCCACCACTGCTATAGAGAGTTCAGTCAGTAGAAATGCGGCGGGGATCTCTCTAATCGCCACCCTTATTTTTATTCATTTTATTAGGCTTTTATGCCGCCCTTCTCCTCAAGGGTTCAGGGCGCCTGACAACATATTAAGTCGCAATTTAAAACCATAAGCCAAGAAACACTTTCCGATTTAGGCCTAGCTGTAAGACAAATCTTTTCCGAGACAAGCCATTACGGAGAACAGTGGCAAGCCCTGAGGTGTGTTGATACAGTCTTCTGCTCCTGTGATATATTAACTACTTCAGAAGTTTCCCAGCTGTTTGGGGGGATAAATCACGGCAACGGGATCCCATATTTAACCTTCAGTGTACAGACGGCCTCGTTAGACTTCCCTCTGGCTTCTTTGAAAAGGGTCTTCAAGCTGACGCCAACGGCCCGCTGGTTCTCTTCTCTTCCGCTGGCTCGGGACGGCCTTTGTAGGCACCACATCAGAGTTATTTGTGTTATTTGCACATGTCAAAATGAAACTTGTTTTCAGTTCTATGTCAAGGGAAAGTGTAGATGTGAAAAGAGGGAAAAGATCTCTCCATTAAAGAGGCCGACTGCAACTTGTTTAAAGGGTTTCTGCAGCACATGAACCCCAGAGAGAGAGAGCATGTATAAATATGTACAAGTGAGCATTTCTAAGGGAGAGACGGAGCCGTGTCTCTGATAAAAACTTTCAGCCAGCAAAGTATAGATGTGGATGTTTTTGTTCTATTCTCCTGAACCCTGCAGCGCCAGTCATTTTGGATGCTGCTTTGGGGTATCCTGCCCAAGAAGAAGAAGAAGAAGAAGAAGAGGAGGAGGAGGAGGAGGAGGAGGAGGAGGGGGAGGAGGGGGAGGTGGAGGGGGAGGAGGAGGAGGAGGAGGAGGAGGAGTTTGGATTTATATCCCCCCTTTCTCTCCTGCAGGAGACTCAAAGGGACTGACAATCTCCTTGCCCTTCCCCCCTCACAACAAACACCCTGTGAGGTAGGTGGGGCTGAGAGAGCTCCGAGAAGCTGTGACTCGCCCAAGGTCACCCAGCTGGCGTGTGTGGGAGTGCCCAGGCTAATCTGAATTCCCCAGATAAGCCTCCACAGCTCAGGCGGCAGAGCTGGGAATCAAACCCGGTTCCTCCAGATTAAATACACGAGCTCTTAACCTCCTACGCCACTGCGTAGAAATTACCAAAGTGTAACCTCTTTGGCTTGCTTGCTATGGGGATGAAGCTGGGGAGGACGGGTTTTGGGCAAGGGATGGACTTCACTAAGATGGAATGCCCGATGGTCCATCTTCCAAAGTGGCCATTTTCCATCTTGCAAACATGTTTAGCAGTGACCGGTAGGAATGTTGGATGCAAAACACCTGGTCGGGGTGGCAGTGATGGTGAACAACTCTCTGCTTTAAGGAGCACCCCAAGTGATTTCAGGAGGTTTCTGTGTCAAGTCAGATTGTAAAAAGCCACCAAACATCTATGGCAAAAAAAAATAGTGTGGTCGTTAAGTGTGGATGACGGTGAGACCATACGGTGGTAGAAAGTATGGCCAAGTCACAGCTAAGTTATGGCAACCCTGTAGGGAAACCAAGGCAACAGGTCATCTCTGCATCAGCTTTCTTGGTTGTCTCTCTTCCAGGTACTAACTAGGACTGACCCTGCTTAGCTTCAGAGCAAGAGTGGGCTAACCCAGCCCTCCCCAGGTTAGGATGTGAGACTGTGGCAGATTGTATACTGTTGCTCTGCCCCATGTTAAAGGGAGATTCTCTTTGTGGCAGAGTTTCTGTCATCGATTCCTTCTCCCACCTCTCACAGATCCCATCATCTCCTCTGTTTGTTAGAGTGGGCAAAGAGCCACCTTTCCCCTTGCTTCTCATGGTAGACAAAACAAATGGCCTCACGTTCTTCTTTGCTTCGGGCTTTTATGCTCCACCCTCCCTCCCTCCCCTGCCCAAAAACTTTATTTCAACTTCAAGCATTTGAACCATATTAGTTTACTGATAGAGCTAATACAAGAATATTGAAATACCAAGGAATATTGAAATAACAAGGAATATTGAAATAACAAGCCTCTGTCTACTACCCAGCAGCAGCAGCAGCAGCAGGAAGTGAGGGAGGGAGGGAGGGAGGGAGGGAGGGAGGGAGAGAGAGAGAGAGAGAGAGAGAGAGAGAGAGAATGAGGAGGGGTGTAGGGAGATATTATCAGTTCTAGGACAGTTCTAGGACAGTTCTATGTCTTCTTCAGCAGAGTGTGGCCCAAAGAATTGCTTTGCCTATTTCATTTTTTGGGGGTTGGGGGGTTGGAAAGGAGTTGCAATATTGATATAACTACTGTAGGAGCAGTTTCAATACAACAGCAATTTAAAGGGCTTTTACAGAGCCAGTTATCTTGCTACTACAAAGCATGGTGAGATCTGTGCCTTTAAGAGTGAATCGATGTGGAGTTAAGAGAACCAGGAAAAGCAGCAGGCAGTGGGGCGCCTCCTTGCGCGTAAACAGAGAAACACGAGGAGAGCCCACTACAACCCCACTGTTTATTTAAACCAATACCCTGTTTCCCAGAATATAAGACATCCCCAGAAAATAAGACGTAGTAGAGGTTTTGAAGTGCGAAATATAAGGCATCTCGCGAAAGTAAGACGTAGCAAAGTTTTTGTTTGGAAGCATGCCCGACGAACAGAACACAGAAAAATAAGACATCCCCTGGAAATAAGACATAGCGCATCTTTGGGAGCAAAAATTAATATAAGACACTGTCTTATTTTCGGGGAAACACGGTAAATAAGAAATAAATTGCTAAATTGATTTTTTTTAAGTAGGGAGAAAGACTCATTTCTTTCCATTTGAGAAAGAGAACATTTTTCCTGTTCTGGGGGTTCAGTAGAGCTGCAGAAATAAAATAATATGACACTTGGTACATTTACTAAGTAGTTGCAAATTGCTTGGTGCTGCTCCCTGCAGAAACCTCAGACTGTCTTTTGCTTTGACCCAGGCCAATGAATCCTGCTTGAGACCCTTCAAAGGGAAATGTTACACCAGGGATTGGCCACTGGGGTGCAGCAGGGGAAAGTTCAGCCCGTGTTTTTTGACAGGCACAAGTCACCGAGTTCGATTCCTGCCCAGCCAGCCCTCGTCTGCAGCTTTGCTTCTGAAGAGAACCCAGTTGGCTGAGATTTATATCTTATCTTGTTTTCGAGCAGCTGCTGTTTTTGACTGCGGAGCTTCAAACATGTTGAAATATGAATCTGAACATTTGGGGGCACCTTCAGAAGGAAGCACATCTACGAGAGAGGCACCAGGCAAGTCAAAGCCTTTTCCCGTCAAAATAATTGTGTCCAGTGTGCCTCATGCACAGCTGTCAGAGCGGAGATTGGGCCTGTTCGTACAGTGCATAGTAGATGTCCTCCTCCTTGCCAAAATACGCGCACACTGGGACACTGGAGGGCTGTGCTAATCCCCCTCCACACATGTAGCTTCCGTATCTGTCAGAAGCTACAGGCTGAACATGCAGGAGAATGGCCAGTCAGGGGATGAAGATGGTGGCCATTCTGTCATTCATCCCTCCTCAGCATCCTTTCGGCAGTGAGGGGGCTTCTTCACTAAAAGCGGTGCGCTCCACGGACACCACTCCCACTCCCGAATCTTTAGGAATTGCCCAACCTTGAGTTAGCAATCTCATCTCCTAGACCAGTGGTGGCGAACCTTTGGCACTTCAGATGTTATGGACTACAATTCCCACTAGCCCCTGCCAGCATGGCCAATTGGCGAACCTTTGGAACTCCAGATGTTATGGACTACAATTCCCACCAGCCCCTGCCAGCATGGCCAATTGGCGAACCTTTGGCACTCCAGATGTTAAGGACTACAATTCCCACCAGCCCACCAGGTGGCATTGCGCTCCCAGATGTTACGGACTACAATCCCCATCGGCCCCTGCCAGCATGGCCAGGTGGGTTGATAGAGGTGTGAAATCCTGTATCTGGAAGTAAATTCTGATTCCACTTACAATTGATCTCCAGTCAGTGGCGTACTGGGCCTAAATGGCACTGGGGCATGACCACCCGCCCTACCCCCACTGCACTTCACCCCTCTGCCTGGCTCTCTGTGCCCCACTTATGGGGGCTAGCAGGAGGCCGGGGCTCAGGGGGTGGGGGGAGAAGGGAAGAAGCCAGCCTGCAGAAAGTCCGGGAGGGGGGCTGGACACCACAGTGGACGGCTTGGGTGCTTGTGACAAAACAGCGTGTGCCTGGGGACATGGGATACCCCATGTCCCCATAAGCAGCATGCCACTGTCTCCAGTCTACAGAGATCACTTTCCCCAGAGAAAAATGCACCCCTGGAGCGTGGAGTCTATGGCCGTGGTGGCGAACCTTTGGCACTCCAGATGTTATGGACTACGATTCCCATCAGCCCCTGCCAGCATGGCCAATTGGCCATGCTGGCAGGGGCTGATGGGAATCGTAGTCCATAACATCTGGAGTGCCAAAGGTTCGCCACCACTGCTCTATGGCATCAAATCCCTACTGAGTTCCCTTCCCAAACCCTTCCTAAGCATCCACCCCAAACCCCCAGGAATTTCCCAAGCCGTAGCTGGCAGCTCTAGGCAGAGGTCATGGCTGAAAAGGAATGGTCAGCCGCATGGACAGCTTAAAGGCCGAGGCAGAGACACCTGGGAGATTAATCGAAGGTCTGGAGGGCAGGCAGGCAGGCAGACTGAAACCCGAAACAAATGCCAGACGCTGGAATGGTGACCTTCAGCTTTACTACGCGGCTGCATGTATAATGCTAGGATGTTTGCAAAGACCCTCTGTTGAGCTGGCCTTGAAAGCCACAGCACCTTAGCTGCTGGCATCATGCCCCTTTTACCCCCCACAACATCCTCCTCCGGCACTCTGGGGAAGAGGTTTGGAATCCCGTCCGCCACAATGAAAAACCCACAAAGGGCAGGTCCGTCCTCCGGAAGGGTGAGCAGATGGTGGGATCCTGCCCGTGAACTATTCAGGTGACAGCGGCACAAGAGGAAGATGTGATTTATCTGATATAATGGGCAATCAAGTCACATTTTGTTCTCATCTGACACTTTGCATACCGATAACAGCCACTGCTGGAACTTTAGCTGCTGCTGCTACAGCTTCTGAGTGATGGTTTTTACTACATCCATTAAATGAGAGAGAGAGAGAGAGAGAGAGGCTTTAGTGCTGCTGTGTTTGGCCAGGTCATCTTGGAAAGGCACCCAGGGAGAGCAGCTTTTCTTACGCACTAATTGGGAATTAGGGAAGGAGGGGTCCTGATGGAAGGAAGAGCGTCCTGGCCCCGGCCCCGTCTCCTCCCATTCTGCTCGCTTTCACGCTCTGGGCTGCCGAATGACCCTGATGCGAGCAAGCCACACTGTTGGTTTTACAAAGGACCAGAGAGGGCAGATATGCTCGTGGGGCACCTTGACTTTTTATCTCACCCTGCCTTCTCGAGGCACAAGGTCGCAGACATGGGGCTCTCTTCCTTGTTTTATTCTCACAGTCATTCTGTGATGTAGGTTTGGCTGAGTCGGCCTCCAGTGATCTTTTCTTTTTAGTTTAATTGTAGTTTATTATATATCATATATTAAGAAACAGTATACAAATGTCAGTGAAATAAACATTTCATATATCATTTAACCAATTCACTAACATATCTACATTAATCTATTTGGTTTAATAATATTTAATAAAATTAATTCTTTCTAAGGTTTCCCTTTCCAAATAATATAGTAGTCAAATATCGAGCTTCCCCCTCGAGTTAGCTGAATCTGGAGGGTTGAGAAAAAAACACAATCATATATCAAACAAGTAATAGTCTTTAAATTAATAATACTTCTCTAATAATATTCCTTATATTATCTCAAATATATATGCTTATATTTAATTTATATATATATATTTATATATATATATATATATATTTAATTTATATATATATACTAGCGGGCCCAGCCACGCGTTGCTGTGGCAATTGTCCTTCTCATCACAGTCCACAACCCACACAGATGTCCATGCAGGTCCAATGATCCCCAGCATAGCCTTTTGGGGTGACCAAATGGAATCCCTCTTTCCCTTTCCAATGCACATTGTTATATGGTGCTGTATTGTTTTTTTAGTAAAAGGTAACCCTTCCCATTCCGCAACGGAACTGTCCGGAGTGTGAATCCCGCTGTCCATGAGGGTGGTTGACCACGCTGATCCTACAAGCAGGGAGAGAGCAGAACGCTAGACAGAGGAGGCTATCCCGTCCAGGCAGCCCTTAGAGGCAGGGGTGGCTCAAGATCGAGGCCAGCTCCCTGGGTTCTTAAAGTGTACGTGGAAAGAAGCGGAGCCAGTAGAGTTGGTTCGCCCCACCCGAGGATTTTCATAGAAAAAAGGAAACCAAACTCCAGCTCGCTTTTAGTAAAAGAGCTGTGGCGAATATGGGTGAGGAAGTGGGTAAGTGGTGGTTGGATGTGAGGGAGGGCAGAGTGAGGTGTGTGAGGGGTTGTGTGTGTGTGGTAGCAGTGGGTGAGGCACAGAGAGTGAAAGTTGATTACTTGGTGTGGGGGAACACCCACACGGGCAAAGTGTGCATGTGTTTCACCTCCACTTGTATTACCTAACAGTATTACCTATTTACTGTTTTCACTGCTCATCTCTGCCCATCTGCGGGAACATCCCAAGCCCTCATCCCAAGCCCTCAGGCCACAGACAGACAGGCTGCACGAACATTCTAAGGGTGACAGTTAAACAAGGCAGCTGGCCTGGAGTCGCCAGGAAAAAGACGTTTTACCTGGCTCAGGTATGGACTCTCAGTGGTTTGAAGGTCCGAGTACCTGCCAGCAACAGGGAGGGACGCCCTGTTAAAATTTGGGGGCGATCCGTCCAATATATATATAAAATAGGCAAATCTGTGTTAATGGAATATATGTATGTATGTATGTGTGTGTGTGTGTATGTGTGTGTGTATATATATATATATATATATCCATTAACACAGATTTGCCTATTATTAAATTTTTACTTTTCTTTTCCAGAAACAATAAAAATGTTTTCCAAGTATTCTGAAATTGAGTCCATTGTGCGTCTTTTACAATAACTGAGAGTTTATCTAACTCCATATAGTCTGACAATGTCTTCAAGGCTGACTGGAGGTTTGAACCTGGGTCCCCTTAATCCTCCCCTGGCCATCCTGGCTTCCCCGCAGAGGGGCCTAGTGCAGTCAGTGACTTGGTGGCGATCCAGTTCTGAGTTCAGAAGTTCAAGTAAACTCCTCCACAATTTCTGGCTACTCTTCATTTCTGTTTTGCCTTCAAAGATGGGCTGTCCTGGTGACTGTTCCCCAAGAACCGTACCTGTCTGACTTCCGGCTCAGTGGTGCTGTCAGCAATGCAGAACAAACTGAAACACCCGCTCTGATAGGCAGCTTGTCATTTTTGGCTGCCAAACAGTTTCTTTATTCACGATTGCTAGCAGATTAAATGCTGGATACGCCGTGGATACAGTCACCCATGTCTGGTGTATCGACATTGCATGAAAGGTTAGGCAGTATCTTCTGTGTTCAGCTCTGTTCTTCAAAATGTGCTGGAGTTTCAGAGAGATGCAGACCGCAATGAATCATTTGTGAGCCAGTTAACACCACATGTTCCTTCTTATTCCCCTTATTAGGTTTGTAGCCAATAGCACAGTCTGTAAGCAGCTGCCAGCGTGGACTATAACAGTCATGGAGTGTACCTGGGAATTGCTAGAGGTGCAGTGTGGTAATCTGGCAGGTTCAGTGTCCACAGAGGATATTGTATATTCATGGGAGTACATAATTGCGCCAAGTTAAAATTGGCTAGATTTACTGGGGGAGGGATAATAGCAGCCACTGGATACTCCCCAAACAAACTCTTAATATGCATGGCTTCGAGATTAAGAAGGGTGTCAGAGAGTGCTTGTGAGGCAAACTGGAGCCCTGGGCAAAACCCGAGTTGGATGCCCCCCCCCCCATGGGCGGCCACCCCACCAGGACAAAAAAATGTTTTTGCACTAGGTCATTGGTGCCTGCAGGGGGTGCATTTTTAGACATATAGAATAGAATACTTTATTTATGGTCAATAACCAAATATATTTTTAGACATATCAGCACCAAAATTTCAGCGTATCATCAAGAGACTGTCCTTATGCTATCCCCCAAGTTTGGTGCAGTTTGGTTCAGGGGGGACAAAGCTCGCTTTCACGCTCTGGGCTGCCGAATCTCATGAAGAGACTCTTAGATGCTGGGTCTGCTAGCCTAAAAACTGTGCCCCCTGCAGGCCAAAAACAGAAAACCACTAAAAATACCCCAAAATACCCCCAAACCACTAAACCACTAAAAATACCCAAAACCCACTAAAAATACCCTTAAAAGGGTAGCCCCCATCTCCTTAGTTCCCATTGGAAAGAATGGGGGATGGGGCACCCCTTTTGAGGGTCCATAACTTTGGCCCCCCAGAATCAAACTGCACCAAACCTGGGGGGTCCCATCAGGGCAGTCTCCAGATGATACCCTGAAATTTTGGTGCCGATACGTCCACAAATGCAGACCACAAAACTTATTTCTCATCAAACTGGAAGTTTCACACATTCCTTGGAGTTACAGAGGAGTGAGAAAGTTGTGGTCTGGCAAAAGGGACATCTCCGACAGCTATTTAGAGCTCACATTTCTACAGGGCATCTTCAGTTCTGAAAAGAACATTATGGTGGGCTTGGGGGGGGGGAAAGAAAAAGCCCGTGCTTTTGTTTCTCGGGAAAAGTTTGAAATTGTATTTTGTAGCAGAAAGCAGATGCACATACATTAAGGAATATTTCATGAATATTTGATCTCATGTTGTCAAGTTCTGACTGTTAAATATTTGAGTCTGGCGAATCAGCCAGACGATAATATGATTTCAAATTCTTCTCCTTAGAATAGGGCTACATTTCTGGGAAGCCGGGGGTTGGAGAAATTGGATATCTAAGCTGGCAATGGATCAGTTTTGATTTAGGTGGATAAGGAGGAGGAGGAGAATGCGGTTTATGTTTTTGTTAGTTTTTTTTTAAAGTTGATTCAGGTATTTTGCCCAAACGTTCTTGTGTATGTTTGAAATTTGTGGGCTATATAAACCTTTCACTGAATGTATGGAAATTATTCACTCCCAGGCGGGCAGATGTAATAAGTTAAGGAAGTCTCACTCCTGTGCTTTTTCAAGGGTCGACAACAGAGAGGTCTGGCTGCATTCCCGGGTTGTGGAGATTCTAATGAAAACACTGTTAGCAAAGGTCGCCACTGGATGAAAAGTCACCAGATATACAAAAGGGCTGGTAACTAAACATCAGCTGATTTTTATTGCACGCAGATCTCCAAGTATAGCAAGGCAGGTTAGAGCAGCAAAAAAATAGTGATATTTCCCATCTGTGTGACAGTGACAAATTACGATCCAGTGAATTTATGGTGGGATTGATTTTTATCAAAGTAAATGACTTGGTTAGGAGGAGAAATTACGTTTCTTTAGAAGGAACATGCAAAATAAAGACCGGATTGCTAAAAATGTCACTTGGCGTAGAGGGGAATACTGTAAAGAAGAAAGATGGGTGGGATACAATAAAACAAGAAAATGATATGCTGTTAATCATGTGCTGTCAGCAAGTGTGAAAGGGAGTTGGTGAGAATTTTGCTCTGGATGTATTAGCTTTATAAAGAGTTCAGATTAGTGAAAGATTTCAGACTGCTGTGAATTCTCTTACACAAGTTCAGCATTTGAGCACAAATCTTGGTACTTTAGATGGTGCTATATTGTCTCCCTGACCAGGAAGTCCCATGCGACCCTGATCTCATTGGAAGCTAAGTTGGAAGCTAAGTAGGGTCAGTCCTGGTTAGTATTTAGAACGGGGACCACCAAGGGAGGTCCGGGGTTGCTATGCAGAGGCAGGAAATGGTAAAACACCCTTGTTCATCTCTTGACTAGAAAACCCTACAGGGTCTCCGTAAATCAGCTGTGACTTGAAGGCAATTTCCACCACCACCATATTGCCACAGTTAGGACATCTGGCCTACAGGTTCAGAATTCTTATGCTGGCATCTGGCGTGCCAGCATTGCGGCAGAGACCATAACATTGTGCTCCCCCCCCCCCCGGGGTAGTTTTTTAAATCAGGTACATCAATCAACATGTTTTAGACCATCTTAGATGGGTACCTAAAAGGATGGCTTGTTTCCAGAAACTCTGCCCTCAGCTGCAGAAACTCAGCAAAGAGAGATGACCTTTAGGTGGCCCAGTTCTCACTGAGGACATAAATTTATACATGAAGTATACTGCCTCAAAAGGAATATTTTTCACATGCAAAAAAGTCCCTTGAAACAGATATCTGGTCTGCTCAGAAGAAGGCCCTGATCCTTGATTTTACGTGTGCAGGGGGGGTCTCTCTTTTTCACAATAGGGGGACATTCAGTCACATAAGCCTATATGATTGACAGGGAACCTCGCTCAGCTCTGCCAGATAAATTCATGGAACTGCAATTCCCATCAGTTTCCCCAGCCTGGCCAGCATGCTGACAGAGGCTGATGGGAATTGTAGTTCCTGAACATCTGGAGAGCCGCAGGTTCCCTACCCCTGGCCTATACCTACTCACTGATTTTCCCATCGTAGGTTCGTTGAGATCCCTTAGATCAGTGGTGGCGAACCTTTGGCCCTCCAGATGTTATGGACTACAATTCCCATCAGCCCCTGCCAGCATGGCCAATTGGCCATGCTGGCAGGGGCTAATGGGAATTGTAGTCCATAACATCTGGAGGGCCAAAGGTTCGCCACCACGGCCTTAGATCAACTGGTACTTATCTTGCACTGCAATCCCCCATAGAGTTACTTCAGTTTAAGTAAGTCCATTGAAATCAATGGGCTTACACTAGTGTAACTCTGCCCAGGATGGCATGATCATCTGCCAAGGAACCCATGCCTTTTCCTTCAAAGCATTTGAAATCCAGACCTCTGTCTGAAACTTCTGGGTGGTGTTTCTGATGTGAATGAATAAATAACTCTGGCGTTCTCTTTGAGGCATGACTTGGAAGGAGCTGAAGTTAAGGGGCTTGTGGATGCCTTCAGCTTCCTTTCAGCCTAGCCTAGAGTAATGAAAGCTGAGCATCAGATCTTTCCAGCAAAGACAAAAGCCCTGTCGTACCTTTGATGGGACTGTCCTGGGACCAGGATGTTCTGTTCTGGTCTTTGTGTCTCAGAAGAGTACAGAACAGCTGGACCAAGTGCAGGAAACAGGACACCAAGAAGGATCCAGGCACGGAGGCACCTTCCCTGGGAGTAAAGGCAAATGTGGGAACATGGTTAGGCTCATTCCGCACACGCAGAATAATGCACTTTCAAACTGCTTTCAGTGCTCTTTGAAGCTGTGCGGAATGGCAAAATCCACTTGCAAACAGTTGTGAAAGTGGTTTGAAAACGCATTATTTTGCATGTGCAGAAGGGGCCTTAGAGTGTCGGACGAGGATCTGAGAGACCCAAATTCAAATCCCAGCTCTATTACAGATGCTTAGTTGAGTCAGTTGCTCTCTCAGCTTAGCCTGCCTCACAGTGACCATAAGAAGGAGGGGAGAAGGGGCTGCTTTGGGGGGATGATGAAATTCTGAACAGTTCAGAGAAACGGATAAAGGGAACCTGTCTCCTCCTGTGAGGGGGTGAGGTGTCACAGATTGATCGAGAAGGTGTCCAGGCAGGACAGGCCCATGCGCCATGAACCTCAGTAGATCCTCAGTGTCCACAGGCTGTCCATCTCTGAACACTAGTTGGTGTGTGGGGAGGGGAGAGACATGCCAATAGGAGAGGCCCTGGGGGTGTCTAGTTGGACACAATTATTTATTTTATTATTTAAACCACTTTTATGCCGCCTTTCTGCCCAATCCCCAAGGCACACAAGAAGGCATTCAAACATTTGAACAATTAAAAACAGCATGTAAAATTATAAATCAATGCATGTTGTATTTTAATTTATTGGTTTTTATTGTATTGTAAACCGGGATGAGACGGTCTACAAAATATAATAATAATAATAATAATAATAATAATAATAATAATAATAATAATAATAATAATAATAATAATAATAATAATAATAATAATAATAATAATAATAACAACAACAACAACAACAACAACAACAACAACAACAACAACAACAACAATAAACAACTGCTGCTGCTATAGTTTTATAGTTTTAAGGTTTTGTATATTTTAATTGGGGCTATTCAATTTGTTTTAGCCTGTATTCTATTCCTGTTGCATTAATACACCGCCCTAGAGCCCTCTGGGGGGGGGTAAGGGCTGATTTATCTAAATCAATTAATAATGATAATGATAATGATAATAATGATAATAATGATAGATAATAATAATAATAATAATAATAATAATAATAATAATAATAATAATAATAGTAGTAGTAGTAGTAGTAGTAGTAGTAGTAGTAGTAGTAGTAGTAATTGTGGATAGTTGATGTTGCAATTCCTGGTGACAGAAGGATTGATGAGAAGCAACTGGAAAAACTTACAACACCGTCTGCAGGATTCTGGGATTGAACTACAAAGACTCTGGCACAAAACCAGTAAAGGTGGTCCCCCCAGTGGTGATCGGGTAACTCTGGGTGCAGTGCCTAAAGACCTAGGACGGCACTTAAAAAAAATCGGCGCTGACAAAATTACCATATGTCAGCTGCAAAAGGCCACCCTACTCGGCTCTGCACGCGTGATGCGTTCAGGGATACATCACACAGTCCTAGATGCTTGGGAAGTGTCCGACGTGTGATGATGTAATACAAAAATCCAACATATTGATCTTGTTTGCTGTGTAGTATTGTTTTGTATAATAATAATAATAATAATAATAATAATAATAATAATAATAATAATAATAATAATAATAATATAGCCCCAGAACTAGGGGAAGGCTGGGGCGTGCCAGGCAAAACAAAACAAAAGTATTCACCACTGGCGGCAGACACTGATAGTTTTGGTGCCATGACTGAGAAAACACATTCTCGGGGTGCCACCTGTCTAGCCTAAGGTGGCAGGATCAACCGAAGCCAGGTTTCTGAGAATGACCGTAGTGAACAGGTAGGTTCGTGTGGGAGCAGGCAATCTTTAAGATCTGTTTGCCCCCGGCAGTACAGGGCTTCAAAGGTCAATACCAGCACTTTGAATTGAGTCCCCATACATTGGTTGGTGCTCCAGATGTGTGGTTCCATCAGTCCTGTGCCTAGCAGCCAGAACAAAACAGCTGGCCGCCTCTGCCTTGGTTTCGATTGTTCTTACCTTCCTTCCTTCCTTCCTTCCTTCCTTCCTTCCTTCCTTCCTTCCTTCCTTCCTTCCTTCCTTCCTTCCTTCCTTCCTTCCTTCCTTCCTTCCTTCCTTCCTTCCTTCCTTCCTTCCTCCCCTTTTCTTTGGTCAGTCTCTGATTCTGTACAACCAATTTCTGGATTCTAACTTGGGGTTCCCCTTTTGTGGCTTGTCTGTGGGCTTTGACAGAGTTTGTGCTTTGATTTAAAAATGATTAAACTGGAGCTAACTTCTATCAGATGCCCAATGAATTTGCTCTCCGTTGTACCTGAGTTCTGTCCCGTCAAGACTGTTAGCTGGCAATAAGTATCTATATCCTCTCATGGTTTCTTTTTATTGGCCTTTGTTCTCCCTGGCCCTATTGCTGATCGTTTGGGGAAATTTTCTCACATACTACATGGTCAAAGGATTTGTTCTTTTGGTATTAAGGCATCTGAAACCCTGACATATTTTTTCTTTGCATGCAAATTCTATGGCAGTTTGGAGATCTCGCTGATAATGCTTGCTTGCCGCTACCAAGCTTTTCGCAGCCGTTCAGAGGACTATCATATACTAATTCTCCTCTCTGAAAAATCACATCTCTCTGGCGGTTGCCAAATGTGTTTTGCCTGCACTAAAATGTCGAGCTACTGGCATTAATTCTATGCATACTTAAATAGTCTGTGATTCTGTGGCTATTTTAATTGTTGTTTTAATTTGCTGTCTTAAAATATGTATTTAATAGTTACATTTCCCTTAAGTGCTGAATGTTCCTCTTTCTCTTGTGTTTTAATTATTGTTATATTATTTGGTCTAAAAGGCTTTGTAGACTTCCTTGAATGAAACGAATTGCCTCTGGAAGCCAGCTGGAAGGCAGTTAGCGACCGGGGACCAGCTCAGCTAGACCAGGTGGATGCTGGCTGTTCACGTGTGATGCTGAGAGAGCTGTAGGAGAACTAGTGGCCAGTTGGTTTCGTGTTTCCAGCTCCTTCTTTAAGATATGTGGACTGAAAGGCTAGATAATTTTTTAACAGTGGGTTTGCGGGGGTGCCTTTGAATTTCCGAAATTTGACATTTGAATTTGATTTTAACCGCTGTTTTTAAAAAGGGATTGGTAATTTATTTGTATGGACGTTTAATTGTTTAATCTTGTTTGTTTTTAGTTGTATTATGATTTGATTTTGTTGTACACCGCCCAGAGCCCTCCGGGGATAGGGCAGTATATAAGATTAAACAATAAATAAATAAATATAAATCAATAATATTGCTAACATTCTCCGCTGGTGCCGCCTGGAGACTGTGCTACCAAACACCTAGATACGTCGACCTACTACGGAGCATCTTTTTAGGAGAACCCCGTTTTGTTCAGTGGGACTTGCTTAAAATGAGTAATGTATGCGCATGCAGGGTTGCCGCTTTGGGGTGGAGCATCTTGACGCCAGGCTGTTGTGCAGTTCAGGTTCCCGGTCTCCACCGAATGAACACGGTTACTCAACTGCCCCTCCCTTCGCAGAAGTGCAAAGGTTATAGAGTCAAAGTTGCTGCATTGCTAATTAAATCCGAAGCTTGCAGACTGGGGAGGAGGAAACATATGCAGTCATCAGGAAATGAGCACAATTAAAAGCTAACTCCTTTTTCCCACCTTCCTATCAGGCTCAAAGTCTGAACATTTGTGTTGGTTTATTTTATTTTTTTGGGTATTTGTGGAAGTGTCAGTGAGACTATTAGCCTGCCCTCTACCTATCTTTTAAGAAGACAAATTGCATTTGACTGCCTTGACACTAATTATGGTAGAGGGGTTCCAGCTGAGACCCCCTGCTGGCGAACTCAGCCAATAAACCATCTGTGACTGACAGGAGTTGCTACTGCTTGAGACAATATGAATTTCATAAAACTGCGCTTCTCTTCCCCCTCCTCCTCCGCCGGCACGTTGAGAAGGGAAAGTGACAAGATGAGGCTAGATCCAGAGTGACCCCCACTGCATGGTCGGGCATCTGGCACCCCCTAGAGGGCTGCACAGAGCGAGAAGCTTCGGCTCCGGATTCTGCAGGAGCTTCGAGCCACCCCGTCATTGGGCGGTGGAGGCGAACAGTTGCTGTGAGAGACAGGTAGCCAGAGAGACACTCAGGTAGACACGCGGGCATACCGAGGGAAGAAAATTGCTCTGCGAAATGTAAAAAAAATAATTGACATGCTTTGAAGGTATTTGCCCAACCTTGGTTAAACCCGGAGAACGTCTAATAATCACAGAAGCCGTGCCAAGTGCCATCCTGTGACATGGGCAGAATTGCACTAATTTTACAGGTCGTTTGAGTCACGGTAGCATTCATCCGCTCCTCTCCCATTGCCGTCCCCTAGAAACTGTTTGCCTCTAGACACAGAGCTTCTCCTTCATGCTCAATATGTTGTCTGAATCGCAGTGATGCTCCAGATAATTGTTTCTAATTAAACTGCTCCTATTAGGCCTCGTTTTGGCTGTAACAAACTGCAGTCAGGTGCTCGGTCTTTTCCGTTAAGGCAGAGGGCGAATGAGGGAGCCTCGTCCCTTCCTGGGATCTCCATTGTCTCAGTTATGACACTATTCCAGTTGTTATTATTGCTATAATTTTAAGAGACAGAAAGCCATGGGTCAGGGGGATGCACATGCCTGCCGAGACTGCTGGCTGCCCAGTTCAATGCAGTGACCTTCGCTGCCAGTCAGCAAGAAGGGAACAGAGGAGTCACTCCAAGGGCCTTTCGCAATGACAACATTCACATGCGGCATCACTCGCGCTGCCACCAACTGGCTTGCACACGCTTTGACATCTCTTTAATATGCAGGAATGCTCAGCTGCTAGTCCTGCTTTAACAAAACAAGGTTTTAAATGGGTCACACTCGGTACAGAGTGTACAAACAATAATGACTCCTTCAACCTCCGTACAACACTCTCAAAGTTGGGGAGGGAATGGGTGTTTGTGTCGTCTGGCTGTTCCTAAGCGAAGAGGGGGGAGTGAGCTGCAAGCAAGGACATTCCAGGAACATGGCTGGCTTCTCAACCGTAGGAAAGTGTAATTTCTCCACAGCCAATGTAGATTAAGGAACCCCAGGGAGGCTTTGGGGCCAGCCGACACGTTTTCTCGAATCAATCAAGTGTGTTTAGGAAGTGGGTGACATCGGATGGGGCTTTTGCCAGCCAGGTTTCTGACTTGCCATTGGAGATCGGATTGGCTGTGCACACATTTAGAAACGTTCCTTTGGAACCAGCTGCCCCCGTAGCACAAAAATCTTTACTGTGTGACTGCAGCCATTCTGTGGCGGGTTCTGCCTCGCGTGGAAGCTATTTTGAGGCTGTGTCAGAATTGCAAAGGTGTCCACAGATTCAAAAAGCCTGGAAATCCCTGTCTTAGGATGTCGACACAGTTACATGCAAAAAGGAGGAGAAGGAAACACATCCGGAAAAGGCAGAAGTCTGTTCGAGATGCACATCATTAAAAATTCATATCTCTTTCTCAGATGCCTGTGAAACAAAATCATGCAAGTGGAGTCAGAGATGGAAATCAACTGTGACATCACAAAGAAGCAAAATACACACTGTTTAGAGTACAAAGACCTCAGAAAATCCTGACACGTGTAGGAAACACTTAACTAGAAGGACTAAAAAGTTACCTAAATTTCTGCCTAAAAATCTGTAAACTTTAGAAGGTAGATGGAGCTGAATATTATTTTTAAAACCCTAAAAAAACAAAAAAAAACCCCTTGGCCTGAACTGGATAATTTGATCAGCAATTTCTGAATATCCGAATGCCCCAACTACCCTGTTTCCCTGAAAATAAGAGACATCCTCGAGGAATAAGAGGACGTAGTAGAGGTTTCGGCTGAAGTGCTAAATAGGCAAAGCATCCCCGAAAGTAAAACGAAGCAAAGTTTTTTGTTAGGAAGCATGCCCATTGAACAGAACACCAGAGCATGCAACTGTGGAGGCGGAAGAAATAAAGACATCCCCTGAAAATAAGACATAAGCATTTTTTTGGGAGCAAAAAAAAGGAGTAATATAGGACACTGTCTTATTTTCGGGGAAACACGGTAAGTACCTGATTCAGTAACATCTTAGAAGGCATCAGAATCCCCCCAATTTCAGAGCAAGTATAGCCCTCTTCTAGCCTCACAACAGAGGTGTATATACCATGGGGACATCCGGGGACAAATGTCATGGGCGCCCACCATTGGGGGAGCAATCGATCAGCTTTGCAGAAAAAAAATCACAAGTTGAGACTGTGCAAACTCAGCAGGATCAGGAGAGGGACCGCTTGGCTGCCATCATGGTTCCAGACATGGAAGAGGCCTCCTAAGCCACGTTGAGTCAGATGTGTCATGAGGCAGGCCCTGCGCTGTGCTCTGTCATCCCTGCTGCCTCATCGTCCACAGTTTTCCAGTTAATTAGGTGCGCATGATGTGACTTCTAACAAGGGAAAAGCTGCCATGGAGCTGAGTTAAGGATCTGAGTTCAAGTGTACCAGGGCTGTATCAGAATAGCTGACAGGTGCCCAAATATTCCCCGAGGGCCAAATTTAGAACTGGGTCAAAACAATTCTTCATCTGCTCGTGGCAGATTACCCCAGTTGTGCCCGGCACGAGCTGCCCCGTGCCACTCACCATGTCTGAACCCACCTGGGACGCCCACAGTGAGGCCCTGTTGATCATGCCTCAGTGTAGTAAGGCATGAGGCCCCAAGGCTATCTAAAGAAAAAAATCTATTTCCCAACACCAGCTCTCAAGATGAATTATGTTCTGGATCAGGCTACTTATCACCTATTTCACATTTGCATTTGAAAGGCACAGCTGGCTCATCCCAAAAATAATAAGTCATTTTGAAAGCATCTTTTGACCTTGCTTATACCCATGTCTAGAAAGAGAGTAAATATGAAATAAGCTTCATTCGTTTCCTTTTAAAAGCCAAATGTAATGTTACAAAATTTTACTGTGAATCCTGGAATGAATTTCAATTTTTAGGACTATGAAATTTCCCTTTTTATCAATAATGAGTTAATGTCCATGGGCTTGTCTCGGACAGAGATCAGAAATGCTTGATAGTCTAACTTGACTGCATTCCAGTACTCCTTAAAATCGTCCTTAGTTTTATGATACTGTTGCCCTTGACTAATTTATAAGGCATGTTTTGTCACGTTTTGTAGTATTAGGGAGGCGGGAGTCACAAAGAAGGAAAAAACATATTGTTTTACAAAACTTCACCAAGTTTCGATGGTCTTTGGAGTTTCCTCAAGTTGTCTTGAAAAATGTTCACCTGGTGAATTCCTGATTTAAATTAATAAAGACCAGATAACCCGTTTTTTACTGACTGTAGCTTCCTAAAATCAAACCTCTGTTTTTTCATGTACCAGTTTCTTGTGACATCTGGCCACATGCATTTCCATGTTGATCTTTCAGCATGCCTAACCATGCTTGAAATTTACTTTTGATCTTGTGTATCTTGTGGAACAACAGGTCTCTTTGTTATTCTTTTTGTTGTTGTTCTTTTATTTCTTTGCAGTGATTATTATAATAGTTCTCTTTGTCCCTATTCACAAGTCACTGGAATGCTGCATTTGGATTTGGATTCTGTTTTTATCACCTTTTACTTTTGTCTCTTGGTTCATATCTATATGCTTGAGATTTTAGCAGAGTTTCCCATTAGCTTAAATCCAACCAGCAGGCTTTTCATTTCTTTTGAAGTTTACAGAAATAGTCTTTTGTGAATTCTTTCTTTTTTAAAATATCCTCTGGTTTCCCCACCCACTAGCATTTCTAAGCTCCATATTCACTTCTGGATAGAAGTAATGGCAAATCTCTTCTATTTTTTTTTTAATGGTAGAGTTAAGTTCATGCTTCAAGAATGTTGTTTAGATTGTATTTTGAAACTATGAATGTTTTGGTGATTTTCTTCAGTTTTATTATCATTTTTATATTAAGAAGTCATGATTGATGCTGCAGTTGGCTTCTGGTCTTGTTTTAACAGAGAGAATAGAACCTCATCAATTTCTGCTTCCAGTTATGTAACCTACTTGATTTCTATATTGGCTGTCCATTTTGGACCCATAACATGATGTCAGAAGCAGTGAAGGAGATAGACAATGAAACAAACAGGAAGCCATTTGTTTCCTTGTATAAGCAACTTGTATAAGAGGTTGAGGTTGGGATAAAGGAACCCGTTTTCCTGCTTTCATGTTCACATGAATCTGTGCAGGCAGCTATTAGAGCCCACGGAAACAATCAGGGTTGCTGTCGCACCTTTGCATGGAGACGTATTTTTTAAATTACTTCCCACACATGCCTAGCTTTACAGGCATGCACAGATGAACCCCCACAGCCATTCCAATGTCCCACAATATGACCATCTGCACCTACATAGCTACACAGCTACTGGGCGCAAGTAGTTAATGCTATAAATACAAAGCCACATTTTTTTTTAAAAGGGAAAATGCCTGGCACTGAATTACGCTCAAGCAAGCTGCAACCCAGGATTTCTTGAAAAGAATGGCTATGTTTAGCTTATTAAAAAAAAAATAGCCGTTCCCAGGGGGGAAATAATATCGGGACAGACCCATTTTTTTTGAAGCGGGATCTTGTGCAAAGTCTGAGAATCTCCCCAAGCCATGGGGTTTTTAGTGGCCTACATCCGTGAATATTGGCCAGTGTGGAATGGCCTATGAGTGCGAAGGATGGTCTACTTGATTCACAGGGATACCCAGACCCGGCACCCTTTCAGTCCTTGGAGATTGCTTTAAGGTTTGAGTTTTGCTCCTCTGCATTCCTTTTCTAAACCCCCAAATCCAGACAATTGTTTTAATTAGTGGCATTAGTGCTAGTTTTGAAAATTCCTGGAGATTTGGGGAGGGACTGGGGAGGAGGGCTTTGGGTAGCGGAAGATCCTCTGTGGGGTATAATACCCCAGAGTTCCCCCTATAAATAAGCCCAGTTCGATTCTGAATTGATTTTGTTATTGAGTGAATGTTGTCTCCCAGACAGGCAGTCAAATGTTATCAGCGTGACCTGCTTAACTTTTGTTTCAATCCTCAATTACATCTTATGAGTGATCAGTTGGCCGGGGTATTTATCTCTCAACAAAGTTGCGTTGCGCAGCCAAACAACCAACATGGGACACATTATATTTTGGAGTTACGTAAGTCAATGCCATTGGTCATTCCCATGAACATATTATATGGCACTCAGACTGGATAATCAAATTTCTTAAAAAACCTGCATATTTTGGTGTCACTGTAAACCTCATTTACTATGTAATCCTGTATACACTTTTGTTTTGTTTGTTTTTTGTCTTCAAGTCACAACTGACTTGTGGTGACTCCTGGTGAGATATTCCGGACAACAAATGTTCAGATGTAGTTTATCCATTGCCTGCCTCTGTGTCACAACCCTGATATTCCTTGGTGGTCTTCCATCCAAATATTGGCCATGACCAACTCTACTTAGCACCCAAGTATCCTTAGTATCCAATCTGAGGAGATGAGGCTCACCTGGGCTATTCAGGTCAGGGCTAAATAGAATTACACCTTTCTGAATTCATTTCTGGGCTTAGGATTATACAGTAAGGCAGCTAAAATGCTTTGTTTTGTGAAACAACTGTCTTTACATTATGAAACGTGATAGAGACTAGAATAGTTAAAAAAAAAAACTATTGTAAATCTCCAGGGGAGATTTGACCATCTCTGATTCTTTGAGGGAAAGCAAACAAAGTCGGCCAATATCATGAAAGAAACCCCCCACCCCACCCAGCAGGCAGGCAGGCAGGGCTGGCAGCAATTTAGATTCCTGACTGGTTCTGTCTCTCTTGGGGTGACTTGAAGCAGAAGGGAGAGCGACCGTCCCAGCCCCCAACATTCCGGTCAGCCCCGCCCTGCCAGCAGGGCCAATTGGCCCTGCTGGCAGGGGCTGATGGGAATTGTAGTCCATAACATCTGGAGTGCCAAAGGTTCGCCACCGCCACTAGCCTGAGCGGAGAAAGGCCAGCTGGTCAGAACTGCCTTCCCTGGTCCTATAAAATATTTTCTCCATACTTGTTATCTGCAGTGCCGGAAGAGATGAGGGATCAATGTAAGGTTTCATTGTTTTAGGCTGGTGTGAAGTTGTTGCAGCAGGACATACTGAGACGCTGCATGGGTGGTATGGAAAGCGAATGGCCTGTTAAGGTCTGCTCTGACCAGCATTGGCTCTTCCGGGTCTCAGGTAAAGATTTCTTTCATCACCAACTGCCTGGTCCTTTTCTAGCTGGAGATGCCAAGGACTGAACCTTCTGCGTTCAAAACAGAAGCTGCTCCTCCCCTGAGCCGTGGAGACGAGGAGGGAAAGAGAGTCTCTGATAGATTGCATGACTTAATCAGACTTTTTAAAAAACCATTTTGGTTTAAGGTGAATTTGAGCCTGCAACTGAACCAAAATTGTGCTTTTCTTTCTACACATTACTGACTTTCTTGAATCATAGCTATACAAAGTAAAGCTCTGAAAATTTATGAAAGTGTTTAGGTGAAGAAAATCTGCTGTATATAAAACAAAATGAGTTATGTGAATGAGCATAAAAGGAGCAGGAAAATGGCACGAGAAGCAACGTTGCTTTTGATCTCCTCCGTCAATCAAAGGAAAGGATTGCCAGTTACCTTTAGCTTGCCTGCTTTAACAACAGCATCTTAGAACTAAAATGCTTCCATCTGTTCAAAGCCTGGGCAAAATACATGCAAAGGCAGAGTGGGTGAGGTGTTTTATTAGTTCAGTGGTGGCGAACCTATGGCACGGGTGCCAGAGGTGGCACTCAGAGCTCTCTCTGTGGGCACGCGCAAAGAGAGGGCCCCCTCCACACATCTAGGCTGGCCTGGGCCACTGGGCTCGATTATTAGCATTGATTAAACCTAAGACCTAGTTTTGGGGAAGCAGTGTAGGTAACCCTGTTAAGCGCCGTTAAACCCCACTGATTTTCATGCAACGAACTAAAGCACGATCCTTTACCTGGGAATAAGCTTGGTTGCTGGCAATGGGCTTGCTTCTGAGTAAACCCTCCTAGGGTCATGATTGACCTGTTCGAAGAGTTGCATGGTTGCTTCAAAGCAAAGCCAACGACTACCACCAAGCTTACTCCTGAGTAATGCATGCCTCGGAGCCAGCCGTTTTTTTCTAAATGAAAACCTCAGTATTCAGGTTAAATTGCCGTGTTGGCACTTCGCGATAAATAAATGGGTTTTGGGTTGCAATTTGGGCACTCGGTCTCAAAAAGGTTCACCATCACTGTATTAGTTAGACCACCCTCTGATTGTGTATTCCTGCATGGTTGGACTTGGTGGCTCTTGTGGTCTTTTCCAGTTCTGATTATGGTGGGAGGGAAAGTGGCATCCTTAGCCTGGTTTCATCAAAACTCGGAAGCTAAGCAGTCGTTACATGGAAGGGAGTCCACCAAGGAAGACTTTGCAGAGGAAGGCAATGGCAGACCACCTCTCCTTCTCAACTGTCTTGCAAGCTCCTTCCTGGGGTTGCCTAAGTCATTTTTGACTGTCCGGTTGGTGGGGGAGCCTTTTCTCAGGAGCCTTTTGTAGCATGGCCTCTGGTTCACTGTTGGGAGGCCATTCTAGACTGAACTGTCCCCAAGAACAGCAGGGACCAATTCCGATTTGAATTGTGGCTTGGAGGGAAGACAGGCCTCCGCCATAGGATCACCCCCTCTGGATTGGGAAATACCTGGAGATTTTTGGGAAACAGCCTGAGAGTGTGAGGTTTGAGGGGGAGGGGGGCGAGGGCGGGTCTTCAATGGCATAAAGTCCACCTTCCAAAGCATCCATTTTCTCCAGGTGAACTGATTTCTGTGGCCCGGAGTTCAGTTGTAATAGTGGGAGATCTCCAGCCAATACCTGGAGGCTGGAAACACTACACTCTCTCCTCCCCTTACAACATTTTCCTAAGGCAAAACACATTTATTATTATTTAATAACTAGCGGGGCCCGGCCACGCGTTGCTGTGGCTTATTGTGGTGAAATGGGAAAGGAACAGTAGCAGCAAATCAATTGCAGAGGCCAGCAGTACGTGCTCATGGAAATGCGCAGGCTGATACTGTGCGATGTCATTGATGTCATCCTCCCTCACTTCTGTTCCCTTGCATGGCACCCCTCCCCCTCCCTCCCTCCCTCCCTCCCTCCCTCCCCTTTCCCTTTGCTAGAGTGGGTGGGTCATATCCAGATGCCGGGCCCCCTACCTCCCCTCCCTTGCATGCCACCCCTCACTCCCCCCCCCCGTCTTCCTCCATTGTAGATCCTCTGAAGATGCCAATCATAGATGCAGGTGAAACGTCAGGAGAAAATGCTACTGGAAAACGGCCATACAGCCTGGAAAACCCACAACACCCTAGTGATTCCGGCTGTGAAAGCCTTCTACACGAATAGAATGGTTTTTAAAAGTCTTTTGAGTGTATGAGCAAAGGTGTAGGGTTAAGGTGAGTGTGGTTGGGATCACTACCATATTTTGGGAGAGGCCATTCAATATTCATATTTAGTAAGTTTAGAATCATAGAATCAAAGAGTTGGAAAAGACCACCAGGGCCATCAAGTCCAACCCCCTGCAATGCAGGAACACACGATCAAAGCACTCCCGACATATGCTGATCCAGCCTCTGTTTAAAAACCTCCAAAGAAGGAGATTCCACCACTCTTCGAGGCAGTGAATCTGCATTGGTGGGGAGGTTCGAGGGCCTGATGTAGTTCAATTTCCCGTCGTTAACAGTGATGCAAATGCTGCCAGTCAATCAGAGTGTGGCGGCCTGTGCGCGATGCGCACGCAGCGCAGCTTTTTCTTTTCGTCTCTTCTGGTTTCGCTTCGCTTGGCTTCTTCTGTTATGGTCTAACGTTTAACCTCTCTAACGAGAGAACGAGAGCAAGGGAACGCTCGGTATAACGTTTAAACAGTATAACGCCTTCCTCGTGATCTCACGCCTTCACCGGCCGACATAGTGACGTGAAGAAAAGTTCCCGCCCCATGGCACGACAGCCAATCAGGAGAGCCCCGCCAAGACCTGCCAAGCCAATTGCACGGCAGTGGGGATTGTTGCATTTCTGGAATCCGACGCAGGCCTACAAGTCTTCCCTGGAAAAATGGTGCAGTGAGGATGTTTAATCCGCAATGAAAAGTTGTGGTTCATTTTGAAACTTGGATTAATCTACTTTTAATTTTCAGTGGGAAATCGCCCTTTGTTTACTTACTTATTTCAGTTTTTTTGGGGGGGGGGGCAGGTGGCCCACCTGCCGAGGCTGCAGCCCTGCTCAGGTAGGACCAGGTCTGAATTATTGCAGAAGACAATTATTGCAGAAGACAATTGTGCGCTTGCGTATCTTTGTCATTAGGCAACATACTGTAGTTATTTAATGTACTCTCAGTTAAGTCTATGGGGACCAGTAAAACTTTCATTTTTTTTTACTGAGACTCCCAATAAACTGGAGAGGGTTTTGGGAAACATTAGTGTCAAGTAATTTTAATTTCATTGTTTATTCAGTTGAATAGAAGATTGTTGAGCCCCAAAAGGGAGATGTTCTTCTTAAGAAATGGCCTCATCCGCTTCGTGGTGAGCATTTACTGCCTGGCTTCCATTTCCCAAACATTTGTCAAGAGTTTCTTCTCTCTTGCTCTTCCTTCACTCCCCCCCTCCCTTCTCTTCCAGCTCAGCATTTCCTTGTGGGCAGGATATTGGGGCGTGGCTCCCTTTAATTAGGCCATTTCTGGCACTAATTACCCACAACAGATATTTGTACCTTTTCATTATGTGACCTGTGGATTACGTGGCAATTACTGACTGAATCTGGGAGATTATTATGTCATTTGTGAATCTCAGGGTAACACTTTAATTTTACGGCACGAGTAACCACAGAGTTACCCTGAAACTGCGTAGTAATTGCACGGCAATCAAATGCTGAATAATTTCACATAATTATATTGATCTGTGCCGGATAAAACTAAACAGTGATCACTACCACCCCGTGCCACCTCTGGTGATGCCCAAACGCAGGCTCGGATGACGACTGGAAGAAGACAATTGCCAGCGTCTTACCAGAGATCGCTTTAAGATCTGAGTGAGAAAGAGAGATTGATGCTGTTGGTCTGAATGGGATCACTTCATAGGACATAAATGGGAAACTTATAAGCCAACTTAAACGAGGTAAAGCTGCTGGTCCTGACACTCTTCTTCCAGAGTTGTTTATAATATTTAGGGAATGGTGGTCCCTTATATTGGCACGATTGTTTAACATGGTTAACCAAACAGGCATAATTCCCACTGTGTGGAGCTACTCAATTATCATCCCTAGCCCAGTAGCCCAGTACCTTTATCTCCTGGTTGAGGCCTGGTGGTGTAGAGCAATCACCTTAGCTAGGTGTAATGCCCTGCCTTCTTCCTTTAGCCTTGGACGCCACCTTGGAATCCCACATGAAGAAAGGAAATGCCCGTGTGGCATGGGTTCTGTGGAAACAGTATCTCATATGCTGTTGGATTGTCCTTTTTATGAGATAGGTAGGAAGAAGCACATAATCCCCTTCCTGCATGGAAGTGAAGGCATTACAGATAAACAGAAGGTTATATATCTTTTCAACAGCCACAACTACGAGCTGTTGGAAGCGGGGGCTAAATTTTTAAATGGTGTTATTTTAACTCGTCAGAAATTGTAAAGTTGTAAAGGCTGTTATTATCTTGCTAAGCTAATCTTAAACAATGTATATGCCATTAAAGGTATTCGAAATCGAAATCGAATCGAGTGACATAAATGAAACAGGTGCAAATTTCACCATGTTTGTCTGCTGTTAATTAAAAAGCTGCATTTAAGCCTAGTAAACGCCTTTGGCATTCAGGCACCCCCCCCCCTCACAACGCAAAGCCCCCCCGGGCTGCTTGCAGGCACATAAAAGCTGGATCCCAAAGGCGTTTTAGTGTTGTTGCTATGGCATTCTTTGCTCCCGGACCAAAGCGATGTGCTGTGCACACTAAACAGGCGCTTGGTCCTCTACGAGGGTGCCAGCCTTTCAAAGGAGCGAGGGAAGAAAAACCCCTTCGTGCTTTGAAGCTGGGAAGCATAATTCAGCGAGGGCAGCCAGTGGTTTGGTCCCAAATATTGTGACAGATGTTGGAGAAGCTCCTCAGTGGATTAATGCTTTCTTGATGCATTCGCCCACATGTGTGCAAAAGGCTCTCTCTGTTTTGTGTGCGGTTATTCATCTCGTGGTTGGATTTCCCTTTCTCGTCCCTATCGGAAAACAAGAGTTGGACAAATCCATCACAAATTGTGCAACAGAGTCTTCCGTTGCTGATTGTGTCTGGGGCGGTGGGGGCAGAAATAAAAGGCCAGGACGCAGATCTTAGCGTGGCATAACCAGATGCAAAGCAGGAAACCCCTGGATACCTTGAAAAGTTTTGCAGAAGGATAACATTTGGCAGGTGGCCAGTTGTTGTATAAGGAGCGAGGAAACAGACCCGTCTGGGATCCCCTCTGCTGTGCGGCTCTGCCTGGCACAAAGGACCTCGGCTCGGCTCCTTTTGCGCCAGGGGGGTCTGTTGCGTGCCTCACTCTCTTATCCTCTGTGACGATGGCTTATTTAATGATCTGTTTTGTTGGCTTCTGGGAGCAAAGGAGAAAAATGATGCTCATGTAATGGCTTGCAGGCGCTTTTCAGCTGATGTGGTGGAAATACTTGTAAATCGCCTCCTGTAATTACCTAGCAACCACAAAATATCTTCATTCTCCCCCTCATTGTGAAGGGAAATGCAACTGGCCAAGGGAAGCAGTAAGTGGAATCAGCGCCTGGCGCTGGATGGCATTTGGGCCTAATTGTGCTCGGGAAACAGCAGCTGAGGCTTCCGAGAGTTAAAGCGGACAGGCAGGTGTAACCTCAGCTTGTGGGTTCTGTGGGGCAGTACTTGGAAGGAGTTGCAAAGAACCAAATTTAAACAACAAAATGGTTTACTTTTCTTTACAATTAACACTTTTAAAACATCAACATTTAACGTTACAATTCAAGGTCCTGTTCAGGTTGCATTTCAAGTCCTTCTATTTACAGTCTACTGATATTGCCAAGTCCAAATTCTTCTTTGCAAGTTGGCTGGCTCCTGAAGACTCCAAGGGCTTGATGAACAGGTTGCAACATGATGAAGGTCTCCAGGAGAACTCTCACCCATTACAACCACAAAAGAAAACCCTGAAACAATAAACTCCAACATTTACAACACAGCAAAAACAACAACTACCTTCCCAGTAGTTCCCAACAATACTGCAATTACCTTAACGAGGTGTTAAGGGCTTATAGAAATCAAGGTCCGAGTCTGGTAGCCTTGTCTTCTGCAAAGAGCTCTTGCAGCCTTTCTGCTGCTCTGAGTCTCCACCCCCTTACTGGGTCAACCCATTCTGGGCCAACCCATTCTGGGCATGGGGGTTACACAGGCAGGCAGGCAAGCAGGCAATTGAATCTTGAGCGCTAGGTTGGGTATCAGAGCAGGATACTGCAGAATCAGGGTTGCGAATTTCCAGGTCTTGGCTGGAGATTGCAACAGGCAACAGAGATCAGTTCCCTTGGAGAACTGTTTGGTGTGGGTTTCCCGGGCTGCGTGGCCCTGGGGGTCTGGTAGATCTTGTTCCTAGCGTTTCGCCTGCATCTGTGGCTGGCATCTTCAGAGGTGTATCACAGAGGGAAGTCTGTTACACACTGTGTCAGTGAGAAGGGAATGTTTAGTGGGGCATATATTGTCCATATCCCAGGGTGGGGAACCACAAACACCGAGGCAATTACAAGAAGGAAGAGACTCTAAGAATTAACAAAACTTGGCTACCAGTACTTAAAAACAGCAGAATCAGAGGCCAAGGGCATGCTAGGTTCATGGACAATGGACTCCACTCAGACACAGGATCTGCACTGACTAATACTGTTGCTGCTTCAGGGAATGCAAATGCGAATACGAATGTAAATGGATTGAAAACCCCACCCACCATAGAATGCAGTCAACCACACCTTTGCCTACAAGTTCCACCCAAACACTTACTGATTAGTTCTCCATCCTGGGACATGGACAATATATACAACAATATCTACATTTCCCAACCTTATATTGGTCGCCCTTCTCCAGGTTGTTGAGCTTCACAAGCTAATTCTTGGGGAGTGCTTTGTACTAAATTTCATCAGCATTTAAGTGTTTTTTTGTATCTGTATCTTATTGACGGAGCCAGCAGTCTTCCCGTGGGGAGGGTTTTTTAACAATGGGGTTGCTGGGCGCCTTGAATCTTGAATTTTGAACTTGTGAATCTGACTTTAAATCTGTTTTAATCGCTGTTTTAAAAGGGATTTAATAACTTATTTGTATTGAAGTTTAATTGTTTAGTTCGCTGTGCTTAGTTGTATTATGATTTAATTTTGTTGTACACCGCCCAGTGCCCTTGTGGATAGGGCGGTATATAAAACTAAGCAATCAATCAATCAATCAATCAATCAATCAATAAAGTGGTTTTTTGTGGGAAAAGGGCCACCCGCTTTTCTGAAAATGTGCCCAGATCAGACTCGATGCCTCTCAGCAACAAATGGAAATATCGAAATGCAAACTGAATATAAACTGTCCAAAACAGGCAACTAAAGGTCAATTTCACTTACCATTTTTGTGCAATCCCTGCCAGCAACGGTTCAAGTGGCCGACTGAAACGGTTCTGGAGCAGTTTTACAGGACGATGTCCCATTGCCAGACAACCAGGAAGACAAAACCGAGCGGCAGCCTGCCCATTTGGCACCAGGGTTGCCTTCTCCAGGTTGGGGACTTTCTGGAGATTTGGGGGAGAAGGTTGGGGAGGGCAGGTTATAAATCCATAGAGGGTCACTCTTCAAAGCAGCCATTTTGTCCAGGGCAACTATCTGCTCATGTGGCGACCACTTGTAATCCAGGAGATATGGTTGATGGCAAACCTGTTTACCATCTTGCTTTCGCTTTATGACTGGTTGTTAGACAAGCAGTGGGTGAGCCTGTTTCTTCCCTGGATCTGTTAAAGATATGAGAGCCGTTTTGATAATGATGATGATGAAGAAGAAGAAGAATTAGATTTATATCCCTCTTTCTCTCCTATAGGAGACTCAAAGGGGTTTACAAACTCCTTTCCCTTCCTCCCCCCAACAAACACCCTGTGGGGCTGAGAGAGCTCAGAAGAACTGTGACTACTAGCTCAAGGCCACCCAGCTGGCATGCGTTGGAATGCACAGGCTAATCTTAATTCCCCAGATAAGCCTCCACAGCTCAAGTGGCAGAGCAGGGAATCAAACCCGGTTCCTCCAGATCAGAGTGCACCTGCTCTTAACCACTATGCCACTGCTGCTCCACTGTTTTGGCCTCTGCACATGGCTTCTCTAAGGCCTCTTCCGCACATGCAGGATAATGCTCTTTCAATCCACTTTCACAACAGTTTGCAAGTGGATTTTGCTATTTCGCACAGTGGCCAATTCCCACGGTCGATTAATCGCGTGATACTCACGTGAAAGATCAAGGATTCAGGAAGAACTCCTCCCTGCCTGATCAACAAACAAGGATTCATCCTGGTTCTGGCACTCATTCTCCCCCTTATCCTGTGTCTTTGCTGAACCTGATTCGATCCAGTTTGGAGGGGAGGATCGGGGGTCTAATCTTGGTTCAAATTTCCCACCGTGGAGCATGACGCAAATGCCTTACAACCAATCAGGCCACGCAGTACTGTTCTCGCAAGAGCATGAGAGAACGACAACCAACCAGAAACTTGGGCGGGGGAGACATGCTGACGTGCTAACATCATAACATCAGCACATTTTTGCGGGAGAACAAAAAAAGGTCCCGCCTTAACACGGCACGACAGCCAATCAGGAGAGACCCACCAAGCCGATCGTGTGGTAGTGGGGATTGTTACATTTCTTAAATCCGAGATAGGCTGAGATGTCTTTACTGGAAACATGCTGCGGTGGGGAGGTTGAAGCCTCGATGAAAAGGTGCAGTTTATTTTCAAACTTGGTTTGATCTAGATTGAATTTCCTGGTGGGGATTCGGCCTGTAAATCCAGCTTCAAAGTGCATTGGAAGTGGATTGAAAGTGCATTATTCTGCATGTGCATAAGTGTATGCCTTAGTGGAGATTTGAATCCAGATCATTTCCACTTAGTAGTTTATTTAATGAATTAATTTAAAAGACACAAGGGTGGGTTGATTAATGGTGTCCACCGTTCTGGGGGTGCTTTTCATTTCAGCGCAATGATTTGTCCATAAAGAACTGTCATTTGCTTGATGAAGGTATATGGGTGGCTTTCTTGTACTGTAGATTCTCACACTTTCTAAAGCATTGAGTGAGAAGTAGAAGCATTCATAGCTGGTGCTTTGAATGAGAAAATATATCCTATCTGAAGTATTGTGATAAATACGTATTCACTTCTGTGTAGCTTGATATCAGGCAATATTTGTTCACCAGAACATAAAAGCATATTTAATAGGAACGTCTTTTCAACTGACAGTTTACAATTTTATTTACCGGTACACTTTTTTCTTATGATTCTGTCTCTCTCTACCTGTATCAGAAGGATGTGGTAGAATAGACTGTGCCAATACAGGTTGGACAGGTCATGTCTGAATGCTTGCTCAGGTATAAAATTCCCCACAGCTGGGAAAAGTACATCAGGAAGAGAGAGTCTAAATCAGCTCTTTGCCTGCTATGCTGCTTTTGTGTTTGTGAGACAATTAAAAAAATCAGTGTAGGAAACTACTCTGCAACAGGATTCAGCAACGTAATATGTGCCCACAGTTTGCAGCGGCATTCTAGCTCAGGGGCCCCCAGCCTCTTTTGTGCTTGCAAGCTCCTTTTGAATTCTACCATGATGTGGCGGCCACACCAACTGACAGGCTGCCACAAAAGCCCTTTGGCAAGTGGTGAAATCGGCCACAAAATGGCTGCCACACTTCAGTGCTGCCCAAGCAGTGTTTTTTCCAAAAAAACCTCCAATGGCCAATCAGAAGTCTTTTTGGGCAGCTGCCTCAACTGACCGTGCTCACTTTCTAGAAGCACTTGGTGTTTTTAGGAAACCAGGAAAAAGTGTCATGGCTGCCATGTTTCCCACCGGTGCCACACTGGGGACACATGTTCTAGCCCCCCACACAGTGCATAGATAAAGTGTTTTACTGAGGTGGTCAAATTTTGGACTTGTATTCCTTCAAATGGAGTTGGCACCAGTGGTGGGATCCCGCAGATTCGCACCACTTCAGCAGAACCGGTTGTTAAAATGGTGCTTGTCAGTTGTTTAATTATTTTAATTCCCACCACCGGAACCAGTTAAGTTATTTGAATCCCACCACTGGTTGACACCAATGGGGGCCATACATAGAAGACAAGCCCATGTGGCGGAGAGGCTCTTGCCCAGTCTTCCCAAAATCCTTGTTTTCTATACTCAAAAAGTTACTGTTGTGATCCAGGCTGCCTTTAAATATTCCTCCCCCCGCCCCCACATCAACCCGAAGCTCATCAAACAGCTTTTTGGCACCTGTTCAATGAATCCTCCTACCTAACCAATGATTTAATTGCTGTTTTTAGGTTTTGTATGTGTTTTAAACTCTGGTCTAAATAGTTTTAATGATGCGCGTTGAGGGATGATGGTAAAGGTTTTAAAATGTGATTTCATTATGTATATTTTAGATTGTTAGCTTCCTTGGTAGGCCTTAGGGTTGCCAGCTCTGCGTTGGGTATGATGCTATAGGGCAGTGGTGGCGAACCTTTGGCACTCCAGATGTTATGGACTACAATTCCCATCAGACCCTGCCAGCATGGCCAATTGGCAGGGGCTGATGGGAATTGTAGTCCATAACATCTGGAGTGCCAAAGGTTCGCCACCACGGCTATAGGGCCCACTGTTCAAAGTAGCCATTTCCTTCAGAGGAACTTATCTGTATCATTTGGAAATCAATTGTAATTCCAGGATATCTTCAGATCCACCTATTGTCCTTTATAAGGGTAGGAAAGAGGGATACAAATTTTGTAAATAAATAAAAATAGAATAAGTACTCTCAGTTAGCCACCCGTTGGGGCAACTTGCTCTGGGCTGATTTTAATCATTGATACGGGCACAGGTCCAGTACGCCCACGACAGGGCCCTGCGTCACCCTCCTCCTGCCAGATGCCCTGGGGCCTCCTCATGAAATCTTGTACTAAGATAACTTCTGCTGAGATCCTCCGTGCAGATCCTCACAAATGACCCTATTATTAGCATCCTCCACTGCGTTGTGGTCCCCCCACCAGTGGAATGGCTTGAACCATTTCTTTGATCTTATGCAAGTTGTTCCAGCTTCACAGCAAGGCCTCGCAGAGAGCCAGATGATAGCGCAGATGGCGGATGACAAAATCTGGCAAGGTTTGACGAGTGGAAATTGCTTGCTCTAATTGCTTGTCAAGTCCAGTACCTACGTTAGAGTTAAGGACTTAAGCTCAGGGCAAAACAACACAAGAACACAATGTGGAGAAGGCTGGTTCAGAAGGAGAGGGCAGCTCATTTATCCCTCGCCTTAGGTAGAAATCTGGTTTCTGCAGAGGCTAAAGAGCTTGTAACTACTTGCACAGATGATGTGGACTTTGGCATAGTTTCACACTGATGCGGAATTTATACTGGGCAATTGTTTGACGGCGGGCAGTAATGCAGCAAGGGATCCAGTGACCAAAAAAGAAATCAGATATACAGACCTACAGTCTGTCTGTCTTGCTGCCTATGTAGTCATTGCTAATCTCTGACTGGTATTTTTTGATGATGGTCCTTCTGTTCTGAACTGTACCAGACCAGGTCCATAGAATTCCAGGCGGCTTCTGAAACTGCCAAGGCCAAAGGAGGGATGATCTCAAGGTGGGTCCCAAAGCTAAGGATCTGGGAATCAGGTATCACTGCTGACCCATTCATTCGTGGCTCCCTAACGTGCTGCCCATCGGCACCATGGGGCTTGGCAAATGGCACTTTTCCTGGTGCCTGCCAAATATGTATAGAGAGTGGGTGGGGCCAGGTTGGCCTTTTCCTAACAAGGCTCTTGATTGGCCACTGGAGATTTGATTGACTGCAGATTTCTGAAAACACTGCTGTGGCAGCAGCTACCCCTACAGCCCAAGGATCTTCTCTGTGTGTCTGAAAGTAAACTAAAGTGGATTCCACCCGGGGCAAATATAGTGGGTGTAGAGGGCAATCCACACTGTTGGTGGGGGGACTCTGCACAGGTCCCTTCGCCAAAATGAGTTCGCCCCATTTTATTTCCCTCCACCTGGGATTTTCAAAAATGGCTAAACCAGCACTTCTTTTGCAAAATCCCGGGTTGGAGCCACTCCTGCGCAAACAGCCAGGAAGGAGGTGCTCTGTTTCCCTTGCTTCCACCGTGCCATCCACAGTCAGGGAGACTATACCTGCCGCAGCATTTTGTTCATTAGTGGCCTGCTGCTGCAGGGAGGTCCCCTTTTCTTTTTCTTTTCTTTTGTGTGTTGGACATGTGCAGCTATGCAGGTTCAGCCGATGGGATTGTGGGATAATCGGCATGGCTGCGGGAGTTCATTTCCGTATGCCTGTGCAGGTACACATGTTGCAGAAAATAGAAATAAGAGAAGCTTCTCTGTGGGGCTTTCCGCACTACAGAAGGGAGCTAAGGTCGACTTGGTTCCCTTCAGTGGGGGGCGATTCCAGGCTGTCCACACAGCAACTTACTTGGCCCCCTGGAACCGAGCTAAGTGGGCGGGATCATCTTGGTGCCTGTTTCGCTCCTCAATCGTGATTGGAGCTTGTGTTACCATGGGAAACGGGAGCGTTCTTTTTTTTTACAGTTTACAGTTTACAGTTACATGCCCGCCACGACCCTCCCGTTCTGCGCATGACACAAAAGCGGTGCCTGATTGGTTGAACGGATGAGGTGTCGTTTCGATGCGTCCGCACTTTGAAGCTTCGAAGCGGTATCGACCTTGTTCCAGCAGAAAGGTGCAGTTCATAACTGTGACAGGGATGTCGCAGTTCTGAGGGGGGAGGGGGAACTGAGACAAAACAACGTTGAGCTCAGTTGCAGTGCGGATACACTGAGGTGAACCTAGATAGAAACCAGTACAACTCTGTCAGTGCGGAAAGCCCCTGAGTGAAGGCACGAAAGCAACCCAGATTGTTTCCCTAGGCTCTAGTTGCTGCCTGCGCAGCACGCATGTGAGTGAGATAAAGGAAAATGGGTTCCTTTATAGACTGCAACCCATTATACATTTGCTGTGTGGAATCCATCTGTGGCAGCCATTTTGTGGCAGGCTCTGCCTCTTGTGGGAGCCATTTTGTGGAAGCTACTTTGTGAGAGGCATTTTGTGGCTGTGCCCACCACACTGTATCACTTTTCCCCATGTTCCCGCTACTTCCACCTCATCAAGTCTTCGCTCATAATTAGGATCAAATCAAGGACAACTGGTCCTTTTGTTCTCTTCTTCTGAAAGGGGAAGTTGTTAGCAAGGAATGTCAGGAATTTATTGGACATTCTGTGCACAGTGAAATTTGGGTAAAATCTTTCATTATTACTAACTCTTGATCACCAAGACATTTGTAATTTCAGAACAATCTTATCCGCAGTCTCCAGTTTGGCAGCCTATAGTCAGTTTCAACCACTGTATTATTTTTGGGGTTTCATATGGTTGTTGTTGTTGTTTACCCTTTGATGGTTTCAGACTCTTTTTTTCATCAAAGAACTGGTGAATTGAGAACTTCAGGCCTGCCATGCGTGCTGACCTCCTTCATTTAGAAACGAAGATGGTCCACCACGTGGCAGATGAAGTTACAATTCTACTTAGTTCTTTTTGTTGAAAAGGGTATAGTCTGATATTATCAGATCCTGGAAGCTAAGCAGGGTTGGTTTTGGTTAGTAGTTGGATGGGAGACTGTCCAGAGTGCAGGGCTGCTACGCTATGGCAAACCACCTCTGTTGGTTTCTCGCCTTGAAAACCGTAGGGCAGCGGTGGCAAACCTTTGGCACTCCAGATGTTATGGACTACAAATCCCATCAGCCCCTGCCAGCATGGCCAACTGGCCATGCTGGTAGGGGCTGATGGGAATTGTAGTCCATAACATCTGGAGTGCCAAAGGTTCGCCACCACGGCCCTAGGGTCACCATTTGTTGTTGGTCCTTCTGCTTCTCTCTTCCATCTGTTCTGTTGGAACAAGTTGGTGTACTCCTCTGAAGTCATACTTAAGAATTCAGGTTCATCCTGTTATTTTCCACATTCTGAAAATTAGCGGATAGACTTTAAAAGCCAAGCATGGGTTCATTATAAAGCGGCACCCTTTGCAACCTCCAAAATGAAAAATGGCCGTGACCCTTTCTCACTTTTAAAATTGCAACTCACCTGTTCTCTGGAATATTAACAAGCTTGTTATAATTTCTATTGAAATATTAGAAGAGCTGGAAAACAGGAAAGCGACCGGAGCAATAAAGAGTGTGAAACAAACCAAAACACTGACCTTGCAAACAATATCCCAGTACAAAAAGGAGATGGTCACAGGATGTGTTGTTGGCTTTTTAAAGGATTTGGCACAGAAGAGAGAAAGACTGTCAGGTTTCCAAAGATTATTTTAAAGTGAGCAAATAGCGTACCTCGCACTGGCAGAAAGGCGCAGGACCTTCAAGTCAGCACTGTTCTGTGTGGCAAATCCATTTCACACAACTTTCAGACACCCCAAAACATTGACTGTGGCCATGCCCAGATGCATCTTTCTTCAGTGAACGCTGGTAATCTGCTTGCTTGGTTTAATGGAAGGAAACGGCTGCAGCTTCCAGTAAACCAGGGAACTCCTCCGATTCTCTCCTGCGAGATCACTGGCGCTAAACTGTCTTTACTGCTGCTCACATCAGGAGGCCATCTTTTGGGAGCTGAAAGAAAGAAAATTAGCATCCGATTCGAAATCTGAGAATTGGCCCCTCCCGAGATTTTTGAGACAGAAGTGAATGTGAGGGTCCTGACCCAGCCAGCCCAGGAGAGAGGCCTTCTGGGTACACTGCCAGGCCCTGAGAAAGAGGCGAAGGGCTGGCCCTGCAAAATAGACAACCGCCCTTTTCCGGGACTGCTATTGCGAGATCCAAGGGTGGTTATAGTTGATGGAGGCCAGGCGAGGCATCTCTCTTGCCTAGCAGCTGACTGGTGTCTGTCGAGAGCAAATGCACCATTTATTCCATGATTTGGATCCCTGAAGGGAGTCTCTTGCTTACACCAAAGTACATGAGAGCCAGTGTGGTGTAGTGTGGTGTAGTGGTTAGAGTTCCAAACTAGGATCAGGGAAACCCCAGATTCGAATCTTCACTTTACATTGAAAGCTTTCTAGGTGAGTTCAGGCCAGCCACGCCCTCTCAGCCTCTGGGCATGGCCGCATTCAATGTTTTGGGGTGTGTGAAAGTTGTGTTAAATGGATTTGTGTGAAATGGACAGAGTTTGTGAAATGGACAGAGCCCTTTGGGGCGGTATAAAAGTCCAAAGTAACAAACAAACAAACAAACAAGCAAACAAACAAACAAACAAATAAGAATTTGCGACCCTACCCCCAAAGGGTTGTTATGAGGATAAAAGGGAGGAGAGGAGAACAATGTAAGTCACTTGGGGAAATTGAGACAATCGATGTAGTTATAAGGGGGCAGGAGAAACAGGAGCAGATGTCCCAGTGTGGGACCGAGACTTTCTCTACCTTGGTGACCTGTGTCTGATCAAAAGTACTGTCTCTTTAAGCTCTTCGTGATCGGTGGGAGAGTAGAGTTTCCCCCCCTTTGAGCCCTCGCATTCCTCAGTTGGAGATCCTGCAGGGTTCTGAGCACAGCAGTGTTAGAACAGTGGAACGACAATCTCAGCTTTCACTCAGTTTTCACTGTTTGTGCTCTGGATCTTCCAAATCATTACTTGCTGCAAATGTAACCGAACCTCAATGGACCAACTATTTCTCGATTCTCCTTCATGACCCCGCTAGTATATCTGATATATGGGAGAAACTGGACGGGGACAACATTCCGTCGTGGCCATCCCCTACACTAGAGGACACACATCATCTAATTCATCTTCTAAAGAAAAACAAGGCCCCAGGTCCGGACGGGATTCCTGGTGAAGTATTCTTGGAACACACTGACTGGTGGGCCCAGTCAAGTGTGTTCTCCTTTTAGTCAAGTTGTTCTTCATTGATCAGCATGGAACTATTCCCAAAAATTGGCTCTCATCAATTATTGTTAACCATAAGAAAGAACTAAACGAGCGCTAGAGAACTTCAGAATCAACTTTCAGCTTGCCATCAATTTTAGGGAAACTCTATGCAAAATATCTTGAGAGCAAACTAAGGACATGGCAAATTAAAAACAGGTCCAGAACAGGGTGGATTCAGAGCCGGGAAATCTACAACTGACCACTGTCTTACTCTCTCTTTCCTTGTGGATAAATATATAAATCAAGGACAAAAGAAACTATATGTAAGAACATAAGAACATAAGAACAAGCCAGCTGGATCAGACCAGAGTCCATCTAGTCCAGCTCTCTGCTACTCGCAGTGGCCCACCAGGTGCCTTGGGGAGCTCACATGCAGGATGTGAAAGCAATGGCCTTCATGCTGTTGCCCCTTTGTTAACCCGGATCTGTTAAGGCATTTGCAATCTCAGATCAAAGAGGATCAAGATTGGTAGCCAGAGATCGACTTCTCCTCCATAATTCTGTCCAAGTCCCTTTTAAAGCTATCCAGGTAGCCTTTCTGGATCTGAGTAATGCCTTTGATAGTGTCTCCAGGACTCTTCTCTGGTCCAAACTAGACCAAATGGACATGGATCCTCGTTTATTCATGCTAATTTGGAAACTGTACAGAAACTGTACTCCTGCCAGGTAAAACTGAATCATTCGGGCTCACTCTCCAACAAAAATACCTACCTCAAGAGGATTCAAACAGGGGTGCTGCGGTTGGCCTTTCATCTAATCTAACTTATATAAATGGCCTCCTCGCGAAGACCATCTCCCCAATATCCACACCGAAAGCAGGAGGCCATCCTACCCATTGTCATTGTATGCCGATGATACTGCCATTCTATCGCAAAACCAAGGTCTTATGAGATATTTAAAAGCTCTTCAACTACTGTGGATTTAAAATGAATTAAAGATTAATTCTTTTGCAAAAATCCAAAATATTGTCATATGCTTCAATGCCGAATATTTGGTGCTGTGGGGGGTTTTGTTGACAGATTTAGTATTCTCTCCTGACGCTTTCGCTTCGCAGGATCCTCTGAAGATCCTCTGAAGATGCCAGCCACAGATGCAGGCGAAACGTCAGGAGAGAATGCTGCTAGAACACGGCCATACAGCCCGGAAACCACACAGCACCCAAACATCCAAAATAGTAGTTTTCTCAACTAGCTGGAAACAGATGACATGGAAAATCAATAACATCCATCTTAATCAGGTTAAATCTTTCAAATACTTAGGTCTAAATTTCCAATCCAATTCCCAGTGGTCATTACAAAGATCTTGTTCCAATACTTCCGGGAAAAGGCTGCTATCAGGTATTGTCCAATTCTATTATGGGAAGGGTTTTCAATCCATCATTGCTGCCCTGAAGATTTTCCAAGCAAAGGTGATTCCAAAGATTCTTTACGGGGATCCCCATATGGATTAATGCTTTCAATTCTGAAATTGATCTAATTCAAGCTTCATTTTTGAGAAGAGTAATGGGAGTCCCCAACAGTATCACCTTTACCACTCTGTGCCTTGAATGTGGACTGACTACAGTTGAAACCATAGCTTGGATCTCCACAATAAAATTCTGGCTCAAGATTCATTTTAGATCCAAGGATGACGACATTACCGTACATCTACTCAAAGATAACTACGTCTCCAACTGGTCCAAGGCAATTACCAACAAAATCAGGAGTATTGGAATAGATCTAACTGTCCTTCAAAAGAGCAATGAGAACTTTATTTTCTGCCAAATTAAAGACAGAAAGACCATGAACGCCAGACTCTCTGCTCATCAAAAATTCCAGTCTGTTCTCCTCGGGCCTTGGGCATCTTTCCTAAGTATGGAGCTATAGCCAATTACCTAGCATCTACTTTACCTGTTGCTCAGCGTCGGGCATTTATGTTAGCCCCATTTAATAGTTTTCCTTCAGCCTCTACCAACGGAGGGTAATCATCAAATTCCAAAGAAACAACAAAGATATGCTGTCGCTGTGGCTCTATTGACTCTTTCTTACTCCATGTCCTTCCTTAGAGTTGCAGTGGGAGAACCTTTTATAATTTCCAGATATTATGGATTACATTTCTTATCAGTTTCTGCCAGCATGGCCAATTGGCCATGCTGGGAGGGGCTGATGGGAATTGTAGTCCATAACATCTGGAGTGCCAAAGGTTCTCCACCACTGTCCTAGAGTGCCAAATAAATGCAGATGCCTTAGATTAATCCACCTTTATTGGCGGCGAGGAAAATTTCTAACCCTACTGTCATCATACATTTTCTTCTTGGGGACTACAATGCTGAAACAACACGTATGGTAGCTCTATTCCTGACAGCTATTTTAAAGTGTTAACTCATTCCTGTTTTATTACTGCTAACTGCGTTTTTTATATTATGCCAGCACACTATAAGTATATCTACATGATTGTGCAAATGTTTCCCTGCACCAATTAACTTGTCTCTTATATATATATATATATATGAGCTTGTATTGTTTTTGATTTTATGCCAATAAAGGCGTGATTGATTGATTGTGCTCTGCGCAAAGTGCCCTTTTCTGTGGGGTCCCTGTTGCCAAAGTAGTCGTTGCCATTTGTGTCCTGCAGGTGTGTGACCCACGGCCACAGTGATGAAGCCACATGCCCTGTCATCTGAACTATGGGTGACATGGTTGGGGTTTTATAGTGCTCTTTGGAAGGCTGTAACTAGCTCCTCTGGAGGATAGTGGTTGGGGGCAGACTTGCATTTTGGAGGGCTGTGATTGGTTGCAGACTTGCATTTCTCCTTCTGTGGGTCTTTGTGAGATGTTTTAGAGATTCACGGGGGCTTTCGGCTGTGTAAGGCTGTGCCAGTGATGGGGGCAAGTGTGGAGCGGAAAGATTTAGGAACTTGACTTGCATCCTGCTCTTCCCACATTCACATCCTGGATGGTGCCCAGTTCTCCACTGGTTTACATCTCCAAGAAATATTGGCATGGGAATTAGTCATCAGCCCCCTCCCTCTCAAGACAGGGGTTTGGCCCGGGCTGTAGAAGGATTACATTTTCATAGAATCATAGAATCATGGAGTTGGAAGAGACCCCAAGGGCCATCAAGTCCCACCCCCTGCAATGCAGGAACACACAATCAGAGCACTCCCGACATATGCTGATCCAGCCTTTGTTTAAAAACCTCCAAAGAAGGAGACTCCATTTTGTGAGACTTCATAATACATTTTGTGAGACTTCATTCTGCATACCAGCAATACACCTTTTATTTATTCCTTGAAGACTGCATAGCAGTGTTTTGTTTGTTTGAACCAAACGATTTAAGTTAATAAAGACCTACCAGGGAAAAACAGCCGATCAACACATTAGTTTTGTGTTCAGAAGGGAGGCCGCGGGTTGTTAAATGGGAATGAGAGAGAGAATTTACCAGTCTCTTCTCCTAAATGGACTTCTGCAATCAATGGGCTTGATCGGGTAAGCATGGCCTTGCGTATGTATAGTCTGATTGTCAAATCGATTTTCAAATGAACGTTGTGCTGTGCTCTACCGAGACAAATACAAATTATGCATCTTTCCTGGATCCCCAATAAGGACAGCGTGAGAGAGAACACCGGCGTCAGTGATTGTAGAAGTTTTGGTTTTGTTGTGCTTGGAACAACCGGATGAAGCACAGGCCACAGCGTGAAGTACAAACTTCAAGCTTTTTCAAAATCCAGGCCAGAAGAAGTTGCATTCCTGGACCTAATCCTGAGCTGTAACTTGGATGCTGTTATTTTGAAGAAGAAGAAGAAGAAGAAGAAGAAGAAGAAGAAGAAGAAGAAGAAGAAGAAGAAGAAGAAGAAGAAGAAGAGGAGGAGGAGGAGGAGGAGGAGGAGGAGGAGTTTGGATTTATATCCCCCCTTTCTCTCCTGCAGGAGACTCAAAGGGGCTGACAATCTCCTTGCCCTTCACCCCTCACAACAAACACCCTGTGAGGTAGGTAGGGCTGAGAGAGCTCCGAGAAGCTGTGACTAGCCCAAGGTCACCCAGCTGGCGTGTGTGGGAGTGTATAGGCTAATCTGAATTCCCCAGAGAAGCCTCCACAGCTCAGGCGGCAGAGCTGGGAATCAAACCCGGTTCCTCCAGGTTAGATACACGAGCTCTTAACCTCCTGCGCCACTGCTGCTCCTCTGCCTTTCTCTCCTTGCTCCATTGAAAGGGGGTCTCAACCAGAACACTCCTCTCAGTGGAGGGGAAGACACAATTGTGGTTGAGAAAAGCGGGGTATCAATCCAAATTCTTCTTCTTTGTTCAGGAAAGGGGGCAGGGGCCGAGCTCTTTGATCTCCACTTGAGTCTGAAAATTGGAACCAGATCCCTGACCTCTAAAAACGCCCTTGTTTAATCTTGAGGCAAATCGAGGTCACCTCAGCCTTCCAGAAGAGGAAAGGTGTCATGGCGCAGCTAGATCTCCCCAGATCTCACAAGCTAAGCAAGGATTGGTACTCGGATGGGAGACTCCCAAGGAAGACCATGGCAAACCACCTCTGCTTCTCTCTTGCCTTGAAGGTCCCTTGCTGGGTCACTGGAAGCCAGCTATGACTTGGTAGCACTTCCTCACATCTGCGTTGGCCATGAGTATCTGCCTGCCTATAAAAGTACATTTGCTACGTGAAACACATTCCTTTTTCCATTCAACTTACCCTTCCTGAACCTCCAGTAGAATTTGAGGGGCCGTTTTTTTGCTACTTTTACATTTTCCATGGCGTGAAATGCCATTATGTTCCTTTCCTCAGAATCAGGGAGAACCTGGTCTTTCCACTCAGATCTTGAAAGAGAAGCAACGCACTTTATTGTAGCTCCAAAAGGCATCGGGACGTGCTGCAGGAAGATGCTTTCTAAAACATACAATAGCCGTCTTGCAGGGAACGTTAATGACTCTGACCTCCGGTGGGGACTCTGACACTGTTCTTGACTCAGTCAGAACTCCTTTGTAATTATAAATAGGACCGGTGTTTTCACAGCACTGCAGGGGATCATGTTCACGTGGCTGGTTATGCCTTCCAGGAGTTTTTTTGTGTGGGGGGAAAAAAGGCAGTAATTGTGTTGGTTTTCTTTGTCTGTCGACTTTCGTAGGCATAGAGAAGACCTCCTTTGCTCCAGATAAGAGTTCAGGGTCCACACCAGAGAAGAGAGGTTCCAAATTCTGCCTCGCTGACAACTTGTTACCGGGGTTTTTCTTGGCGACGCAGCCTGAAAAGGGCAAGAGAATTCCTTCCCAATGATTTGCTCTTTCGCTGGTGTTTTACTCCAGAGAGTGGTGAAGTGTAGGCCGGAAGGGGGCTGCATGCCGGGTATCTTATTCTGAAGGGGGCTTTGGCTGTGGAAAGCTTGTGCTGGAACAAATGTGTCTTTTTCTTTTAAAAGATCCTTAATGGGGAAATCAAATCATGCAGCGTTTCCCCTTGAAGTAAACTTTTTAGTGAGTGAAGAAGATGAAAAAGAGTTTGGATTTATACCCCATCTTTCTCTCATGCAAGGAGACTCAAAGGCCCCTTCCACACACGCAAAATAATGCGTTTTCAAACCACTTTCACAACTGTTTGCAAGTGGATTTTGCCATTCCGCACAGCTTCAAAGAGCACTGAAAGCAGTTTGAAAGTGCATTATTCTGCATGTGCGGAATGAGCCAAAGCGATTTACAAGCTCCCTTCCCCTTCCCTTCCCTTCCCCTCCCCACAGCAGACACCTTGTAATGTAGGTGGGGCTGAGAGAGTTCTGAGAGGACTGTGAACTAGCCCAAGGTCACCCAGCAGGCTTCATGTGTAACAGCAGGGATATAAATCCAGCTCACCAGATAAGACCGCCACTCATGTGGAGGAGTGGGGAATCAAACCCCATTCTCTAGACTAGAATCCATTGCTCTTAACCACTACACTATCCTGTGGTGGGAGATTGTAGGTAAAAACTGCATGATGTACAAGATTTAAATGAATTAAACTCTCTTTTTTTGGGGGGGGGGGGTTAATTTAGGATGCAAACGAGATCAGGGCCCATGGCAAATCTTGGAAAAAAGAATTTGGAAAGAGGAACCCCCAGGGACATCTTCCATTAAAAGTACCTCGTGGGGGGTGAGATAAGAGCCCTTCTGGCCGAGACCCTGGGGAGCCGCTGCAGGACTCTCCGTGACTGTGGCGGGCCAGTCGATGGGGCAGCAGTCAGGAAATAGGCTGAGGTGTTGCTGGAATCCCTTAACTCATCCCTTTGAACATTCGTTGGCTTATTTATTTATTCTGATTTGATATCCTGCCCTCCCTGACCTTAGCTGTGCTCAGGGCGGCTAACATGCATAATTAAACAATCACACAATTTAAATAAACAGCCGTTAAAAACATATTATAAAATACCAATGATAGCGGTTCAGATACAAGTCACCTGCCCATATAAACCCCAGTTTCACCCAGTCTCATAGATCTGGGTGTGATCCTGTGGTCAAAAATACTATAAGAAAAAGGGGTGCACGATGGCTGGGAGTTTCTTAAAAGTGAGATCTTGAGGGCACAATTTCAAACAGTTCCACTGAGGAGGAAAATTGGGAGGTGTCTCAGGAAACCAGGATGGCTGTCTAAAGACCTTTCAGCTGAGCTAAGATTTAAAAAGGACACGTACAAGAAATGGAAAAGGGGGGAAATCACCAAAGAGGAATTCAAACAAATAAGCAGGATGTGTAGAGAGAAAGTCAGACAAGCTAAAGCTCACAATGAGCTGAGGCTTGCCAGAGAGGTTAAAAACAACAATAACAAAAAAGGCTTTTTTGGTTACATCTGTAGCAAAAGGAAGAAAAATGATAGGATAGAGTCACTGCATGGAGGAGATGGCAAAATACTAACAGGGGATAGAGAAAAGACAGAACTACTCAACCCCTTCTTTGCCTCAATCTTTTCCCAAAAAGGAAACACTGCACATCCAGGAGAAAAGGAAACAGAAGATACAGTAGGAGAAATGTAGCACAAAATAAATAAAGAGGTAGTGCAGGAATACCTAGCTACTTTAAACGAATTCAAATCTCCAGGGCCTGATGAACTGCATCTCAGGGTATTAAAAGAACTGGCAGAAGTAATCTCAGAACGACTTGCTATAATCTTTGAGAACTCCTGGAGAAATCCCAGTGGACTGGAGAAGAGCTAATGTTATCCCCATCTTCAACGAGGGGAAAAAGGAGGACCCTAATAATTACCGTCCAGTCAGCCTGACATTGATACCAGGGAAGATTCTGGAGCAGATCATTAGACAGACAGTCTGCCAGCACTTAGAAGGGAATACTGTGATCACAGAAAGTCAGCATGGGTTTCTGAAAAACAAGTCATGCTAGACCAGTCTTACCTCTTTTTTTGATAAAGTGATGAGCTTGGTAGGCCAAGGAATGCTGCGGATGTAGCATACCTGGATTTTAGTAAAGCTCTTGACAAGGTGCCCCATAATATTCTCACAAGTAAGCTAGTAAAATGTGGACTAGACAATTCTACTATTAGATGGATTTCTAATTAGTTGTCTGATCGAACTCAAAGGATGCTCATCAATGGCTCATCTTCACACTGGAAAGAAGTGACTTGTGGGGTGCCAAAGGGTTCTGTCCTGGGCCCAACGCTATTCAATATTTTTATCAACGACTAGGATAATGGAATAGAGGACCTGCTAATAAAATTTGCAGATGACACCAAATTAGGAGAGGTAGCTAATATTCCAAAGGACAGAGTCAGAATACAACATGACCTAGACAGATTAGACAGCTGGGCCAAGACAAAAAAAAATGATTTTCAACAGAGATTAATGTAAGATACTACACTTAGGCAGAAAAAATGAAATGCACAGATTTAGGATGGGTGACATCTGGTTTGACAACACTACATGCGAAATGGATCTGTGAGTCTTAGTAGACCATAAACGAAATATGAGTCAGCAGTGTGATGTGGCGGCCAAGAAAGCCAATGCGATTCTGGGTTGTATCAATAGGAGTATAGTGTCAAGACTGAGGGATGTAATTGTACCTCTCTATTCTGCATTGGTTAGACCTCACCTGGAATATTGTGTACAGTTCTGGGCACCGCAGTTCAGGAGGGATATTGACCGGCTGGAGTGGGTCCAGAGGAGGGCAACCAAAATGGTAAAGGGTCTGGAGTCCATGCCCTACTAAGAAAGGCTTAGGAAGCTGGGGATGTTCAGAGAAGCTTAAGTTAAGGGGTGACATGATAGCCATGTTTAAATGTTTGAAGGGATGTCATGTCAAAGAGGGAGCAAGCTTGTTTTCTGCTGCCTCGGAGGCTAGGACATGGAGTAATGGATTCAAGGTGAAGGAAAAGAGATTCCACCTAAACATTAGAAAGAACTTCCTGACCGTCAGGGTTGTTCGACAGTGGAATTCACTGCCTCGGAGAGTGGTGGAGTCTCCTTCTTTGGAGGTTTTTAAACAGAGGCAGGATCAGCATATGTCGGGAGTGCTTTGATTGTGTGTTCCTGCATTGCAGGGGGTTGGACTTGATGGCCCTTGGGGTCTCTTCCAACTCTATGATTGTGTGGGGGGATGTAAATGTTGGGGTTCTATGATCTTATGTGATTCTATGATCTTATGTGTGTGAAAAGGGGGGATGTAAATGTTGGGGTCAACAGATTTCAAGCAGGTCTGCATCGGCCTCAGTTGTATGCTCAGTGGAATATTTTGGTCTTGCAAACTCAGCAGAATTGCTGGATATGTGGGAGAGTTCTGATCTCCGCCAGCTGCGCAGTCCACCAAGTAGGTTCATTGGCTGAGTGGCACCTTGAAGGTACAGGTAGCAATCAAAAGTTGGAGAATGTATTGTCGAAGGCTTTCATTGCCGGATTCAACTGGTTGTGGTGGGTTTTCTGGGCTGTGTGGCCGTGGTCTGGTGGATCTTGTTCCTAACATTTCACACACGGTTACATACTTCCCTCTGTGATACAGCTCTGAAGATGCCGGCCACAGATGCAGGCGAAACATTAGGAACAAGATCCACCAGACCACGGCCACACAGCCCGGAAAACCCACCAGAACCAGCCTCTAATCTACTTTGCAGAAAGGATCTGAATTCCGGTGCTAGTCTGCGGGAGGAGCTGTTGCTCAGATTCCTGGGGGCGCGTGCCTGGCTCCGTGCCGTGGATGCGGCTGTGGCCGTTCTCTTTTCCCCAAATGGTTTTGGGCTATTAGCCAGAGTCAACGTGGGATCATGTGACGTTGAATCTTCCACTGTATGATTTATATAGAGCGATAAAGCTGGATCCAGGCCTGAGGAACTTAGCATTTGTTGACAGAACTAAGATAGTGCCATTTTTTTTAATTAAAGAACTCTAACCAAGGCAAAATTCTTCTTGCTGGCAATTACTTTTAAGGGCGAGTCATATTTTTCGTGATGGGGCTGAGAATGAAACTTGGGAATAATAATTTAAAAGGGTTAATTTGAACTCCAAAAATGAAGTAGATATAAAAATAATTATGGTCCAATAATAGAGGAATGATTCAGTGTGGCCTGGAGTGTGGCCAGTGAGTCAACTGTTAAAAGGGAAGTCACCGTCCTGCCTTCCATAGTGGGGGTTTGGGCTGTTTGGCGGGCTTCTTTGCTCATCCACATTTTGAGTAGGCAAAAGCTTGCATCAGACAGCGGAGCTTTTGATGACCCAGTGCCGAGAGGTGCCAAGTCCAGGTGGGGAAATCCCGGGACGTTTAGGGATGGAGTTTACGGCAGGGGATGTCATGCCTGGAGTGCACTTTCTACAGCAGCCACTGTCTGCAGGGGGACGACTCTCGGCCGTCCGGAAATCTGTTGAACTTCCTGGAGATCAGCAGACCCCCACCTGAAGGCTAGAAACCCCAGCACTGCTCTGAGTGACTTCTTAGCACCTTCCTGGGAAGCATGCCCTACACACACACACACACATACACACCGCCCACATACATGGAACTCACTTCATGTGTCTGATGGGGGGGGCTCTCAGCCCCAAAAGCTCCTCTTTGAGTAAATCTTCTAGTATTTCAGGCGCTTCAAGATTCCTTTGGGCTTTCACTGTATCCTGCATTCAAATCTGGCCCCGTTGATTTCAGCATCACGGGCCAGTGGCCCTAACACCGTGCACTTTAATCAAATCATGTAGAGGGAAAGGGACGTTTGCTGACTCCTGCCCCACAGCGGGTGATTACCAGCTCATGAGCGTGGAGTCTTCACATTTATTTATTTGTTTGTTTGTTTCTTTTGTCTATAGTCCACCTTTGTCAGTGAAACTCAAGGTGGGTTATGCAGCACAGAGACTGTTACAAGCAATACAAGGAGGCTTGTAAGGAGCTACATAGTAGGGCCAGGATTACAGACATTTGAACAAGCATAGAATACTAGGCACAGTACAGAGATGTAGTACATGATGTGACACATGATACAATGCAGAAAAATTGTTATTTCACCTGTCGAGAATGGACAGCGCCATGGCAAGACGTGCAGCACGCAGGTGTGTCCTGTGCATAATGCTGCACTCTGCAGTCCATTTTTCTGCATGGAGCACCTCCCTGAAGCATTCTGCTATTGTCCAGCCTGGATGCTCCTGATACTGTAACCTCAGCTTGTGGGTTCTGTGGGGCAGAACTTGGAATGAGTTTGCAACAACAATTTTTAAAAACAAAATGGTTTACTTTCTTAACATATAACATCAACATTTAACATCACACTTCAAGGTCCTGTTCAGGTTGCATTTTCAAGTCCTTATATTTACAGTCTACTGATACTGCCAAGTCCAATTCTTCTTTGCAAGTGGGTTGGCTCCTGAAGACTCCAAGGGCTTGATGAACAGGATTCAACATGATGAAGGTTTCCAGGAGAACTCTCACCCAGTACAACCACAAAAAGAAACCCTGAAACAATAAACTCCAACATTTACAACATAGCAAAAATAAACAACTACCTTCCCAGTAGTTCCCAACAACATTGCAGTTACCTTAACAAGGTGTTAAGGGCTTATACAAATCAAGGTCCGAGTCTGGTAGCCTTGTCTCCTCCAAACCACATGAGCTCTGCAGCCTTCTCCTGCTTTGGGTCTCCACCCCTTTCTGGGTCAACCCATTCTGAGCATGGGGGTTACAATAGCAGGGAGGGAGTCTGCGCATGCAGAGTTGGTGCTCACATGCCACTGATTGTTCCTAAGCAGGGCCGGCGTCCGTGCCCTCTAGGCCCATAGATTTCAGAGTTCCTCAGCTGTGGTTATTGTGTGCAGATGTTCCTCATCAAGATTTAAGACACACTTTTTGGGCAATCCCTTTAACCTTCCCTCCAGAACAAACACTGCATCTGCCTTTGCTTCTTCTTGGGAGTTCAAAATTGTGTTGGTGCCACTGGGGACTATGCAGTGCGACTGCTGGGCCTTTTGCGCATGGAGGGTGTGCTGACTGCTGGACTTCTGAGTGCCGTCATAAGTATCTCACGGCAGGACTGGAGACTATGGAGGTCAGGAGACTGCCTCGGGCAGGTCAGAAATGCCCCATGTGCCTTTAATCAGCAGCTGTTACATACTTTTTGTTGGGATCCACTCTAGGTTCCCGTTGCCAGCAGCACCTAAGTAATTTTGGGAAAGCTTGCTTGAAGTAACAGCAGCAGCTTCTTTCTTTCAAAAGCGGAGAAGGAGAGGGCGTAGAAAACATTAAATTATTTGGGCTTAGTTTGGGCTTAGTTTGGTATTTGACGGTTTCTTCTACCACCATTTTGATTATAGATTATATTTGTTCAGTACTGAAGGGTTGTGAATTATGGTCAGTTTTATTCAATTCAATTCAGTCCATTTTATATGGATATAGATCAGGGGTAGGGAACCTGCGGCTCTCCAGATGTTCAGGAACTACAATTCCCATCAGCCCCTACCAGCATGGCCAATTGGCCATGCTGACAGAGGCTGATGGGAATTGTAGTTCCTGAACATCTGGAGAGCCGCAGGTTCCCTACCCCTGATATAGACAGACAGACCAACCAATAGCTAGCTAGATATCTGTTGAAGGGAGCTCTTGGAAGCTCATCCTCCGAAAATCTTGTCTGTCTCTAAGGTGCTCCTGGACTTGGATCTTGCTGATCTTCTTTAGACCAACACGGTCAAGTTCCTGGTCCTGTTTTGGTTTCTGTGTTTGATTTGTATTCTAATCTATCCCCTCATCTTTTTTTCCCCCCAGTTTGTGCGGGCACAGAGAACAAGCTGAGCTCTCTGTCTGACCTCGATCAGCAATATCGTGCATTGCGCAAATACTACGAGAACTGTGAGGTGGTCATGGGCAACCTTGAAATCACCAGCATCGAACACAATAGAGACCTCTCCTTTTTACGAGTAAGTAGCCCTTCAGTTCCTCTGAAATCCTTCTGAGCTGCTTAATAGATTGGCAAATGGAGGCTATGTGCAGTTGATAGCTTTATCAAGACTTGAAGATGGTTTTATAGAACCAGGGTGGAACGTGTGGTCGTTAAGTGTGTCCAGTAATGCCCTCAGTTTAGACTTTTGCTTTTGCTTTGAGCTGTACCCCATAAAAGCCTAAGCAAGCCTCTAGGCATGTGAAAAAGGTTTTGCCATACATGACCTGTTTTGATGTAACTGTGGCAGTCATTGCTTGGGTCCTGGAATATTATTATCACATGTCTCTGATTGCTTGATCAGTTGGGAACTATCTTTAAATCTATATATTTATGTAGATCTAATGGGAACTATCCAGTGGTGGGATTCAAATAATTTAACAACTGGTTGTTTACAAGCACCATTTTAACACCGGTTCTGCCGAAGTGGCGCGAACCGGCTGAATCCCACCACTGGAACTATCTTTAAATCTATCTTTAATAGAATTGTATGGAAATTTTATGGGAACTGTATAGAATTGTACGGCCATGGGCCAGACATAGAGATATTGCTGTAAAAGGAAGTTACCACACTGCTTCAGCAGTGGTAAAGTTTTTTCACACCAGGGGAAGGGGATATGTCCCAGCAGCTCTAAAGGTTTTCAACTCCAAGGTAGTTCAGCAACTTCTCTATGGAGTTCCCTTATGGATAACTGCATGGGACAATTCTGTTGAAAGAATACAATCTGGCTTCCTCTATAAAATACTCGGATTACCACACTCTGTACCATATGCTGTACTATGCTTAGAAACTGGTCAGAACCTACTTGAAACAAGAGCATGGCTGAATACATTCAAGTATTGGATCAAATTATGTTTTAACACTGAGGTGCGCAGTTTAGTATACACAGCGCGCCCAGACCTATTTGCCTCCGAATGGTATCAACTTCTCAAATCAAAAATTTACTCAATAGGTTTATTATTGGAAGATCGCTGTATGCTGCAGAATTGTACGGAATTGTCTTTAAATCTATCTCTAAAGATATATATACACACACGTGTGTGTGTGTGTGTGTGTGTTTATGTTTTTATGTATGTGTTTGTATGGGATTTCTTATGGGTAAATTATGGGTGAAATTAATTAGACTGGTCCAGTCATGCATTTCCAGGAGACCAGATTAGGAAAAAGAACGCGTCCCTTTGCCCTGCAGCAGAGCAGTCCTAATACCATGATTGTATTTGGCTCCTGGGTAGAGTGGTGATCTTGGGCCAGTTGCCGCGGTCAGGCAACTTCTTGTCATGAATGGACCCGGCAGTTGGTGATGTGAACGACCCCAGAGAGCTGCTGCCCGTCTGACTAGACAGCACTGACCATGGTGGATTCAGGGATCCTGTGTCCCATGTGAGTTGTCATCTAGGTTTTTGCCTCTAGGTCAGGGCACAGGCCTTGCTGTGGGGCAGGAGAAGTCAGTCTCGTGTTCAGAGAGAAAGAACCGCCTGCCACTGTTGCTGGCTGCATGGAAAAGGCAGAACACAAAGAGATGATCGCTGGAGGATCGGGCCAGATGTGAGAGGAATGTTGCACTCCCGCTGCATGACAAAGCCAGGGGGTGGGAGGAGCTCACTTTTTGGCTTGGAAATTGTTGCGCTGCCGCTGCGCGTGTGATTATTTCAAACAGTTTGCCGATCTGAGTGTATCCCAATACTTTTCATCAGACAAAATCGTTGCTGGCTACCCAAGTGCAAATTCTTGTGCAAGTTACTGTGTGTGGCAGGGCGATGGCCAGGTATGGAAGCCTAGTTCAACCTGGCTGGAAAGGCAATGATTCTTAACCTCCCAGCCAACTGGAGTTCCACATCCAACTATCACCCAAATACACCTGCCATTTTTAAAACAGTGTCGTACTCAAGGGGCATCGGCATTTGGGCGTATATGTCTGGTTTACAAATGCAGAGCCCCCAGACACAAAAGAATTTTAAAACATCTTTCTGGCTGTCCAGGTTTATGGGGTGGAAAACTGAAAAGCCATGTGGTGGTGAAACGACAGAATTCTGTTTCTACTTCTGGTGGTGTGTTTTAGAAAGCTTCCCGTAAGCGCCAAAGTCTGTGACATTTGACCATTTCTCATACATTTATTTATACTTATATGCTAAGGATCAGCAACGAGAAGTTCCTTGACCCAATCTTATCCCTGGAGGATTTCCTCTTGCCTTCCTTGGGGCAACCTAAAGGTAGAGGGGACAGCGTGCCTGTGGCAAGAGAATTTACTAGCTGGGCGTTGTGTTGTGGGGGCAAAGGGAATTGATCCACTTTCTCATAACACTTCGCTTGCAGCTCTGGCTGGCTTTCTAGGAAATCTGTTACTATGCTGTATCTGGTGGCTTCCTATCATACTTTCCATTCTCCTTGTGCCTGTTTTTAAATATAAGTTTCTTGGCTGTTCCTCTAGATTTAGTTTTCTAAATAAAGAACTGAGAGAAATATTATTTGGAAAAAAAAATTCCTAAGCTTGGAAGAAACCAGGAAAGCAGGTGGTACATTAAGAGAATCTAACATTGTTCTTTTCTCTTTTTTGTGTGTGATAACGGTTACTAAGGGTTTCACATGTTCATTTTTACCTGAAATTGCCCCCTCACAGATGTCTCAGCAAAAATAGCAGTTCTAGTTAATGTGATAAATTGTAGCTGTTAAAGGAGAAAACAAAACAGAGAAAACATGTTCTTGGAAGGAGGGAGAGGAGATATAAAAGGTGGAGTGTTTATGCTTATAATTTGACATTCATTAGTGTGAGGACACTGCTTATTTCATTCTTTCAAATGTTGGATTGCAGGGGACAGTCCTCTAATGCCTGGTCTCCTTTCTTCAAGGCCGGGAACGGAGGGTCCCACAAGGGCTGATCCTCTTCCCAAAGCTTTTAAACATCTAGATATGTCCCCTCACCCAGCTGGTTAGGAGGTTTGGCCTGGGATGTCACCAGTATGCTGATGACATCCGGATTTGTCTCTTGATGGACAGATCTACTGATGGCCAGGCAGTGTCCCCAAAAAGCTGGCCAGCTGCCCGGGTGCCGTGGTGAAGTGGTTACATCAGATTCATTTGAAATTGCATCCAGTGGAGACAGAGGTCCTGTGGCTGCGTGGAAGTGGTTGGAACGAGGAATCTAGAACCAGGGGGCATTCATTGAAAATGCTGGGGGGAAGAATTAGGACTAATAAAAGGAAACACTTCTTCACGCAACGTGTGATTGGGTGTTTGGGATATGCTGCCACAGGAGGTGGTGATGGCCACTAACCTGGATAGCTATCAATGGGGCTTGGACAGAGTTATGGAGAAGTTGATTTATGGCTACCAATCTTGATCCTCCTTGATCTGAGATTGCAAATGCCTTAACAGACCAGGTGATCGGGAGCAACAGCCACAGAAGGCCATTGCGTTCACATCCTACATGTGAGCTCCCAAAGGCACCTGGTGGGCCACTGTGAGTAGCAGAGAGCTGGACTAGATGGACTCTGGTCTGATCCAGCTGGCTTGTTCTTATGTTCTTATGTTCTTATGAATCCATTTCCCACCTTTGACAAAGTTCTGCTAACACCAGCCTCCTCAGTCAAGAGTCTGGGTGCGATTCTGGAGGCCTCCCTGTCTTTCGAGAACAAGAGCAAGTCCACAAACACTGCCAGGACAGCATTTCTCCACCTTGGCCAGACCTGGCAAATGACCCATAGTTACAGGGTCAGTGTCTTTCTCCAGGCCTGAATTTCATGTGGCTGTTGAAGTTTCAGCTTCTATCTCTCCCTCAGAAATAACTGCGTTCACCTTCTCCACGAGAACCCAGAGGTGTGGAAAGATGTGCATGATTGGTGAAATTGCTGTAAGTCAAGGACTGTCCTGATCCAAGCTGCAGTCAAACTTCAGGTTTTGAAAGTTTTTAGTTTTAGCTAAAATTCTGAAATTTTACTGTGTTGCAGTAGCTTTCTTGGGACGCTGTTGAACATTGGCAAGCGGCCAATCATGGGTAGGTCATGCAGCTCAGATGGTAGCAAGTTGTCTGGTGGTGGCTGGCAGTTTTAACCCCAATGAGACCACCTTTAAAGACCAAAAAGCCCTGGAAATGGTCCTCCTATCCCTTCCATCTGCATTTTACTGACAGAAACCAAGGCTTTAAGGTTGGGAAAGCAGGTGTGGTTGCCAAGCAACAGCCATTGAGGGCATTCTTTTCTTAAAGCTGCAGGTACTGCTTGGAGGTCTTTAACTTCCCAATGTATTTCAAAGCTCTAGCCTCTGGATTAAAGTATCTAAAAGACAGAGCACTGCTGAGAATTGGATGTACTGATAAAATACAATTTTCACTGCCTGCCTGAGCAGCATCTCTGCCAGCATTTATCTAGGCCAGGGGTGATGGGAATTGTATCCCTGAACATCCCTGCAGGGGCTGATGGGAATGGTAGTCCATGAACATCTGAAGCGCCAAAGTTGGACACCCCAGATCTAGGCAAACAGGAAATCACTATCAAGAGCAGATCCTGTAAATTTTCATGTTTGTGGTCAAATTTTCTGAGTTGTGAAAGACAATATTTATACCACTGATTTGACGTTCCCAGAGTGTCTTCATTTTGGTTTGGTCCCCCACCCCCAGTCTTGAGTGTGGAATCTGCTTCTCTTCTCCCTGTCCTTTACGAAGGCCACTGAGTACATTTTGGGCCCCCAAGTGCCTCAAAAACAGTGTGCTCTCCCAAGCAGTTAGGAGGTTTTACCTGCTCTTTGTAGTTAAGAGCAGGTGAACCGGGTTTGATTCCCCACTCCTCCGCCTGAGTGGCAGAGGCTTATCTGGTGAACCAGATGTGTTTCCGCACTCCTGCATTCCTGCTGGGTGACCTTGGGCTAGTCACAGTTCTCTCTGAACTCTCTCAGTCCCACCTACCTCACATGGTGTCTGTTGTGGGGAGAGGAAGGGAAAGGAGGCAGTAGGCCACCTTGAGTCTCCTTACAGGAAAGAAAGGTGGGATATAAATCCAAACTCCTCCTCCTCCTCCCTAGCTCAGTACCCAAACAATCTTCTAAGAGATTCCAGGAATTTAGACTTCTTGCAGTGAGATGCATCCGCACCAGGCTAGCCCAATCTTGTCAGATTCTGGAAGCTAAGAAGGGTCAGTGTAGTTAGTACTTCAATGGGAGACCACCAAGGAAGTCCAGGATGACTAAGCAGGAGGCGGCGATGGCAAACCACCTCAGGATATGGTTGCCATAAGTTGGTTCCGGCTTGATGGCACATACCATCACCACATTGAGCTGCTGAGCCACAGGCCAGTCTGTCTGTGCTTAAACAACCTCTTTGAATAAAAACAAATGGTAGGGATGAGGTCTGAGGTTCATTTTCTGAAAAACACGAAGCTTGTGAATGAACTGAAAGCCAGTACAAATAAGGCAGTGGTGGCGAACCTATGGCACGGGTGCCAGAGGTGGCACTCAGAGCCCTCTCTGTGGGCACGTGCAAACAGAGTTTGTCATGTGATAATAGTGTAATTATTTCAGGAAGATTATTAGCATTAAACCTAAGACCTAGTTTTGGGGAAGCAGTGTAGGTAACCCTGTTAAGCGCTGTTAAATCCTACTGTTTTCATGGGAAGAACGAAAGCGTGAACATAAGAACATAAGAAGAAGAACATAAGAACATAAGAACAAGCCAGCTGGATCAGACCAGAGTCCATCTAGTCTAGCTCTCTGCTACTCGCAGTGGCCCACCAGGTGCCTTTGGGAGCTCACATGCAGGATGTGAAAGCAATGGCCTTCTGCGGCTGTTGCTCCTGATCACCTGGTCTGTTAAGGCATTTGCAATCTCAGATCAAAGAGGATCAAGATTGGTAGCGAGAGATCGACTTCTCCTCCATAAATCTGTCCAAGCCCCCTTTAAAGCTATCCAGGTTAGTGGCCATCACCACCTATTTCCTGGGAATAAGCTCAGTTGCTGGCAATGAGGTTTGCTTCTGAGTAAACCCTCCTAGGGTCGTGATTCACCCATTTGAAGTGCTGCACGGTTGCTTCAAAGTAAAGCCACTGACTTCCACCAAGCTTACTCCCAAGAAACGCATGCCTTGGAGTTAACCATTTTTTCTATACTAAAACCTCAGTATTCAGGTTAAATTGCCATGATGGCACTTTGCGATAAATAAGTGGGTTTTAGGTTCCAGTTTGGGCACTCAGTCTCGAAAAGGTTCGCCATCACTGAAATAAGGCAAGGCTGTGCAGTGACAATTAAGCTTTTCTTGCATTTGGGTTATTGTGACATTGTAATTTGGCATTTCCCCAAAGCTGCAGAACACGGGCTCCATTACGCCTGCCTAAACATCAAAATTTATATTTTTACCAAGAGCCATATTCTATAGGAACCGCTGCCTTAAGTCTTATTTTAACAACAACAAAAAACTCTTTCGAGTGCATAAAGCCTCTGAAGCCCTAGTGGCAAATGCACTTAAATTGAGAATGGATTTATTAGGTTGTAAAGGCAAGTGTGCAGCCTCCTGGGAGACTTGGTGGGGAGGTACGAAGATTTGCCTTCAATGATGAGTGTAATGAATTTTAAAGGCTGGTCACAACCTTAATTAGGAATCCCCAAAATAACATTTCACGCCAGGTATTGATGGACTTGCTCAAGGGAATCAGGGGGATCATTAAGGTCATTGTTTATGCGCATCCTTTTCCTTGTTATCTGATTCTCCCTTCTGGAAACAAAGGTTATGTCATCAGAGCAGCGGGAACACAAAGGAGCTTTGTGGGGTGGGCACCATAGCTGAATAATTTTGGACTTTAGGATGTTGTGGGTTTTCCGGGTTGTGTGGCCGTGTTCCAGTATTAATTAATTAATAATTAATTAATAATTAATAATTAGTTAATAATTAATATATATATATATATAGTACCACCCCTCCCCCGAAGGGTTCTGTGTAGTGTACAACACAGAATACAACAAGAAAACAAGTGGAGCACATCAACAAAATACAGATTATAAATAATATAGGCTCCACTAACCATAGAATATTAAATCCCATTAAAATACAGTGTTCAGTACAAAACCCTCATAAAAACCCTCGCATCTGTGGCTGACAGGCAAAATGTCAGGAGACAATACTACTGGAACACGGCTATACAACCCAGAAAACCCACAACATCCTAGTGATTCTGGCCGTGAAAGCCTTTGACAGTGCAATTCTGGACTCATTTGTGCCTTTGGGTTTATTTCCAAGGTTGAAGTTGGTGGCTGAATGTCAGACTGAACAAAACTGGTAAACTGAATAATGTTGTGTTGTAATCTATTGATTTAGAATCTTGGATCAATGCATTTTAAAGGCAAAAGGAATAAAGCACGAAGCCTTTAATTGTAAGTCCTGTTGACGAGAGGGGTCCGGGAAACTCAGTGGACTGTTTTTTTGCTAAAACCAGATTGATTTTAAAGGTTTCCTTGTGCACGCCTGCAGGCCAGCTCAGAGAGTTTGGAAATGCCAACATGAATGTTGATATGGCACGATTTAACAATCTTAGTAGACACATCTCAATGTTGAGACTAACATTAGTCTTGCTTGCTAGTTAGAGACTCCCAGAGTGCTGAAAAGTCTCTGTTTCCAAACTGTGGGGACTGCAACATGAGGAATGGGGTGACAAATAAATAGTGTCTCATAGTCTACCTTTCCACTGAAGGCCGAGCTTTGAATGATTTCTATAGCAGGCCTACCTCAGAAACCCTCGGATTATTTTCAGCTCTACTAGAAGAAGAAGAAGAAGAAGAAGAAGAAGAAGAAGAAGAAGAAGAAGAAGAAGAAGAAGAAGAGGAGGAGGAGGAGGAGGAGGAGGAGGAGGAGGAGTTTGGATTTATATCCCCCCTTTCTCTCCTGTAGGAGACTCAAAGGGGCTTACAATCTTCCTGGTTCCTTCCCTCACAACAAACACCCTGTGAGGTAGGTGGGCTGAGAGCTCCAAGAAGCTGTGACTAGCCTCCAAGGTCACTCCAGCTGGCGCGGTGTGGGAGGCACAGGCTAATCTGAATTCCTCAGATAAGCCTCCACAGCTCAGGCGGCAGAGTTGGAATCAAACTCGTCTCCAGATTAGATAATAATGCAGATCTTTAACCTCCTACGCCACTGCTGCTCCTTACATGATATATTGGGAAGGCTTGTATCCAGCACTCTATTCAGCAATGTTTGAAGCCTTTGACCGGAGGAAGGCCTCCAACTGACGTGAGCAAAGTGGCAGGTTATAGTCTAGTATTTATTTTCAGAGAGCTATAATCAAATTGCCAAGACTCAGTAGCCTGGACTGTCATGTTGAGGCCCCATTTCCTCTGTGATTAGTAAATCTGAAGTGTGCCACATCTGGCAGGAGGGCTCCCATGGCTGAACTCACCTCCATATCAAGAAGACAAAATGCATGAGATTTTTGCAGGAGTGGGTGGGAAGGCATGAAGGAGGCAAACGCAGCAGTAGCAGCCACTGTGTCACCAGACCTGTCCCACCGATGGCCACCACACTGCTAGATCTAGCCCAGCTTGATCCTGGCGGTAGGGTTGCCAACTCAGAACTGGGAAATTCCTGGAGATTTATAGCATGGTGCCTAGGAAAGGGGAAGGACCTTAGTAGGGCAGAATACCATAGAATCTATCCTCCAAATCTGCCATTTTCTCCAGGATCTCTGTCACCTGGAGATCGGCTATAATTGTGAGAGATCTCCCACAATTACAGGAGCAGCAGTGGCGTAGGAGGTTAAGAGCTCGTGTATCTAATCTGGAGGAACCGGGTTTGATTCCCAGCTCTGCCGCCTGAGCTGTGGAGGTTTATCTGGGGAATTCAGATTAGCCTGTGCACTCCCACACACACCAGCTGGGTGACCTTGGGCTAGTCACAGCTTTCCGGAGCTCTCTCAGCCCCACCTACCTCACAGGGTGTTTGTTGTGAGGGGGGAAGGGCAAGGAGATTGTAAGCCCCTTTGAGTCTCCTACAGGAGAGAAAGGGGGGATATAAATCCAAACTCCTCCTCCTCCTCCTCCCCCTCCTCCTCCTCCTCTTCTTCTTCTTCTTCTTCTTCTTCTTCTTCTTCTTCTTCTTCTTCTTCTTCTTCCTCCCTGTAGTTTGGGGGTGGTCACTGCACAACTGGGATCAGCCAAGTGCTGGAGGCCACCATACAGTTGGGCTATCACTCAACTCGGCTGGACATCTCTCGGGAGAGGCTGCCGAAAAAGGGAAGGGGTGAAAGCTGAAGAGATGGAGGTTGGCTGGCTAGTGAGTGGGAACGAGAAAAGAAAGCAGGAGAGGGTGGGGGGGGGGGAGGCTTCTTCTAGTAGAGCTGAAAATAATCCTGGTGGTTTCTGAGGGATGAGATGGCCCTGCTAGAATCCCTGATCCCCCTGTTGTTAAAGCTCGGGCCTTCAGTGAAAGGGATCAGACTATCAGAAGGAAATGGCAGCTGTGGGAATGGCAGGGTGGCATCAGACTCCCACTGAGCTCCCACCCCTGGTCAAACTCTGCTGACCTCAGGCTCTGCTAATAAAGCCCCAGGAATTTCCCAAGTCCTGTCAGAGCCCCTGGAAACCTCATACACCCCATGCTCACCATGCTCATCATGCTCAGCCGATGAGGTCCTTTAGCCTGGCAGCACTGAGCACATCTTTGTCACTGCTCCCTGGGCAAAGAAGGCATGCATTGAAAATAACAATCACGCACCCGGTCACATTTCATCTGGGCTCTCTGCATTGCTTTAGTTGTTTATGATTACCGTATAGCTTCATTGTTTTATCTCCAAGGCCGCCTTTGTTATTTTTAGCTTGGGGGTCTCCACAAACTTAGGCGCTGCTTAGTTCACCACAGTGTGAAAGATAAAATACATTTCATGGTAATTTGGTCTATTCCCATTTCATTCGAGCAAACTGAAAGATTCTTTTCACTGGTTCAGAGATAGAATCCTGTTATTAAAAATATATATATTGCAGAATATGTTTGATGTATCCATGGAAGGGCTGATATGGATTTCCAAGCAATGGAGCGAGAGGAGCAATAGAGGAAATGTTTATGGGGTATGGGAAGTTACCAAAGAAGCCCAGCAAAGTGAAATACTTGTAGGTCCCAAGTTTCAGCAGGGGAAATGTAGGCACGACATTATTCTCCAGTGTTTGTGTGGTCACGATCATGCCCTCTGCATCTTGTTTGAAAGCCGCACAGAACATGAAATATGGCTGAGTACCAGGAAATATCACAAGAGCCCTGCTGTGTTTGCGTTGTGGAGATGGACCAGAATGTCTATAAATTTGTATTTGATTAAGTTGCATGAACCAAAGATTGCTAAGAATCAAAATGGGGTCTCTGTATAAGACACCAGCAGGCCTGCATGTTTAGCAGCAGGTCAAAAGGCATTTTAGAAGCTTGTCAGTGATTATGCAGGCAAGCCAAGACTAACATCTTTAAGATCTTGTCACTAAAGGCCAACGTGACAGCAGACATATACTTTAAAACTTTGTTTTTTGGTTAGAACTAGCTATAGAATGTGATTAGTTAAATAGGAAATAATGTTTTTCTATATATGTTAAATGAGCACAGAAATGATGAGAGATTCATATTTACTGGTATTTCACTATAATTTTGCTGTATTGGAATCAAAGGGAATAATTGTTAGAATCATGTGTGTATAATCTGTTAAAGTTAAAATCATTTCAAACTGGGAAAAGGGAAGTTTGATGATCCTAAAGAATGTAGAATGTCAAACCTGCATACAAACAAACAAACAAATACAAAACCTTTAATGGCATATAAAGAGTGGTAAAATACAGATTATGTTAAAACCAATTGACTAAAATTTACACAAAGGTTTCACTCTTGATCCAAGTGCCTTTGTTAAAAACCTGGCAACTGATTCAGTAGTGTGGGGATGATGGTCACTAAGCAGGTGTGAAACTATTTCCTTGTCTGATCTCACTGAAAAAATTTCTTCAAGATGGCCTAGAGAAAAAGCAACCGATAGACTCACAAATCTTTGCAGTAACGAAGGAGCACGTGTTCAGTTGTTTCGGGTAGGCCCGCCAAGTACAGGAACAAGTCCCGTTCTCCTGTGTGGATGCCATGATATTCGCCTCTTTGTTTGGGCAGTCGGTAACACATTTAGCCGAAGCAAGCATAAAATATCTGCGGAGATGTGGATTGGATTAAATTACCTCACATATTTAGCCACAAAACCTGGCAATGGTGGTGGAATGCCATAAAATGTGGGAGAACAAGTTCTGGCGGCTCCAGCCGCCAGAAGCTGCCCTTCAACGTCAAGAGCACGCTGTTTCAAAAAACCCCAAAAGCTCGTCTTTCGTCCATCAGTAGGAGCTGGTCAAAAGATACACCTATGTTGTTTATTTGCTTGATACCTTTGGTGTGCCATAGGTGGAGTGGAAGTGGTCAGCTTAACAGAAAATATGTGAGGACTGCCCGGGAGGGCTCTATAATGAAGGCGAAGCCAGTATTTAAACAAAGAGAGCCAAACCCGGGAAAAAATTGTCTTGGCTCCGGTTTCTAAACAAAGAACTTGATACGTGACTGAGTTTGGAAGACCTAATAAACTACTCTAAGAAACAAAGATTGAACACGCTCTAATTTCTCAGCGGCTTTTGCTCCCCAGATTGGAGCTCCGTAAAGTAATTGTGGCAGTAGTTTTAACTGAAAAACTTCCATTGCGGCAGGAAAAAATTGACCGCCTCTGGTGTGAAAAAATCTGGATATTGCCAACACTTTGATTTTACTTGTATTGAGAGTCTGGTGGATATGAGAGGTCCAGGTTAAGGAATGATGGAAGGTGATTCCTAAATATCTGTATGAATGGACCTGTTCAATCAATGTACCGTTTATTCAAACCTGCATACCCTGAGATATCTCTCTACTCAAGAGCAAACTTAGAAGAGCAAACTAAGAAAACAGGTTTTTCTTGGAAACAGAAGTTAGTTTTATTGCAGCCGTTTGCATATGCAGCGTTTGAATAACAGAAGGAATGTGACACGTAGAATAGAGGCTGTCTTAATGTGACAAGGAGACAGAAACTATCCAATGGGATTTTAAGGTTCATGCTTATAGCACGTGAAAGTTATGGATTATGTACATGGTTATGGGGATGAACTGTGACGTGTGTATTCTTTGTATCTGTAAAGACTAAGGTATTTCCTATGGTGGGTGTGCCTCTTACTTAAGGGGACACCCTGGTCAGATACTTATGCTGTCCAGTAAACTTATTTTCTGTTTCAAACCTGCTTCTTGGGTGTTTTCTAACTTAGTCTTAAACTAATTCAGCTGTGTAGGACCAGAGACGTGGTCCTGGCCCCACAGCGTAATCTCTGTGAAATGGTAGTTGTCGTGCCATAGACTCTTTTCTGTTGATGCTGATATCCGTGGACTCCATAGCTGAGGTTCACCAGATTTTTTACAAACCATTTGTTGATAAGAGCCGTCCTGTCTATTAGCTCTATTGCTGGATGTCAGAGGGACCCTTGTGTCCCTGTAGTAAGTGGTGACTGGGAGTCAAGGTCCATTTCCATTCACTTCAACCCAGAAATAACAATCCAATTTTAAAAGGCTTTTATATCACATACTTGTATATCACATACTAGCCCATTTTAAGAGGGGACAAACTGGGCTCTAGTGGAGGGGGGGGAGGGAGCGTAAAGAAATGGCGAGGGCTGTTGCTAGGGGCGCCGCTTTTCTTGGCTGGATGCTCTGGGCAGCCCCCAGGCCACTGCGTTCCCCCCCCACACACACACAACTTACCAGTGGCTTTGGCTGGCGCTGCTTTGCTTGGAGAGTTGTTTGCTGCAACAGGGAGGGCAGCGTTTCACCGCCACTTTGCCAGACTGGGGTTGCTGTTTTGCCGGGTCAGCGTTCATGTTTGGGATGGAGGGAGGGTGCTTGGGGAGGGGGGAAGAGCGCCATTGGGTCCAGGAGGGAGGGGGCTTCACACAGCTGCTCCTCCGGACTGGTGGAACCTGTTTGGGATGGAGGGAGGGTGGCTGAAGAAGGGGGAGGGCCCTGGCGGACAAGGAGGCCAAATGGCTTCTCACTCTGTTTTGGTTGCAAGGATGGATCCTGAACCAGTGAGTGTGCAGGACAGTCCTGTGCACCCATTGGTTGGGGGTTCTTTGTTGCAACCATTTACACATTAGCCAGATGGGCATCTCTTTTTTCCCCCTCGTGGCAGCATGGGTTGGCATCTTTGTAAAAAAGAAAAAAGGTATGGAAGTTGCTGCTTCTCCTCCTCCTCCTCTTCCTCCTCCTCCTCCTCCTCCTCCTCCTCCTCCTCCTCCTCCTCCTCCTCCTCCTCCTTCTTCTTCTTCTTCTCTTGGATGGTTTCAGCCATCTTGTGGGTTTTCTTTCTCCTTCCGATTTTGGTAGGCAGGAAAAGATATTTGGTCACTTCCTGTTGCTCTGTTGCCGCCAATTTCCCCCAGTATCTTTTCCTGCCTCGTCATTCAAGGGGTTACATTTAAGGTGACCACATGAAAGACCTTTTCTGGAACTGTTGCAGTTTTGGAGTTGTTTTAACTGTTGCTGAACCTGCACTTGACTTTTATTTCTTTTCTTTTTTCTTTTTAATGGAAATGGAAAGCTACCCCCTGGCACCCCCTGGCTGAGCCTGGGTCCTGCTGCAGCACCCCATGTCCCTCCTCCGGATTGTGTCTCCCGTCTGCTCTAGTTCAGTAGCTGCTTCATACTTGAACACAGACACCCACACTTTGTACTTCAGTTTCAAAGAACTCAGCAGGAGTTCTTTGAAACCCTGGCTGTAAACAAACACAGGAACAGGAGCGTCAGGTACCAGCTTATGGCTTTGGGGAGTCTTTAGTATAATGGCAGTTAAAAGGGGGTGAGGGGAGAGAGATTGAACAAATAGGTTCTAAGGCTAAGCGAGTCAGTCGCTGATGGGCTCAGCTGCGCACAGAGAAGCACGAGGTACCAAAAATAAAATGCACATCACTCAGTAAAATGGTGCTCAGGATAACGGCGGGGGCAAGTTTTGTTTTGTTTTCTACGCTGAGTTGTCTTGTTCTCTCTTTGGGTTTATGTTCTTCTAAGACAGCAAAACGAAATCACTGAAGGGCTGATCACTCACTAGTGCTGGGTATAAGTTTTGGTCATCTTGGCTCAGTGGTGGGATCCAAAAACTTTAGTAACAGGTTCCCATGGTGGTGGGATTCAAACTGTGGTGTAGCGCCAATGGGGCTGGGCGGGGCACAACAAGGGCGTGGCCAGGCATTCCGGGGGTGGGGCATTCCTGGGCGGGGCTGTGGCAAGGACACAGCCGCTGCGCCAGTCCTTGGGTGGGAAACAAATGCACGCAGGCGCAGGCTGCCACGCACGCCATGCACCTCCTGCTAGACTGCTTCAAGTTCTGCGTGCTACTGCTGAGAGGAGGGGCGTAACTAAAGCAAAAATCACGTGGCAAAATCACCAATTAGTAACCCCCTCTCGGCACACACAAATAATTAGTAACCTACTCTCGGGAACCTGTGAGAACCTGCTGGATCCCACCTCTGTCTTGGCTGCTGAAATATGCAGGAGTATTATTTTAATTGTTATCTTATATTAGCTAAGAAGGTTCTAAGCTGGTTTATTTTAAATTGTATTGTAAATGCTTTGGTCAAAGACCGTAAATAAATCTTACTTACACTAGTGCTGGGGCACAGTGAAAAATCTACAAAAGTGGCCCCCTGTTCCACTTAGGGAAATAAAATCACACATTAAAAAATTGACAACTGGTTCAGAAGGGACTCCCTCAGAGCTTTTGAAAGAGAATGTAGATTGGTGGGAGGAATATCTGGCCAATCTGTTTACATATATAGATGCATCTGGACGTATTCAAAAAGATTGGGGTATGGCTATTATTGTTCCTATCTATTAAAAAGGCAATAAAAGAGAACCTGCTAACTATAGGCCAAGTAGCTTGCTGAGTGTTGTAAGTAAAATTTACTCAAGACATTTATCGGAGAAACTTGAAATCTGGATAGAACAAGAGAATTGTATTGCGTTGGAGCAGGCAGGATTTAGAAAAGGAAGATCTACAACAGAAAACTGTTTGGTTTTACAACATTTAATAGAGTAATACTCCTCTAGAGGCTCACTGTATGCAGCCTTTATTGATCTGAAATCAGCTTTTGATTTAATATCCAAGCAAAAACTTTGGCAGAAATTAGAGAGTTCTAACAGATAAAAGGTTGTATTTATCTTATTCGGACACTACACGATCTTTCTTCTCTTAGGGTAAGATTCAACCCCCAGAGCCTCCTAGCGGACCCAATAAAAACATCCAAAGGAGTGTAGCGGGGTTGTTTCCTGGCGCCTATCCCATTGAATTATCATATACATGTAGAACATATGAGGAATCATGACTGCCATTCCCCAAAGTTTACAACTAGACATTTACCAGTGTGACTTTACGCTGATGGCATGCTTCTATTATCCAGAACACCTATTGCAGTGGTGGCGAACCTTTGGCACTCCAGATGTTATGGACTACAATTCCCAGCAGCCCCTGCCAGCAATTGGCCATGCTGGAAGGGGCTGATGGGAATTGTAGTTCATAAAATCTGGAGTGCCAAAGGTTCGCCCCCACAGGCTTAGGATCTATCCTACTGCTGAGGGTCTGTTAGCATTAATTGTACAAGACTCTTTTCAGGCCAGATGGATGAATATAGTACAGTGGTTCACAACCTTCCTAATGCCGCGACCCTTTAATAAAGTTCCTCATGTTGTGGTGACCCCCAACCCTAACATTTATCCATTTTACAGATGGAGAACACTGATGCAGAGAGTCTTAGGCAACCCCTGTGAAAGGGTCGTTCGACCCCCAAAGGGGTCCTGACCCCCAGGTTGAGAACCACTGATATAGTACATTTTGAACTAACAAAAATGAGACTGTCAACTAATAATCGTATGTCAATAAATGTGACACAGGCAAAAAGAGACTTGAAGATGTTGAACGATATCACGATTGGGCTGGCTCTCACAAAAATGCTGCCACCAAAAATATTATTTTATTTTCAACCCTTCACCGGTCACTGTTCACTGCTGAGCCTTGGGCCACCAATCTGATGTATTGGTCACTGGCCCACCAAACACCTAACTCCTACGCTCCCCTTTGACTGAAGGAGTAAATCAACAGAGGCTCTGACAACAAAAATGGAGGGAAACTGTGAGAGAGAGTTTTGGCTTTTATGCACTTCTTCACGCAACGTGTGATTGGTGTTTGGAATATGCTGCCACAGGAGGTGGTGACGGCCACTCACCTGGATAGCTTTAAAAGGCGCATGGACAGATTTATGGAGGAGAAGTCGGTCTCTGGCTACCAATCTTGATCCTCCTTGATCTGAGATTGCAAATGTCTTAACAGTCCAGGTGCTCGGGAGCAACAGCCGCAGAAGGCCATTGCTTTCACATCCTGCATGTGAGCTTCCAAAGGCACCTGGTGGGCCACTGCGAGTAGCAGAGAGCTGGACTAGATGGACTCTGGTCTGATCCAGCAGGCTCTTTCTTATGTTCTTAAGGCCATTGCTTTCACATCCTGCATGTGAGCTCCCAAAGGCACCTGGTGGGCCACTGCGAGTAGCAGAGTGCTGGACTAGATGGACTCTGGTCTGATCCAGATGGCTTGTTCTTATGTTCTTATGTTCTTCTTATGCAGACAGACACCACCCTTTGTAGGCACACAGAAATTAGACTGGAACTTATGGTAACGTGAAACAGATTTTAGCTTTATTATTTACAGAAATGATATTGCTTCCCAGGTGGCACACAGAGGTCTCATAAGCTTGCGGTTTCAGAAAGTTAGAGCTTCTACTTCACAGATTTGTTCAGGCAGTTTCACTGACACAGACTTGGTCACACACAGGTGCCCACTGAGTGTACTTTCCCCCTCACTAATGTCTTCAGCTTCTTAGCTACTAGTACGCCCACTGCCCCACACTGCCAGCTGGAGCTTAGAGGACTCTTGGCTCCCTAGCCTTCCTCTCTCACTGGTCCCTATTTGGGCTTCACTCCCAGGCTGGATGGACTTGTGCACTGACAGACACACTCTGCCTGGATGCTGAGCTGCGGGTCTCCTTCCACAGACTCAGCTCCACCTCCGCTTAACAAAGCTTTTCACTGCTCAAAGAGCCAGACTTCTCTTCAGGTCAAGATCCAAAAGATTCAGATTTCAAGTGTGTTCCTCTGACGGACTTTCTCCTGTTTATATATAACCAGCACTTCTAGCGCCCCCTACCTGAGGCTCTGGGCGAACTGCGCCTCTGCCAGCCAATCAGGTGGTATCTCCATATAAGGAGTGTGCTTTACACATTTCCTTGTTGTTGCTAATCTGCACCTTATCACACACACCAACCCTTCAATGTGGGCTAGTCTGTCACAAACGACAACAAGATTTAACAAAAGTCCTGGATTTCCGGAGCCTTGAGATAAGGAGATATATTATGTCTCCAGCATCTTATTTAGTAAAATTAGGCCATTTTTTCACGGCAAAATTGTACCAATGTTAGCATGCAGCCTGGAATTGTTCACGGTCCCCAAAGCTGCACTGGGTCTGCCCCTGTGTTGCACCACCATTTACCCTTTTCTCCGTGACGTTCAAAAACTGCCAAATTGGCGGTTCTTTTGAAATGCCCCTGTGTGCTTGCCCCTGTGTGCTTCCACTGCCATGAAAACACCACGGCATCAGAACCAGGGCCATGTTTCCCACCTCGCCACTCTGGCCCACCCCACCAATCAATGGGCACCGGGTGTTTGACAGAATCGGCATCCTCCCCCACCCCCCCGTCTAAAATCCATTTGCGTTTGAGAGAATCGCTCCCCTCCCATTTGGGGCACTTTCAAAAACACACACACACACACACACACACACACACACACACACACACACACACACACACACACACACACACCTAAAATCCACGATTTCTCCCTCATGCCCTGGGGTCATGTAGAAACAGCAGGGGCATTACGTACTGGGCCCGCCTTGACTCCCAGAAAGAACTGGGAAGCCGTGCAGAATCAAAAACCGGGAAAAACACACCGTGGCACATAAGATCCCCGTGGCATTATGACTGTTCAAAAATGGCCTTAGATGCTCAGCCTGTCAGAAGAGCTTTTACTCTGGTGTGTGGCATTACCATCACCAGTGATAGATGGTCGATGTGGGAGAATACCTATAGCTGAAAGATGATGTGCATGCTCTTTGGGAGAGGTAGAAACTATGAGCCATATTTTTTTTTCAACGTCCTTTTCATAATGAAATAAGCACAAAGATTATTCAGCCTCTTATTAATAAATTTCCTATTTGTCCCCAGGAAATTTATTTAGAAAAACTGTTAGAGATCACTGATAATTATACATCCAAACAAGTAGCATTATTTTGTGTTTATACTGTTAAATGTCATAAACCATTAAGATGAGCTAATTTAGATCTCATATGTGGTTGCTTGCTTAATAGTTTTAATTAATTGGTAATTTATACAGAGGATTCTATCACAGTTTTAAAGTATGTAGATTTTGTATTGATAATTTTAAGTCTTATTTAATTAATTGTTGGCATTTGGTCTATGACTGTAAAGAAACCATTGATTGGTAGATGAGATCTTGATCATTAAAAAGTAGTTATTCCCAAAAAAACCTTTTTAAAATGTATCTTCATTTATTTATTTATTTTCTGCATACTTACTATCCAGTCATCACTGATGTCCTTGGAGAGGGTACGATGGTAAAACACATGAAACCATCATAAATAAACATTAAAACTATCCCCCTCCCCCACCCTAACCCTCCTTAAAATACATAATCATTTATTTGTATATTAAATGTATAATTAAATACAGCCCAAAAAGGTTATGAATTGTAATTTTTGTATAGTTTTATATTTGTATATAAATTATGTTCTTCAACTGATGCTGACTGATCTTTTGATCGTAATGAACGTTGATTGGCTGATTGATGGAATGTACTTTCAAAACATCCATAATTTTACTGGCCGATTTGTGCAGTCCATCCTGATATTGCTTGACTATTCCTCTCTAAATTTTAGTTATCAATCAGTTAAAATCATACTTCAAAAAGTGAATTAAAGAATTGCTGATTTTAGTATACCATGGAAGGGGGGGGGGGGTTTAACCCAAAATCAGTAATTTAATTCCATTCAGCACTTTCCCTAAAACTTGAACGGATTTGCTTAAACATCAGATTTAGTATTTATTTCCTTTATTTTTGTCCCAATTTCTTCATTTTCCTCCCTTGTTCTAATCTTTCATGCTCTCGCAGGCCTGATTTTTCTCTCTTTCAAATGAACATCGTACAATTAATTGCCGCTTGATCACCATGTAATTACATTGTGACTCGTGACAGCTTAGACAAAGCATCATATCTGGCTCTTAAGAGGAAGACAAATGTTTGACTCTCTTCACAAACATGTACACATATCGAGCTCTCTGACACTTTCAAAAGGGGCTCAGCTCCCCTTGCAGCGGATCTGGACGTGACGGATGTTTTGGTTCTCAACTTCTCCCTGACTCAAGTCTGTTTCATTTAGTCTGAGTCAGGGAGAAGTTGAGAACCAAAACATCTGTCATTCCCAAGTCAGTTGGCAGCTGCTAAGCACAGTCCTGGCCTATTACCCCCACGCTCTCTTTAGCAGTGGGTGCTCATTGAGGGGATGGTCAACTCACATCCAATAAAAGGGCCGGAGGAGGTGAGGGTGTCTGAATGGTAGGGTGACCATCCGTCCCTATTTTCGCGGGAGACTCACGCTTTTGCGTAGAGTGTCCCGTGTCCCGCTGGGCTTATGCCATTGTCCCGATTACGGACAATGGCCCCAGCAGCACACTGTTTTATGGGCGGCGCCCTTGAAGTTGAAATAGGAAGCAACGCCAGAAGGCACCGCCGCAGCTGCAGTGTCTTCTGGAGCCTTTCCCTGTTTCTGACCGGGAACGCCATACAAAAGGCTGCCTTTTGCTCCCGCGGTCGCGGCGCTGGCTGGTTTAGTTTGGCCGCTTTGCACGCCTTTGCTCACAGTGGGCGGCAAACGGCAAGCCGCAGAAGCCCGTGCGCTTCTGCGGCCGCGCACGCGGGCTTCTGAGGCTTGCTTGCCGTTTGCCGCCCTGTCACAGGGCGGCAAACGGCAAGCCGCAGAAGCTCGTGTGCTTCTGCGGCTGCGCGCGCGCGCGCATGCGCGTGCACAGCCGCTTCCCCGTCCCGGGATGGAAAGGTGACCATCTGGTCACCTTACTGAATGGGGACTTTGGCTGGCAGAGCTGCTCAACTGGTTGTATGCACCTATTGCAGCTTCAGCAGTGGCGTAGGAGGTTAAGAGCTCATGTATCTAATCTGGAGGAACCGGGTTTGATTCCCAGCTCTGCTGCCTGAGCTGTGGAGGCTTATCTGGGGAATTCAGATTAGCCTGTACACTCCCACACATGCCAGCTGGGTGACCTTGGGCTAGTCACAGCTCTTCTGAGCTCTCTCAGCCCCACCCACCTCACAGGGTGTTTGTTGTGAGGGGGGAAGGGCAAGGAGATTGTCAGCCCCTTTGAGTCTCCTGCAGGAGAGAAAGGGGGGATATAAATCCAAACTCTTCTTCTTCTTCTTCTTCTTTTGTCATGTGGCCATAGCTTCGCAGATATCCCCCTCAAAACAGAAAAGGAAAAGAAGACATGTGCACTGGCTTGCTAGGCTAAATCAAACTTTATTCATCTATTTTTTTACAGCAAAATAGAAAACAGATGAACTGCAAGCAAAGTGAACCTCTGTGGGGAATCTCCACGGAGAATCCACTGCGGGCCACAAAATGAGAATCCACTGCGGGCCACAAAATGGAAACAGAAGTAAGAGAATTGGGTAGGGTTTCCTGTCTGCTGGTGTCCACTCAGCAGGCAGGAAACGTCTTCAACCCAGATTGTGGAGGGAAAAGATCTCTAGTTTAGCAATTTTTGGAAAAACAGGGTTGAGAGAAAGAAAACAGGCTAAACTCATGTTGGGGAAGAGAGCCGTGCGAAGTTGATTCTCAAATGCTTTTTATAACTTCTTAAAGCTGTTATATTTGTGCTGCGTGGAATCTACCTGTGATGCAGTCTACCTGATTTCTGCCATCTGGTTATTGAGAGGAGGTTGACAGGCACGACAGGTGGAGTGAAAAGGGAACCCTTAAACCCTGGAATCAGCCCGGAATAACACGATGCCCCATAGGAATGAACTGGCCCCACCCAGCTGCTTATATGGAATTAGGACAGCTGTTTCCATGTGTCATTGAACCGGGGAGTTTTGTGTTTGTCCCTTCACCCCATGTCAGAATGGAATTTCAGTGCTGAGTACAAAATTCTGATGCCTGAGAATGTGTCTTTTAAAAGTTTCTAGCCACTTCAGCTGTGAATTGGGCAGGCAACACTTGCTGACACTTCAGAAATGAGCAGAGGTGGGTGGGGGTGGGGGTGGGAATTCATAGCAATTTCAGTGTCCTAAATGGCTCTTTGTTCCTTCTTGTGACCAGCTCAGCCGCAATCAATTTTACAAGACCACAGACGTTTAATGTTGGGCGGAATCAAGCTTTTCTTACCTGGGAAGGAGGATTGCCTGGGCAGAGACCGGCGAGTCTGTTTTGCTTTTCGAGCGGAGCCGGTCCCGGTCTCAGTGAACTTCCCACTGCTATGCCACATCAGCAAGGACTTGACTATTACCTGCTCCCTGACTCTCTGGATCACAGGTGTCAAACTCATGGCCCTCCAGATGTTACAGACTACAGTTCATATCATCCCCTGCCATCATGGTGCTGGCAGGGGATGAGGGGAACTGTAGTCCGTAACATCTGGAGGGCTGCGAGTTTGACACCTATGATGATGGGTGAGCATTGCCAGTGACTTTGACCGTGAGGCTGCAGACTCGGACTGCTAACTGGCTCTCTTGCTTGTTGACCCTCTTCCCTCAAGAAGTTTATATAAATCTGCCCCATTAGTCTTGAGGCACACGCGGTAAGTCTGCAGCGAGGCAATCGTGAGCGGAACACTGCTCTCGTTTGGAGTCCTGGGGCACTTCAGTGGGAAGTCCGTTTCAATCAATCATCATACGTTGCACTCAAGAGCCCAAACTGAGGAATGTCCAAGCTGAGCCAGGAAGGTAGGCAGAGGCAAACCAGCACCTGGAGATTAAACCTTCACCTGTCAGAGTCACTTTGGGGGCATCCGGCCAAGCGCTGGATTTTTTTGGATTTGCTTTTACACTCAAGCTGGGCATCAAGACCAAAGTTGCTTTCTACCATGGACAAGAGTCTCCAAGATCAGTGGCTCCCGACGTCGGGCGCTTGTGTCCCAAGGAGCATGCGCAGGAGCACCAGGACGCAAGAAACTTAATGGGTTTGCTAATATTTAGGGAAATGGGTTGCCAAGGGTTATGCGAGTGAAAAAAGGTTGGGAACCACTGGCCCGGATAATGCGGGGTTCTGCTTCAGCCTTGGAATATATGGCCACGTGCAGAAAAGGCTGCTATATTAGCTATTTCTATTTTTTATTTTTTATTTATTTCTTCGATTTATATACCGCCCGATCCCTGAAGGGCTCCGAGGTGAGTGTGGCTTTGGTGAGTGTGGCTTTGACCTCAGTGCAAAGGTCTGGGAAGTTAGTACAGTGAACAGGGGCACTAACCAGATCATCATCATCATCATCATCATTGTTCTTCTTCACCACCACCACCACCACCACCACCACCACCACCACCACTGCCACCACTTTAATTATTTTGAAGTAACAAAGGGAGGGGAGGCCCTCTGGTGCAGAATTTCTTTGTAGCAAGCGTTCTCAACCATTGATTCCATTTGCATTTCTCAGGCTGTTGGCCACACTATTGCCCCGTTACACATGGAACACTTACCTTGGGCCTTTTAGCTGCAAGGTGGGACTGAAGTGAGGTCTCCTTACATCTCTTTGTTTACATGCGAGGAGGCAGCCCAGTCCTCCCCCACAGCTAGTCTCAACAGGTGTCTGTTTCTTGGTTCTTTTAACTCCATCCCTCTTCAAGGCACAAATCTCATAACTGTAGTCTCAATACTATACAGCTGATATTTTCCCCCTTCCCATCCCTTCCCATCCTCATTCTCTCTCTCTCTCTCTCTCTCTCTCTCTCTCTCTCTCTTGCCTGCTGCTGCTGCTGTTGCAGGAGAGAGGCTTGTTTTTTTTAAAAAAGAGGCTTGTCTGGAAAAAAAATCCCTTGTGATCATCAGGGAGGGCAGAAGCAGAGTGGGGAAGGTGGGTTGGAGCCAGAAACAGACCCTGCTTGTGCTGTTCCTTGCAAAAGGAGCCAGCAACATGGAACAGGGCAAGGTGGAAGGCATGGATGGGCACCGGCTCGGCTGCCCACTGCGGTGCCCTGACCCCCACCTCCCTGCAGGCTAGCTTCTGCCCTCCCCAGGGCCTGGGGAGGACAGGAGGCAGCCTGCAGGGAGGTGGGGGAGGGCAGCTCGGATGGGCGCCACGGCAGCAGCTGTCCGAGCCGCCCTCAAGTCCCTAAGAGCGGGGGGCAGGGGCACCCTGAGCAGGCATTGTCTCCCGACGCCATTTCCCCCCAATACAGCTCTGGACAGCAATGCGAGGAGTGGGAAGGGTGGAGCTAGGCAGGCTGGCCGTGGGTGGAGGGAAGAGGTCTGGGCAAAGCTGTGCTCACTGGCAACTCTGCCTGCTCTGATGGGAAAGCATTTGTGCTACAAGTGGTCTTCCTAGCTGCGGGGAGACTAGAAAATGAAAGCAGGACTGGAGGAAATACGTCCGTACAAGAAATCTTGTTGCAACAGACATTTGCTCCCATTGTGCAGCAGATGCCTTGTGCATAATTGGCCTATCTAAGGCTTGCCTGGGCTGACCTAACAGGCCAGAGTGCTAGATCCATTAACTCAACGTGCATGTATAAATTGTATAACAATGTGTGTACATTATTAATGTTACCACTGCTGCTCGGGTAACATTAAGTGATTTCAACTCAGGCAACGTAGTGAGGCGCAGGAAGCCGGTGTTCTTCAAAGCAAAGTATTTTATTCGGAAGTGGTTGCTACAGCTCGGGCATGGGAATCGTGCTTTCGTAGCCAAGCACAAGAACTTTTATACACACAAATCAAAAGGGGCAAGGGGGCAGGTAAGGGGGCTGGTCCCTTATTGTACTACAATACAAAAACATCAACACATCAAAGAAAAGGTACAATTACAACGTTGTGAATGGGACCATGAGATCTCGCTGTCAGGCATCTTCCTGCGAGACTTTACGATAGTGCTGAAATGGATAGCAGAGAGAGTCCATTCATAAAACTGGGTGAGCTTGTTTAACGCACCCAGGAATCTGGTTATCAGATGGGCTGCTTCCTTGAGTTATGACCTGAGGCTCCCGTGCCTCAGTCCGCAAATTAAAGAAAGTTAAAATAAGTCCAATGGTGATCTTGGCACATTCTTCAATGGCTGGGATATCTGGGGTGCCGTCATCAGATTCAATTTGTAAATCCAAAGGGGTCTTTGTTTCCGCTAAAGAGAACTACCGAGTGTTGGTCCAAACTGACTCTTAATATCAGCTGTTACAAGCTATTGCTTTTACCCATAGATACAAATATTTAAAATAACATTCCAAACTTAAACATTAGAGGAAACCTTAAAGAACCTCCAATACAATACAAGCACATATACCTATAAGCAAGAATATCCTAAATTAACAGTAACAAAACCTTAAATTAACTAAAGTATAATCCCAAACATTGGGCAGCTAATAAATTCAACATTGAGGGGGCTTACATTAAACCTTAAAAGGGACAAAGGCAAGAAGGAAACCATATAAAATATCAGCACATTTGTATGTACACGTTCTTTTCAAGCCTTGTGGAGGCTTTTGGACAACACTGGTCTCTTTGTTCTGATCCTTAGCCAGTGTAGTTCGGTGGCAGGCTCAGGAAAATATTTTTCCTATTTTCCTGGCGGTAACAGTAACACCAAACCAGCACTTAATAAATGGAGCACTAAAGCAGCTGGAAAATATAAAATTCTGTACAATGTAAGAAACAAGGAACGTTACCTCTCCCCTACATTTGTCCAGCTGGAAGAGTGGAACAGCCTTGCAAAAGTCAGCCACACTGTGCCAAGCACCTTCCGTCTTCTTGGCATTTAACACAACTCGCCCTGTACATGAGAATTCTTCCGTGTGGTATCCCCCCCACCCCCCGCCTTTCCCACCAGGGGCAGCCAGTGGAACGCATTGCTGGGAAATATCAAAATCAACGGAAGCCCAGCAATACCGAAGGGGTGAAAATTGAGCCTGCCTTCCCGTCTGTGCCTGAGCCCTATTGATGAAATTCTGGCCCCTTCAAGAGTGTAAAGGATTCAATGGTGTTGATGAGAGGGGCAGCCGCCTGGCCTTGACTACATTCCACAGCCCGGGCGGTGGGCCAGGCCCGCGGAGACCTCATCTCTCGCGAGGGAGATGAGACCTCCGCTCCCATGGGAATCCTGGAGGGGGGATGGGATGGACAGAGGTTATAACCCGTGTTTCTATGGAGATCTTATTCCTGCCACTGCGTGTACTTGAGCTTTCTAAGATGTCTGAATAAACGGTCTTTTACACCAAAGAGCATTTTATTTCTGCTTCTATGGAATTCCTTACATTGTGGCAGGAAGCGTAATTCATCTATATTGCTAGTGCAGTGGACCTCTGGTGCCCTCGGCATGGAGAGGTTGGATGTTTCTGGGGAAGGTGCGGTAGCTCCCTCAAAGAGGGTCTCCGACCTTTCCCCTTCTGGATCTGGAGGAACCGGGCGCGGAGAACGGGTCTCGGCTGGTGACTCTTTCCCGCCCTCAGATTGTGCACGAGTCTTCCTTTACTCCGTTGGAACGAGGGACGTGAAGATGACCATGGGGACTTACATGAGTCGTTTGGGGCGCTGTCTATGGATCGAGCGCCTGTGGATCGGATATCTACCCGTTTTCGGATGGATTACAAACCTCAGATGCAACCTGTCACGGAGGAGACGGGCCTGACCACCTTTCATGCAGCAACCCAGGAGTCCATTGAACGATTCCTGGACTCGTATTTTGGTGATGCTCCCAAAGAACCACCGTGGCACAGCACTGGGGCCCGTCCGAAGACCACCGGTGACACTGGGACTATACCAGGGATTGGGAGGGGTATCCGTACCGTCTTCCGATCGGACCCCCCTGATCCCGGACCAGCGGCTGCACCTGAGATGCCCCGTGGAGCCACCGGTGGGCACGATGCCTCGCGTCCAGATGACGAGGAGTCCGGAGAAAGCCTGCACTCCCAGCCGGATCTGTTCCCTCTCCCATCGAAAGAGAGCTGGGATGAGGAAGTGGGCCGACTGCGAGATGCCCAAGAAGCATGGGCCCGTGAACGCCAGCTATGGGAAGAGGAACGGGAACAGCTGCAGCAAGAGCGTGAAAACCTGCAGAGAGACCGGGAGCAGCAGCGCAAAGAAGTCCAACTCGAATTGGACCGTGCCAAAGAGGCGCTCCAACGGCAATATGCGCAGAATCTATCAGTCCATGATAAGGTCCTGGAACACTCCAAACTGAACTTACAGCGTCAACACGAAAGTGTTCAGGCCTTGCGTACACAAAGTGAACTTACTGCAGCTGTTCAACGGGACGAACTGGCTAAATTGGAACGGGAGAAAGCAGCTTTGCATGCGCACCAGGATGCATTGACTCGCAAGGAGAGAGAGCTGGCTGCCTTGGAGAGGGAACTGAAGAAGCAACAGACCAGGACAGCCCAAGTTGGGGTCTACGCTGTCACAGGTACAGCCGGCGCCAGAGGGGCGACACTGCTGGGTCCAGCCACCTTCCAAGGACCGGCTCCCACCGGAACACCAGCGGCACCGGCATTGATACCCCCACCGATTCCAGCCCCCCCCCCGCGCAACCGCTGCCTCAACCCGCTCAACCTGCGCAACCGCCGCCCCTGCGGGCGCCAAGGGCCGTGGAGAGGGGTTACTACAGGCCTCCAATACCTGCCCGTTTCGATGGGACCGCTTCCAAACTTCCCTACTTCATCTTGCAACTCGATGCCCACATGGAGGACTATGATGATTTATACCGGTCTGAGCGCGAAAAAATACGGGATATCGGCTCAGTTCTGGATGGGGCAGCAGCCGACTGGTTTGTGACTCTTTTGAACCTGCAAGATGAAGATTCTCGCACGTTACCCGCATTCCTCCAAGCCTTGAGGGCTCGCTTCCAAGATCCAGGTGCGGAAAATGAAGCTATCCGCACCATCAAAACTATTCAGCAAGGCAACCGCTCGTTTGCAGAATTTGCCCGTGAATTTCGTGCGGCGGCTGCTCGACTCCCTCCTGAGTGGCCTGAGTGCATGAAATGCGAATACTTCTCGGATGCTGTCGACGGCAAGCTGCGTGAAACGGTGTTTTTAATTCGGGTCCCCCGCACTATTGCTGATTGGATTGCATTGGGATCCCAAGTGGCGTCTCGCTTGGAGTACGCTCGTGCCGGAGGCCGCCCACGCCCGAAGCCGGCCACTGCGTCCACCAAGCCAAGCCCAGCCGCCCCTACCGAGACCACCTCCGAGCGCCGTCGCCGACTGGGATTGTGTCTTTACTGCGGAGGTCCCGGTCATCTAGCCGCCAACTGCCCGAAAAAACAGAAGCCAACCACTCCGGCCGCGCGCACCCCATCTGCCAAGCCACCACGCAAATCAGGGCCGCCCCCAACGGGCTCGTCTAAAGCAGTCATCGAAGGCGACCCGGAGGAGGGGGAAGCAGCTGTTTGCCTTTCTTCAACCCCAATGGACATGGGTTCGACTCCAGACGCGGTGAGTGAAGGCAGCGCTCCCATTACAATCCAAGCGTTTCTGGCCAACCCCGCTAAGCATACTCGTATTATAGCCTCAGCCCTTGTGGATTCTGGCTGCTCCCATTGTTTAATGCGGCCCCAGGTGGCGGAGGAGCTAGGTCTAGACCAAGTCCCCCTGGCTAAGCCCATACCTTTCACCCAAATGGACGGCAGTCCTCTCGGGAGCGAAGGACCGGCCCAGTTCAAAACGCAACCGGTTCTCCTCCGCTGCGCCGACCATTGGGAGAAAATTAGTTTTATTCTGGCGCCAGTGGCCAAACACTCCATAGTTCTGGGCATGCCATGGTTGTTGTTACATGAACCAAAATTCCTTTGGAAAGAAAGGATCTTGGAATTCACTGACCCTCCCTGCGGGGAACACATGAATTGGGGGGGAAACTTGACTTCTCCTGACACACACACCCCCCTGGCTTCATCAGCGATTGCTCCCGATTCTACCGGCATCCCACCGGCGTACCAAGATCTAGCCAGAGTATTTCAGGAGCAAGAATGCGATCAGTTGCCACCCCATAGAGACACTGACTGCAAAATCGTAATACAGCCAGGGGCGCAACTGCCCAAAGGTAGAATCTACCGTATGAGTCCCAATGAGGAGAAGGAACTTCGTGCCTTCTTAGACAAGAACCTCGCTCGCGGGTTCATACGGCGGGCTACCAAACACACACATGCTGCTCCTGTATTGTTTGTAAAAAAGAAAGATGGGTCTTTACGGCTCTGCACAGATTACCGAGGTCTCAATGCAGTCTCCCTGTCCAATAAATACCCTTTGCCTTTGATCAAGGACCTTTTAGACGCATTGGGCAAAGGACGCATCTTTACTAAGTTGGACTTGAGAGAAGCTTACTACAGGGTCAGAATTGCTGAAGGCTATGAGCACTTGACTGCATTTAACACAAAGTTTGGACAGTTTGAATACTTAATAATGCCATTCGGGTTAAGTGGGGCCCCCGGGGCTTTTATGGCCCTTATCAACGAAGTTCTCCATGATTTATTGTACAAGGGAGTAGTGGTGTACTTAGATGACGTTTTAATTTATTCACAAACCATGGAGGAGCATGAAGCATTGGTTCGGGAAGTATTGAAACGCTTGCTCAACAACTCCCTCTTTGCCAAACTTTCCAAGTGCTGTTTCCACCAAACCTCTATTGACTATTTGGGTTACCGAATCTCGCCCGAGGGCCTAAAAATGGATCCTGCTAAAATTGATGCGGTCCTCCAATGGCCGGCCCCCACCAACCGAAAAGAACTCAAATCTTTTCTAGGTTTTGCTAATTTCTATCGTGACTTTATACCCCAATTCGCTGAACTGACTCTCCCTCTCACAGACCTCTTACGCACTAAGGGTAAAGATCCACTGTCCGCCAAGCCCGGGGCCCCCCTTTCCTGGTCTGAAGAATGTCAGACAGCCTTTCAGCTTTTAAAGTCTGCTTTTACCACCGAACCTATCCTAAAGCACCCTGACCCGGATCTCCCGTTTGTGGTTCACGTGGATGCCTCGGACAAAGCGCTTGGGGCAGCCCTGTTGCAGAGAAATAAAGATGATAGGCTGGTTCCGTGTGCTTATTTATCAAAGAAATTCTCCGGTGCTGAACTCAACTGGACTGTGGGGGATAAAGAGACTGCGGCCATTAAAGTAGCACTCTCCACTTGGCGCCACTGGCTGGAGGGGGCTAAACACCCCTTTCAAGTTTGGTCGGATCACAAGAACTTGGCCGCCCTCTCCACCCCCCTCAAGATGTCCGCGAAGCAACTTCGTTGGGCCGATTTCTTTTCTCGTTTCTCTTTCACGGTCCATTTTTCCCCCGGAAAAACCAATAAACTGGCTGATGCGCTCTCGCGCCTACCCGGGGAGGGGGGTGGAGCCAGCTTACGGGACATTCCGCGCACTGTTCTCTCCCCCTCCCAATTAGGCCTGGCTGTCACCCGATCTCAGACATCCACTCCTCCTTCTCCACCCATTCCCAGCCTGGTCTCTCCTTTCCTACGGGAACTTGAGGAGGCGGGGCGACGCGAGCCTCCGGCGGAGGAAGGCGACTCCCAATTGCGTTTGGAGAATGGCGTTTGGCGGCGGGGGGATTGTTGGTACGTGCCTCCCTCCCTCCGCAAGCAGGTTCTCGAGGCCTGCCACGATGCCCGCTCGGCTGGACATTTTGGCTTCCTAAAAACTCTGCATTTGGCCCGCCGTCAATTCTGGTGGCGCGCGATGCGCAAGGACATTGAGACGTATATTAAAGGTTGCTCTGTTTGTGCAGAAGCCAAGACCGTCCCGGGAAAGCCCCATGGTCTATTGAAACCTCTCCCGGTGGCCTCCCGCCCCTGGGAAGTCATCTCCATGGATTTTATTACAGATTTGCCAGAAAGTCATGGCAACACGGTCTTGTGGGTGGTGGTGGACTTATTTTCTAAACAAGCCCATTTTATTCCATGTGCTTCCATCCCCTCCGCTCCTAAGTTAGCTCGTCTGTTCATTCAGCATGTTTAAGAACATAAGAACATAAGAACTAGCCTGCTGGATCAGACCAGAGTCCATCTAGTCCAGCATTCTGCTACTCGCAGTGGCCCACCAGGTGCTGGGGGGGGGGGGGGGGGGGGGGGGGGGGGGGGGGGGGGGGGGGGGGGGGTGGGGGGGGGGGGGGGGGGGGGGGGGGGGTGGGGGGGGGGGGGGGGGGGGGGGGGGGGGGGGGGGGGGGGGGGGTGGGGGGGGGAGGGGGGGGGTGGGGGGGGGGGGGGGGGGGGGGGGGGGGGGGGGGGGGGGGGGGGGGGGGGGGGGGGGAAGGGGGGTGGGGGGGGGGCGGGGGGGGGGGGGGGGGGGGGTGGGGGGGGGGGGGGTGGGGGGGGGGGGGGGGGGGGGGGGGGGGGGGGGGGGGGGGGGGTGGGTGGGGGGGGGGGGGGGTGGGGGGGGGGGGGGGTGGGGGGGGGGGGGGGTGGGGGGGGGGGGGGGTGGGGGGGGGGGGGGGTGGGGGGGGGGGGGGGTGGGGGGGGGGGGGGGTGGGGGGGGGGGGGGGTGGGGGGGGGGGGGGGTGGGGGGGGGGGGGGGTGGGGGGGGGGGGGGGTGGGGGGGGGGGGGGGTGGGGGGGGGGGGGGGTGGGGGGGGGGGGGGGTGGGGGGGGGGGGGGGTGGGGGGGGGGGGGGGTGGGGGGGGGGGGGGGTGGGGGGGGGGGGGGGTGGGGGGGGGGGGGGGTGGGGGGGGGGGGGGGTGGGGGGGGGGGGGGGTGGGGGGGGGGGGGGGTGGGGGGGGGGGGGGGTGGGGGGGGGGGGGGGTGGGGGGGGGGGGGGGTGGGGGGGGGGGGGGGTGGGGGGGGGGGGGGGTGGGGGGGGGGGGGGGTGGGGGGGGGGGGGGGTGGGGGGGGGGGGGGGTGGGGGGGGGGGGGGGTGGGGGGGGGGGGGGGTGGGGGGGGGGGGGGGTGGGGGGGGGGGGGGGTGGGGGGGGGGGGGGGTGGGGGGGGGGGGGGGTGGGGGGGGGGGGGGGTGGGGGGGGGGGGGGGTGGGGGGGGGGGGGGGTGGGGGGGGGGGGGGGTGGGGGGGGGGGGGGGTGGGGGGGGGGGGGGGTGGGGGGGGGGGGGGGTGGGGGGGGGGGGGGGTGGGGGGGGGGGGGGGTGGGGGGGGGGGGGGGTGGGGGGGGGGGGGGGTGGGGGGGGGGGGGGGTGGGGGGGGGGGGGGGTGGGGGGGGGGGGGGGTGGGGGGGGGGGGGGGTGGGGGGGGGGGGGGGTGGGGGGGGGGGGGGGTGGGGGGGGGGGGGGGTGGGGGGGGGGGGGGGTGGGGGGGGGGGGGGGTGGGGGGGGGGGGGGGTGGGGGGGGGGGGGGGTGGGGGGGGGGGGGGGTGGGGGGGGGGGGGGGTGGGGGGGGGGGGGGGTGGGGGGGGGGGGGGGTGGGGGGGGGGGGGGGTGGGGGGGGGGGGGGGTGGGGGGGGGGGGGGGTGGGGGGGGGGGGGGGTGGGGGGGGGGGGGGGTGGGGGGGGGGGGGGGTGGGGGGGGGGGGGGGTGGGGGGGGGGGGGGGTGGGGGGGGGGGGGGGTGGGGGGGGGGGGGGGTGGGGGGGGGGGGGGGTGGGGGGGGGGGGGGGTGGGGGGGGGGGGGGGTGGGGGGGGGGGGGGGTGGGGGGGGGGGGGGGTGGGGGGGGGGGGGGGTGGGGGGGGGGGGGGGTGGGGGGGGGGGGGGGTGGGGGGGGGGGGGGGTGGGGGGGGGGGGGGGTGGGGGGGGGGGGGGGTGGGGGGGGGGGGGGGTGGGGGGGGGGGGGGGTGGGGGGGGGGGGGGGTGGGGGGGGGGGGGGGTGGGGGGGGGGGGGGGTGGGGGGGGGGGGGGGTGGGGGGGGGGGGGGGTGGGGGGGGGGGGGGGTGGGGGGGGGGGGGGGTGGGGGGGGGGGGGGGTGGGGGGGGGGGGGGGTGGGGGGGGGGGGGGGTGGGGGGGGGGGGGGGTGGGGGGGGGGGGGGGTGGGGGGGGGGGGGGGTGGGGGGGGGGGGGGGTGGGGGGGGGGGGGGGTGGGGGGGGGGGGGGGTGGGGGGGGGGGGGGGTGGGGGGGGGGGGGGGTGGGGGGGGGGGGGGGTGGGGGGGGGGGGGGGTGGGGGGGGGGGGGGGTGGGGGGGGGGGGGGGTGGGGGGGGGGGGGGGTGGGGGGGGGGGGGGGTGGGGGGGGGGGGGGGTGGGGGGGGGGGGGGGTGGGGGGGGGGGGGGGTGGGGGGGGGGGGGGGTGGGGGGGGGGGGGGGTGGGGGGGGGGGGGGGTGGGGGGGGGGGGGGGTGGGGGGGGGGGGGGGTGGGGGGGGGGGGGGGTGGGGGGGGGGGGGGGTGGGGGGGGGGGGGGGTGGGGGGGGGGGGGGGTGGGGGGGGGGGGGGGTGGGGGGGGGGGGGGGTGGGGGGGGGGGGGGGTGGGGGGGGGGGGGGGTGGGGGGGGGGGGGGGTGGGGGGGGGGGGGGGTGGGGGGGGGGGGGGGTGGGGGGGGGGGGGGGTGGGGGGGGGGGGGGGTGGGGGGGGGGGGGGGTGGGGGGGGGGGGGGGTGGGGGGGGGGGGGGGTGGGGGGGGGGGGGGGTGGGGGGGGGGGGGGGTGGGGGGGGGGGGGGGTGGGGGGGGGGGGGGGTGGGGGGGGGGGGGGGTGGGGGGGGGGGGGGGTGGGGGGGGGGGGGGGTGGGGGGGGGGGGGGGTGGGGGGGGGGGGGGGTGGGGGGGGGGGGGGGTGGGGGGGGGGGGGGGTGGGGGGGGGGGGGGGTGGGGGGGGGGGGGGGTGGGGGGGGGGGGGGGTGGGGGGGGGGGGGGGTGGGGGGGGGGGGGGGTGGGGGGGGGGGGGGGTGGGGGGGGGGGGGGGTGGGGGGGGGGGGGGGTGGGGGGGGGGGGGGGTGGGGGGGGGGGGGGGTGGGGGGGGGGGGGGGTGGGGGGGGGGGGGGGTGGGGGGGGGGGGGGGTGGGGGGGGGGGGGGGTGGGGGGGGGGGGGGGTGGGGGGGGGGGGGGGTGGGGGGGGGGGGGGGTGGGGGGGGGGGGGGGTGGGGGGGGGGGGGGGTGGGGGGGGGGGGGGGTGGGGGGGGGGGGGGGTGGGGGGGGGGGGGGGTGGGGGGGGGGGGGGGTGGGGGGGGGGGGGGGTGGGGGGGGGGGGGGGTGGGGGGGGGGGGGGGTGGGGGGGGGGGGGGGTGGGGGGGGGGGGGGGTGGGGGGGGGGGGGGGTGGGGGGGGGGGGGGGTGGGGGGGGGGGGGGGTGGGGGGGGGGGGGGGTGGGGGGGGGGGGGGGTGGGGGGGGGGGGGGGTGGGGGGGGGGGGGGGTGGGGGGGGGGGGGGGTGGGGGGGGGGGGGGGTGGGGGGGGGGGGGGGTGGGGGGGGGGGGGGGTGGGGGGGGGGGGGGGTGGGGGGGGGGGGGGGTGGGGGGGGGGGGGGGTGGGGGGGGGGGGGGGTGGGGGGGGGGGGGGGTGGGGGGGGGGGGGGGTGGGGGGGGGGGGGGGTGGGGGGGGGGGGGGGTGGGGGGGGGGGGGGGTGGGGGGGGGGGGGGGTGGGGGGGGGGGGGGGTGGGGGGGGGGGGGGGTGGGGGGGGGGGGGGGTGGGGGGGGGGGGGGGTGGGGGGGGGGGGGGGTGGGGGGGGGGGGGGGTGGGGGGGGGGGGGGGTGGGGGGGGGGGGGGGTGGGGGGGGGGGGGGGTGGGGGGGGGGGGGGGTGGGGGGGGGGGGGGGTGGGGGGGGGGGGGGGTGGGGGGGGGGGGGGGTGGGGGGGGGGGGGGGTGGGGGGGGGGGGGGGTGGGGGGGGGGGGGGGTGGGGGGGGGGGGGGGTGGGGGGGGGGGGGGGTGGGGGGGGGGGGGGGTGGGGGGGGGGGGGGGTGGGGGGGGGGGGGGGTGGGGGGGGGGGGGGGTGGGGGGGGGGGGGGGTGGGGGGGGGGGGGGGTGGGGGGGGGGGGGGGTGGGGGGGGGGGGGGGTGGGGGGGGGGGGGGGTGGGGGGGGGGGGGGGTGGGGGGGGGGGGGGGTGGGGGGGGGGGGGGGTGGGGGGGGGGGGGGGTGGGGGGGGGGGGGGGTGGGGGGGGGGGGGGGTGGGGGGGGGGGGGGGTGGGGGGGGGGGGGGGTGGGGGGGGGGGGGGGTGGGGGGGGGGGGGGGTGGGGGGGGGGGGGGGTGGGGGGGGGGGGGGGTGGGGGGGGGGGGGGGTGGGGGGGGGGGGGGGTGGGGGGGGGGGGGGGTGGGGGGGGGGGGGGGTGGGGGGGGGGGGGGGTGGGGGGGGGGGGGGGTGGGGGGGGGGGGGGGTGGGGGGGGGGGGGGGTGGGGGGGGGGGGGGGTGGGGGGGGGGGGGGGTGGGGGGGGGGGGGGGTGGGGGGGGGGGGGGGTGGGGGGGGGGGGGGGTGGGGGGGGGGGGGGGTGGGGGGGGGGGGGGGTGGGGGGGGGGGGGGGTGGGGGGGGGGGGGGGTGGGGGGGGGGGGGGGTGGGGGGGGGGGGGGGTGGGGGGGGGGGGGGGTGGGGGGGGGGGGGGGTGGGGGGGGGGGGGGGTGGGGGGGGGGGGGGGTGGGGGGGGGGGGGGGTGGGGGGGGGGGGGGGTGGGGGGGGGGGGGGGTGGGGGGGGGGGGGGGTGGGGGGGGGGGGGGGTGGGGGGGGGGGGGGGTGGGGGGGGGGGGGGGTGGGGGGGGGGGGGGGTGGGGGGGGGGGGGGGTGGGGGGGGGGGGGGGTGGGGGGGGGGGGGGGTGGGGGGGGGGGGGGGTGGGGGGGGGGGGGGGTGGGGGGGGGGGGGGGTGGGGGGGGGGGGGGGTGGGGGGGGGGGGGGGTGGGGGGGGGGGGGGGTGGGGGGGGGGGGGGGTGGGGGGGGGGGGGGGTGGGGGGGGGGGGGGGTGGGGGGGGGGGGGGGTGGGGGGGGGGGGGGGTGGGGGGGGGGGGGGGTGGGGGGGGGGGGGGGTGGGGGGGGGGGGGGGTGGGGGGGGGGGGGGGTGGGGGGGGGGGGGGGTGGGGGGGGGGGGGGGTGGGGGGGGGGGGGGGTGGGGGGGGGGGGGGGTGGGGGGGGGGGGGGGTGGGGGGGGGGGGGGGTGGGGGGGGGGGGGGGTGGGGGGGGGGGGGGGTGGGGGGGGGGGGGGGTGGGGGGGGGGGGGGGTGGGGGGGGGGGGGGGTGGGGGGGGGGGGGGGTGGGGGGGGGGGGGGGTGGGGGGGGGGGGGGGTGGGGGGGGGGGGGGGTGGGGGGGGGGGGGGGTGGGGGGGGGGGGGGGTGGGGGGGGGGGGGGGTGGGGGGGGGGGGGGGTGGGGGGGGGGGGGGGTGGGGGGGGGGGGGGGTGGGGGGGGGGGGGGGTGGGGGGGGGGGGGGGTGGGGGGGGGGGGGGGTGGGGGGGGGGGGGGGTGGGGGGGGGGGGGGGTGGGGGGGGGGGGGGGTGGGGGGGGGGGGGGGTGGGGGGGGGGGGGGGTGGGGGGGGGGGGGGGTGGGGGGGGGGGGGGGTGGGGGGGGGGGGGGGTGGGGGGGGGGGGGGGTGGGGGGGGGGGGGGGTGGGGGGGGGGGGGGGTGGGGGGGGGGGGGGGTGGGGGGGGGGGGGGGTGGGGGGGGGGGGGGGTGGGGGGGGGGGGGGGTGGGGGGGGGGGGGGGTGGGGGGGGGGGGGGGTGGGGGGGGGGGGGGGTGGGGGGGGGGGGGGGTGGGGGGGGGGGGGGGTGGGGGGGGGGGGGGGTGGGGGGGGGGGGGGGTGGGGGGGGGGGGGGGTGGGGGGGGGGGGGGGTGGGGGGGGGGGGGGGTGGGGGGGGGGGGGGGTGGGGGGGGGGGGGGGTGGGGGGGGGGGGGGGTGGGGGGGGGGGGGGGTGGGGGGGGGGGGGGGTGGGGGGGGGGGGGGGTGGGGGGGGGGGGGGGTGGGGGGGGGGGGGGGTGGGGGGGGGGGGGGGTGGGGGGGGGGGGGGGTGGGGGGGGGGGGGGGTGGGGGGGGGGGGGGGTGGGG